>NC_064807.1:87441126-87481434 GCF_023721935.1 Panthera uncia
TGGATGGGTGGATGGATGGATGGATGGATGGTTGGATGGATGGATGGATGGACGGACGGATGGATGGATGGATGGATGGATAGATGAATGGTTGGATGGATGGATGAATGGATGGATGGATGGATAGATGGATCGATGGATGGATGGATGGATAAAGAAACTGACCCTCAAATTTCCCAGAAACATCACTACTATTTCCTCTCCCTACTAATCATCTTTGCAATCACGCATAGTAGGTACTCAATGAATACAGACTGGTTAGGTCATCATCCTCAGTCAGCAGCATGTCCCAAGCACCTATTTCTGTCTGGTGCAGTTCTGGACTATCTACGGAATGGACAGAGAACATCCCCACCTTCTAGATCAGGGAGAACAGGGTGAGGTCTACCATGGCCCTCTCCCAGACACGACGAATCCATCACCAGGCGGCCAGACCAGTTAATCGCAGCACCGAGTCCTGATAAGCTGGGACCCCGCTCAACACAGCCCTCTGGGTCATCGATGTCGCCCATTGTTTATTGGAACTGGAACCTTCTCTCTGCCCCCCTACACTTCTCCATCCTGTAGAGCCTGTTTGAGAGAGAGCAGACAGGACAGTCAGAGGAGAGCTCCCCCCTCTATAAGCAGAAACTCTCTTTGATTATGAAATGCAGAGTAGTGAGGGGGGGGGGGGACATTGGTGGTGACCGGGAAGCATGGCTTTGGGAGGCCACCTTGACTTGGTGGATGGGCACCACGCTCCCAGGCCCTGTGGGAACAGAAGCTGCCTTCCTGCCCTGCTGTGAGGAGACTCCAAAGTGGCCAGCCCAACAAACTGGGCCCTTAGGGGTGTCTGGAAGGGGGGTCTTCCTGAAGCTGCCCACAGGGGACTCTGGGGGACAGCAGGGAACTGCACTAGCTGACCTCTGGGCTCTGTGTGGGGGTGGAGGGGGGTGGTGTGTGACCAGCAGTGATAATTAGAGGAGTTAACCACCCGTGGGCCCCAGGTGCCCACCAGTCAAAGCAGGTGCCAGGTGAGTGCAGGAGTGAGGCCTGGGTAGCTGCTGGGCCCCGAGGGTTGCCCGGAAGCGGGTGGTGGGTGGGGGGCCGTGCCGTGGTTCTGGGCAGTGCCTCTTGGCCAGCCAAATGCAGGAAGCATTTCAACAAACAGGAGAAGCAGTTCTTGAGCAGACCAGGTGAAGGGCAGTGGCCTGCGTGTGGACACCCCCGGTAAGGAGGCTCTTTCTGGAAATGGTCCTGTCACACCTGGCCACGGGGCTCGAGACTTACCCTCGGGGGCCTGAGACCTTGCAGGCACAGAGTGGGTGCTCAGTGTGTGTTGACCATTTAGCTACGAGAGGAGGGCTCCCCGCCCGAGTGGTAAAGGGGTTTCTGGAGCCATGGAGGCCGGCGTGCCCCGCCCGCAGCTCTGTGCCCCCCTCCCCACCACCCCCGAGGCCACGGAGCTCACTGCCCTGCTTCACCTGTGCTGCCACGTGGTGTGTTAATGTCAGGCTTCTGGCAAGCCTGCTCTCTTCTCCTTGGGGACTTGCCATTCTGTTGATCGCTCGGGGAGACATTTGTACCGGGTGGACTCAGAACGCCAGGCTGGCAGTTCATCCGAAAATGCTAGGCCTAGAAGGACCCCCTGGCTTACAACAATGAAGGTCCTGAGGCCCAGCGAGGGAGGGCAGGACTCAGCCAACGTCCCAGAGGTCACAGGGGACAGACTTGGGGCGAGAACCTCTGAGCCAGTGCAGTGCGGTGGAGCGGGGAGGGTGGGGTGGTCAAGGTCCTGGTGCGGGACTTGGAGCGAGCCGTGTTACTCTCTGAGCCTCAGTTTCCCTATTTGTAAGGTGGAGGCAACAAGAGCGCCTCCCCTGGGGTTTGGCACGCGGTCTGGTATCAGCTGATAAGGGATTTCTTTAGAGAAACCCCAGCAGCGTCTCCAGAGCTCTGTGTCCAGAGTAGCTGTGGCCGCAGAGTAAGGCCCAGCAGGTGAGCAGGGGTGATGGCAGGGAGGCGGGGTTCGGAAGAGAGAGGGTTGTGCTCCTGGCCTCAAGGTGGATGGCGGTTTGAGTTGGCCTTACAGAACAGCTGATTTGTGGGGCGCCCAAGTGGCTCAGTAGGTCAAGCATCCGACTTCGGCTCAAGTCGTGATCTCCTAGCTTGTGGGTTCGAGCCCCCCATCGGGCTCTGTGCTGACAGCTCGGAGCCTGGAGCCTGCTTCGGATTCTGTGTCTGCCTCTCTCTCTGCCCCTCCCCTGCTCATGCTCTCTCTCTCTCTCTCAAAATAAATAAACATTGTAAAAGTTTATTTTAAAAATAGAACCGTTGATCTGCATGGGAGGACAGGTCTCTACAGGCCCTGAAGTTGTATTCCCCTCGGCATCTGGCGTCGCCCTGGTTTGACTGTCTCGGGATGTTCAAGGTCAGAGGTGGCATTTCCCCCTTGAGGTGAGTGAGCCCAGCACATCCTGTGTCTGGGGGCCGTCTGGGATCCAGGGCCAACCTGTGCCGGCAGCCTGATCCCACTGGGGGCTCCTGGGGCCCTCTGAGCACCCTGAAGCCATTATTTAATTATCGCATGATTAAATCTTTACAAGGAGCCCGAGACGTGGGAGCTACTCTCGTCCCCACCGTACAGACAGAAAAGTGAGGTGCCGAAGGTGCCCGAGGAAACAAGTGTCAGTGCAGGGACTCTCGGCCTGGGCTGTCACGTTCGGGGGCCCTGCCCGTACTCTCCAGGCTGGCTGTGAGTGTGGCCAGAGACCCTCACGCAGAGTCTGAAGGTTGGGGCGCGGGGTGGGGGGGTGGGGAGGCATCGCCACCTGCTCAGAAACTGCCCCCCCAGAGGCATGGCTCAGGACCCTGGAGGCCCCGCAGCAAAGGCCAAAGCAGTGAGAGTCACTGGGCGGTGACAGCAATGCAGAGGGGTCCCTCATGTGGCCCTAGGCGGGGCATGGAAAGGGCTGAATCTTGACAAGCCCTGTAACTGCACTGGGCCAGCAAATTTGGACTCGGGAATTAGCGGGGCCAAGATAAGAAGAAACTGCATCCAGGGGCGCCTGGGGGCTCAGTGGGTTCAGTGCCGACTCTGGCTCAGGTCACGATCTCGAGGTTTGTGAGTTCGAGCCCCGCATCGGGCTCCGTGCTGACAGCTCAGAGCCTGCTTAGGATTCTCTCTCTGCCTCTCCCTGCTTGCTCTCTCTCTCTCTCTCTCTTTGTCTCTCTGTCTAAAAAAATAAATAAATAAGGAAACTGGATCCAGAGCTTGTGTTTTTCCAGATTAAAACACACACACACACACACACACACACACGCACACACACCCCACTTCTGGGAGTCGTCCACTGGGGGGGATGCCAGAAGCCATGCCCTTGTGTCTGTCAGATGACACAGAAAGCAAAGCATGCGGTCGGGCGACCACCTGGCTTGTCCTCCCCGGCCCTGCACACAGCTGCTAGCGAAAGGGGGAGCAGGGGTGGGACCCCAGAAGGCAGAAGGGCCGGGAGGACCCCAGTGAAGACGAAGGCTCGTTAGGACCCCTCAGAGCGCGAGGAGCCCTCCCGGGAGCAGGGGCAGCGTGGGTTAAGTGTGGACATCCTAGAGGTCGCAGCTGACAGCCAGTGGTCAGTCGAGCGAGGGAACGCCGTCAGCTGCGAGCTGTCCCCATCCGTTAGGCCGACCGCCATGAAGCCAGAGAGCGATGCAGGTTTCCAGGGGCAGGAGTCAAGCTTCATGCGCGATGGTACTTGCAGCTTCTCTGGGGCCCTCGTCCCGAGGCCCTGCTCTGGGCAGAAGAGCTTGACGGGGAGTGAGGGAGAGAGCCAGGAGTCCCCAGAAGCACAGACGTGGGCCCTTGGGGCAGGACCCAGAGCAGGGCCGAGGGCCGAGGGCCGAGGGAGCCAGGCTCCTAGAATTCAGTGTTTCGATGGCAGAGAAGGTCGTATGCTCGGCGGCCCCACAGGCGACAACTCGATGAGGAAACTGGAAGCAATTCTCGCAGGTGAGCGCGGGTGACCAGGAGAGACAGAGTCGGAGGGATGCCCTTCTGTTTATTTCTTTCTCGCACCGGGGGCTGCCTGTCAGAATTCCCAGCAGACGTTGTCGGTCTGCCCAGGACTTGGCATGTCTGCCTGGTGGGGACCTGAGGGGGGCTCCGGTACCCAGGCCTCTCCAGCTCATGGGGGAGCAGGAGGGAGCCAGCCGCGACGGTAGAGCAGGTATTTCTATCACTGGGTGAATTATATCGTCATCAGCGCATGTCAGGGAAAGACCGTCCTGGAGGCTTGCTTGGGTCGCCCGCGCTGTAAGAAAGAAAAATGTTTTCCTCCAGATGAGGAGTCTGGGGTGGGAGCAGGGGACAGCTTCCTTCAGCTGACACAGCCTTTTCCCTTCAGCTTGCCGCTTTTATTCAGCTCCTTTCTCCTGGCTGGTGTGCGTCCCCCCCCCACCTCCAAACACCCCTTGGGCCAGGCGGCCCCGTGACCAGCCTGCACACCCGGCGAGCCCGGGGAGGACCCAGGTGAAAGATCCCACCTGCGAGAGTGGGCGTGGCTCCTTCGGCGCCCCCAGCCCTCCTGTCCCCCTCTCCCTGCACTGAGAGTTGGGAGAAACGTCCCCCACGTCGGGAGAGGAATGAGTGGGGCTGGGGGTGGCCGGTCAGCCTCCCAAGAGTGGATCCCCAACTCTGGTTTGGCTAGAGAAGACGCCTCGACCGGGAGGAGCAGGTGGTGTTCTTATCCCCGCTTGGCAGGCGGGGAAACTAAGGCTGGAAAAGCTGGGACCGAGGTCCGGGCTCCCACAGTCTGGGTGTCATGGTTCTCATAGCTCTTGGTTTGAACTTTCCTCTCTCCTGTCCTGAGAGTCAGGTTCGCTCTGGTTTATCTAGGGTTGTCGTGTTTTTTTGTTTTGTTTTTTTACAAGGCTGCCAGGCTGGCACATTTGCACTGGGCCTGTAGAAACACGTGCAGGTACACACACACACACACACACACACACACACACACACACATTCATACTTCCCCAGACTCAGCTGCCTCCCTAGCTTGACCTGACAGTTCCTGACACATAGTAGGTGCTCAGGAAACCTATGTGAGGCACACGGGCAGCTTGAGGCCTGTGACATGAATGATCTAAAAGCAGGACCCGGTGGACTTGTCTCCGTTTGCACCCCCACCCAGGGCCTGGTGGGGTGCTGGCACACAGTAGGTGCTCAGCAGGGAGACATCTCCATAGGTCCAAGCTGGCGGGGCCAGGGTAGTTACCCGCCCCACACCGAGAGAGGGAGGCCAGTGCCCCTTCGTACCCTCCACCTCCCAGGCCTGAACCCCCGCCCCCCCCCCCCCAGAAACTCTAGAGTCTGCAGGGGTGAGAGCAGCAATTAGTTCTGCAGACTGGAGACCCGCTATGTGTTGCAGGCACCGACTGGGCTGACACCCCAGCTGCCTGCCGGCCCCCGGGGACTGGGGTCGGGGGTGGGGGGGCTTCCTCCTTGCAGCAAACACCCCTCTCGAAGGGGCCAAGCAGCCGGGCCTGGAGGAGCCGGGGTTCACCAGCACCGTCCCGCCATGCTGCCCGGGGCTCAGGAATGGAACACTCTCACATGGACCACGGGATCCCAGCAGGGCCGCGGGGGGCGCAGAGGGGAGACTCAGAAAGCAAAGGCAGGTGGCCCAGTCGCATTTCCACCCGTTCAGCAGTCTGTTCTGCTGGCCCGAGCGCTTGCTTGCTGGGCGTCCTGGAGAAGGCTCAAAAGCACTCTGGGCCCCCGGGTCTTCCGCTGACAAGGGGGGGCAGCGCTGCCAGCTCCCTCCCAGGATCTTTGGGAAGAAAACCATTCTGGAACAATAAGCGTAGGACAGGGACCATACATCACGGAGCCCAGCCACGAGGCCTGGGTTCGAATCCCGACACGCCCCGAACTGAATCACCCGGGACAGACTTCTCAGCCTCGGTACTCTCCCCTGACAACGGTGAGGATACCAGCCTCTTTCACGGGGTGGTAGGAAAGCAGAAATGAGAGGATACCAATAAAGTGCGGTGCACCACGCCTGGTGTGGAATACCAGAGCCACCTTGTGTTAAGCACTTTCTAGAAGCCAGACAGGTCTTAAGCATTAGCTCATTAAATCCGGACACCAAGCCTAGGCATCGGGTGCCACGATTACACCCGTATTCCAGAGCCGGCAACTGAGGCTTGGCAAGGTGAGTCCTTTAGCCAAGGTCACACAACTAGGAAATGGTGAGCCGGAGGGCGAGCCCGGGGCTGCGTGTCTCTAAAGCCCCGAAGCCCCACCACTATTAGAGTATGTGCCCGTTTAAGACGTAGAAGGAACCCTCAGGGCTGCCTGGCCATCCCACTCTGCAGCGGCTGAAACTGAGGCCCAGAGAAGGGGAGAGAGCAGCCTGCTCACAGAGCTGCTGCTGGAACCAGGCGTCCGACCCGCAGGGCTGCTGCTCAAAGTTACCCAGCACTTATTCCATGCCAGCTGTAGAGCCCCCGACGAGCATCATCGCACGTAAATTTTGCGATAACCCTAGGAGGAAAGATCCTTTTGCCAGTCCCGTTTTTTGCTTGGGTAAACTGAGGCAGAGAGGGGCAGTCGCTTACTCAAGGTCACACAGCTAATTAACAGGGGAGGTAGGGCTCCTACCCAGTGAGTCAAACCCCAGAGCCCTCGTCCAGTGCCGCCCCGGCCCACCTTGGAGCCCAAGCCAGCCTTGCTCGGCAGCCTGGGTCCCAGGCCGGCTCACCTGCCAAGGGAAGGGGGTCTGCAGGGCTCCCGGGGCGCGGCCACCACCAGGCAGGTGCAGCAGGAGCCCCCAGCTGGGAGAGCGCTGCCTGAGCTGCACTCGGGGAGACGGGCACCGGGCTGGGGCTGGCAAACCCGGTCTCCCCGAAAACCATTAGCCCCCTGCCTCTGTGACGAGAAGTTTATCCAACAAAATGCAAGCGAGCAAAGAACACGTTCTGCTCTATGTGTCTCTTGTTATAGGCAGCGCACATCTTGGGAGATGTGTGGATGAAAGGCGCCATATAAAATGCAATCAATTATGAATCACCATTACTGAATTAATCACATGTATGATTAATACAGTAATAATAATTAATGGGAGTATGGTCTGGAGATTAGAGCAGGGAACTGGCAGGGAGGAGTTGGGGTGCTTCTTGAAGCCTCTGCCGCTGCCTGGGGGTGTCACCTTGGGCAAGGCCCTGGGCTTGGGGCTTGGTCTCTCTCCCCCTGCCCCTGCCTTGGCTGTGGAAGTAAGGGGCCCAGGGATGCCTTGAAACCCCTAGATGGTCCTGGGCGAGTTCCCAGGATCTTACTACTTATAGCTGCATCACAACTGCTCAAGGTCAGGAGGACAAATCAAAACCTTGGTCTGGCGTTAACAGAGAACGGAGTGAGAGAGGCAGAGGGTGAAACCACGGTGGGGGTGGCCCTGGAGCTTACACTTGACTTTAATCAGTGGTGTGGGCTCATTTCATCCGTCTGTGCTTTTGTCTGTCTGCAGCAGGGTTTGCCTTCTCCCCCAAACCCCAGAGGGCCTGGACCTCAGCTGCTACCTCTCATTGCAAAGCCGGTAGATGGTTTTTGCGTGTGACTTTATAATTTCTTATTACTCGCCCACGCCATCCACGCATATTTCCTCCCTGAAAGGAGGCAACACAGAAAGAATATGTATGTAGTAAAGCCTGTCATATGTCTTCCCCCCCACCCCCATCTCTCCTCTTCATACTTTGGTATCTTCAGTTTATAGATATCCTAAAAAAAAACCCATGGATGGAATCAAATTAAATGCATTGTTCTGCAGATGCCTTTTGGTAGTCGATTTCACATACACAATTCAAATTAAGGCTGCGTAGTGAAGCCAAAACCCCGCCACTGAGGAGGATGGTCGGGCTGCTGGCAAGAGGGGGGCCGGCAAGGATTTTTATCTTATTTCATGTTATTTTGGTTGGGGGAGAGATTCATTAACACTTTCCTGCCCCTGGTGCTCAGCTCCTTTTCAATACCCGGAAAAGGTCATTTGTCATAAGGTTCCTTGATGAAGTTTTAAAATGAACATCCCTTGACCACCTGGTCCCTACACGGCTAGCGTCCTGCTTATTTCCCGTCTTTATTGTTCACTGGAAAGGAACCGGGTCTTCTGGATGCTCCCACTGGCTGGCTGTCAGGACCATCGCAAAGGGACCACCTTCCGGGGCAAATCCTCTGGGTGCTGCAGATAGAGAAACTGAGGCTCAAAGCAGGGAAAATGATGACCCCGGGCCACCCACCCAGTTAGGGGCTGAACAGAGGAAAGCCCGCTACCCTGACTCCGGGCACTGCTTCTTTCTGCCATCCCATAATTTCCAGGGTCTGGAAGTGGGGAGACCAGAAGACAGTTTCCAGATGGGTCCCTGAAAAAGTCTGCTGGCATCAGCTTGTGGGAGAGGCGGGAAGCACTGGGGAGAGGAGGGCTGGAGAGGGGTTTTAAACATTGTTTCCAGGGGCACAGAGCTTTGCATATGGGTCACTGAAACCCTGGGGTGGGGGGATAATCGGGAGGATGCACCCCGGGTCCCCCCACTGTGTTTAGATGAGCCACAAATGAGAAGCATCTTCCTCCACATCTTGTTGGCTGTTCCCGACAGTGTCGCGATGATGGAGGGGTAGGGCGTTTCCCCTGTAATTGATGGCCCTGCCTGGGGGCGACAGCAGGCTGAGGGCCGACCGGGGTCATCACTCACCCTGCCTGCACACAAGCCCCACGCTGTGCCCTTTGCTGCTGCCTGGAGGCCTGGTGCTTAGAAATCAAATCGCTGAGATCTGTTCTCCTCCTCTGAGGAGCTTTCTCCTGCTGGATGCTTTGGAGCCAGGGCGCAGGCTAACCAGGGGCTGGCATGGATCTGCTCTCCCGGACATCTCTGCGGGGGTGAGCCCCTCTCCAGCGAGAGGGGTCTGGGAGCAAGACAGGAGCAGGCACTTGGCGGCCTTGTTCTGACCCCTCCCTGGAAAAGGAAGGATTCGCATCTCGCAAGTGGGGGGCAAAATCTGTGCTGCGCCCCAAGTTCACCAGTAAGTCAGGCCCCCCCCCCCGGGGGCCAGAGAGCCCTGCCTCCCAGGCCACAGTCTTCCTTAGCTGTGTGACCTTGGGCAAACGACTCACCATCTCACCATCACTAAGCTTCATCTGTAACTTGGGACTTTGCTAATAGGAGTTAAGTCACGGGTCTGTGGGGAAGGATCAGCGGCTGATACGCACGGACCGGTTTGCACGAAGCCTGGCATAAAACACGTGTTCAATAAATGCTAAATTACTGTTACTGGTATTATTATTAAAGCAGATGACAGTCTTTAATTCTGCATCATCTGCCTGCTTTGTGACAACAGCCGAAATGTTATTCAGCGGTACAGCCCCTCTGCAAGCGAAGGGGGAAGCCGTAAGCGGGGAAGGGTTAAGGTGGAGGTTAAGAGGCGGCAGAGGGGTGGGGCACTGAGGTGCTACATCTTGCTCCTGGTCCCGACACCCTCTGTGACCTTGGACCAGTCCCTCTCCCTCTCTCGTCCTCAGGCTCTTTGTTCTGGATGCGTCCAAATGACAGGGCTGGCTGCTTGAGCATTGCAGTGAGAACCCACCCCAGAGGAGGAGGCCAGGAGCACCTGAAAACCACACGACCCCCCCTGGAAGGTGGAGGCGCCTCCCCGCACAGCCCTGGGAGAGGGCCTGGCCGGAAACCTCCAGGGGGTGGAAGAGCCCAGGGCTGCCCAGTGTTGCCAGCACCTTGGCCTCTGCCCTAGGCCCCTGCCGGAGTCCTCCCCCCACCCTCTTCCCCCCTCCCTTCCCCGGGGCTTGCCAGGAGTGAGGCCCCTCCTGCCCCCCTACTCCGCACTCCCTCCGGAGCTGGCTTGGCTTCATCAAAAGCAGGGCCCATCAGGGTGGAGGCGGCGATGTGTCAGCTGGTATTCAGGCTCTGGTTGTGCGCTCGGATCGCTCCCCCTCCCCAGTTCCCCAAATCCACCCACCCACCCTTTTACCCACTGCTTGGGGCCTTCTGGGTGGCGGCGCTTTACAGAGGAAGTCAGAGCAGCAGCCTTGAGCCCTTGGCTGTTGGGGGCGGGTGGACTGACTCACTTGGCCCCCTCCCTGGTGCCGATGGGGCAGCCCCCACACCCCTGGGCGCTGGCACCCCGTCAGGCCCCTGGGTTTGGGAACAGGAAGCTGCAGCCCCGCGGCGCCTGACCCGGGCCGGCCCGAGGATGCGCTCTGCGCGCCGCGACCCGCCGGCCCCCGAGCCCGGAGGAGATGTTTAGGCAGCGACCCCCCGGAGCAGGCTCGCTCCCGCGGCCGCCCGCTGGGGCCACCCTGGCCGCGGGCCCGCCGGGCCGCCCCTGCTGGCGGCGCCCCTCCCCGGGCCGTGGCGCGTCCCCCGAGCCTCGCAGTATTTCCTTCCTGCACCTTTAAGAAGACCGTTGCTCCGTGGTGGGATGGTGTGTTAAAGCCACACAGAGGAAGTTACGCAGCCCGGATCAGACCCAGAGATAAAAGCCCCGATGGTGATCGTGAGGGATGGCAAGAGGATTTAGCCTCGGCATTAACTTGGAGCGGAGCGCAGGGGGGCGGTGAAGCTCCCCGCCATCTGGCCCGCGCCGCCGCCGCCGGGGGGATATGCCCCGGCGCCCCGACGAGCAGCCGCGAAGCCCACCCGGGCCGGGGGCCGCCCGGTGCCCGCGCGCCGGTGCTCTCCGAGCCGCCCAGGGGGCCCCAAAAGTTTGCACTTGTTAGAGGCGACCTCCCGCTCGGCCGGGGCGGGCGATGCGGGCGGCGCGGGCGGCCCCCTCCCCCGGCCCGCGTCTCCGGGACGGCTGCGGGCGGCCCCCCCGGCGGCCGGAGGGCTCCCCAGCCCCGATCTGACGGCCGCGGCGGCGGCGGCGGCGGCGGCGGGAGCGGCGAGGAGCAGCGGCTCGCAGCCCTCCGGCCCGCGCGCCCCCACCCAGCGCCGGCCAGGGCAGGCGGAGCGCCCGCGGGCGGCGGTCCTCGGCCTCCCGGGTCTGCGCGCCGGGAAGCGGCTCGGAGCGGGGGTAAGGCGGGCGGGGAGAGCCCCGGCGGGCGCGCGGTAGTGGGGGGAGGGTGGGGGGCGGGGGGGGGGAACCAGCGGCTGCAGCTTCGCCAGCCTGGTTTCATTTTTAAAGGGCTTGGGTGACCATGCAGCCTTTCCCGGGGCCCGGGAGCCACTTAAAGCGGCCCAGCAAAGGCTCGGATGCAAAAGTTATCCGGTGGCTGTTGCTACGCGCGGAGGGCTGGCGTCGCCCGAGAGGGGCGTGTGAGTGTGCCTTTGTGGCAGCGTCTTAAAGGAAAAGCTCGTCTTTCCGGCTGGCTTTTTCCTACCAGGGTCTTTTGGCATCGTGCGTGCGAGTGTGAGTGTGTGTGCGTGTGTGTGTGCGCGCGCGCGCGTGTGCGCCGGGGCTAGATGTGGCAAGAACGCCTGCATGTGTTTGTGGAAAGGAAGTTAACCCTTCTCGCGCGCGTCGCCTCCACCCCGACTTCCCCGCCACGGTCCTCGGCCCCCCCTCCCCGTCCCTTCCTCGCGCCCCCCTTCCCAGCTCTCCGGAAACGGGGTCTGTGCGAGTTGCCCAGACAAACTCTCGGGCAGCCGGGCTGGAAAGTTCTCTCGGTGCGGTGGAGGGGTGGGCTAACGGGGGCGGGGGGTGCGCGCGGAGCGGCTCGCGGACGTGCGGAGCGGAACCTCGGGCCGGGCGGCCCGCAGACCGGGGGAGAAGAGGCAGCGGGAAGGCGGGACGAGGACCGCGGGCTCGCGGGGTCCGCCCGCTCCGAGTAAGTTGCCCGCGCGGGCGGGGGGCGGCGGAGGCAGGGGCGTTGCTGGAAGCGGCGCCGGGAGTCAGGGGGCCACCGCTTCCCGGGCGCTCTGCTCGGCAGCTCCTGATCGAGGGAGGCGGTGCCCACCGAGGGGGGCGCACCCTCCGCGCCGGCCCGGCCTTCATTACAAGGCGTGCGTGTTAATCGCGCCCGGGGCCCCGCACTCAACTTCGGAAAGACGAACCGCAGCCGCGGGACTGCGAGGCACGCCCCTACGCGAAGCACGCCTCCTGCAGCCCACCCGGAGCTCGGACTGCGCCCCGGCCGACCCCCTCGGTCCGCCGGGACGGACCCCCGCGCAGCCGAGGCCCCCTTCTCGCGCCCCCACTCCCCAGCCCTCAACTTTTCGCGGCTTCCCGGCCGCCGGGAGGCCGTGGGGGGCGCGGGGAGCCGGAGCCGGCCCCCGTCCCGGGGCTGGGGGGCGCCCGGGGCGGCCTAGCTGCTGGAGCTCGGAACACCTCCAGGCCCCGGCCTCGGGGGTGGAGGACGCGAAGGTGACCCGGCCGCAGCGGGCTCCCCCTTCCTTCCTAGCCCTCGGGCACCCCCCCCCCCCCCCCGAGGGCGCCTCCCCCCCCCCCCCCCCCCCCCCCCCCCTCGGGGGGGGGGGGGGAATCTACGGGGGGGGCACCCCCCCCCCCCCCGTACCGCCTCCTCCAGTGCCCCCCAGGGGACCCCCGCGCCCACAGCGCCAAGTTTCCCAAGAGGCGAGGGCGCAGCCGGCAACTCGGGGAGGAGCCTGCTCCGAGCCCAGCCAGCTCCGAGAGGCGCTAATTCAATAAGACAGAGAAATCGGAGTTCAGAAATCCTGGTAAAATCTAATTTTCGGGTTTTAATACCCTGGCTATCAGCCCCCCACCCCCACCTCGGTTCCTGAGGACTCTTAAAAGAAAATAAAGCGCATTGATTCTGTTTGTTTCTGGGAGCTGCAGTTTCTTAATAATATCAGGTGAAGATTTATTTTCCAAGGAGAAAACGACCCACCGGGATACAACCTCTTACTCTGAAATTTCCCTGCTGGCTTCGCACTCCCTGCTTTCCGCCTCGTTTTCCCGGAGCCTCTTGCTTCTCTCCACCCCCCCCCCCCCCCCCCCCCCCCCCACTTTTGGCAAAAGCCGGCTGTAATGTGCGCCCGCTGAGCTCACAGTTCCCCCTATAATACCAGCAACGCTCAGTTGATTGACTGGTTGTAAACACATTTGTTACCCCACCCCCCGCAGATTTGGTTGTCCTTGGCTCTCCACCAGCACCCCACTTTGCAGGGAACGCGCCGCGCTTAAACCAACCGAACTGCCAAGCGGTGAATAGATTTTCCAGGGGCTCCGAGCTCCCCTCTCCGTGGCCTCCCGTCCTCCCGGGCCTCGCTGCCTCCCCGCGCAGCCCAAGCCCTGCGCCGCTGCCGCCGCCGCCGCCGCCGCCGCCGCTGGCCCTGCAGATCAAGGAAGCCCGCAGCCAGCGCCCCCGAGGGGTTGTCGCCGGCCGTCGGGAGCTCCCTACCTGTTAGTGAACAGTTGGGAGTCCGCGGCTGGAAGAATTAATTAGGGACGTGCTGTTTTCTGGGCAGCACGAAGCTTGGGTAGAGGCATCCAAACCTTTGCCGGCCGCGCTATTTTATTTTTACTACATTTTCTCAGGTTGTAAAAATAGTCGCCAGGCGGGTTCTTTCTGAGAGTTTCTAGCAAGGAGCGCATTCAAGGCCAGGCAGGCTCTATAACAGGTTTCTCTTTAAACAGCCAGAGGTGAGCGGTGAGAACGTGGTCCCCCTGGGCTCCTTATTCATCTCCATCAAGAGCCCTTCAGCCAGAGACAGGGGCAGGGGCCGCCTTAATGCAGATTTATGAGTTCCCCCCCACCACCACCAGGAGCATGGGGGCACTGGCTGGGGGCTTCTGCCGGGAGCCCAGGTGAGCCACCAGCCCTCGCTGGACAATGTCCACTTTCCCGGTTTGTCATTTCTGGCAGGTGTGTGTTTGTGTCTGGGCCGAGGACGGGGTTTCATGGAAAAGTGATTAACTCTTCAGAGACCTTCCCTGAGGATGTCAGGTGAGAATCAGGCTGAGGTTAGCACGGATGCCCGAGCAGTTTGGGGATTTAGACGCGATAATCCCAGGTAGAACAATAACCAGGATAATTAATAATGCGGGTGCTTCTGCTGTGACTCATTCCATAACCTTTGCCCTATTGGCTAGTATTTTTGGCCAGGATCCCACACTGGCTGGACTCAAATTCTCCTGGTAATGTATCAAGTGTCTGGGAACACCACATTAGTGGAGTCATGTTTTCTACAATGTAACATTTGTCTTAGTTATAGCTCTTTGGGCTCTTAAATCATTATCAGCAGCTTAAAATAGCAGAGCAATAATCATAATGGTGACTCATTTATGGGCACACCCTCTAAGGATTATTGCAGAATTTTGGCCTTGATCAGAAAACCTATTATGACAAACCACTGTCACTTCTGTGGAAGTCTTCAGTGTCCCTGGTATCTTAGCGTTGCAAATGAAATTCACCGTTTCAGAATTTGGAGAGAGATTTATCGGCTCCTGGTTCTTACCTGTGGGTCCACACACGGACCGTTGCGTTCATCCGTACCTGTACGTACAGACTCGTCTGCACGCAGGGTGACAACTCTGACCTTTGACTTGTCGGTCGCGGTCACTCAATCTTGACTCCCGAGGACCTTTTGCAAAGTCGGTGACCCCGAAGCGGGGGGCCCTTCTGCTGACCTAACGGCTCCGGGAAAGGAGGGGAAAAAACCAAATCACCTCGTTGACAACGCGCCCAATCTCCAAATGCGCAGCTCTGATGTTAATAAAAATAACCTACTTTTCTCCGGAGACCTGCTAATGCAGCCTCATTTTTTGCACATTTTGCCAGAGAGCTTTTGTTCTTACACGTCTTTCCCCCCCCCTTCTCTTTTTAATTTGTTGCAGGTGTTGTTGCTAATGAGCTCTCTCTCCTCCCCTCTTAACAATGAAAGACAAGCCAGCCCCGGGTACCTGGATGCATTGAGAGCGGAAGTGTGAGAAACTTCATAATAAGTTGCCGATGGCTACCAGCCAAGGTCAGCTGGCCCCCATTAGTGCCCGTCCCCACAAAGCAGAGCCACATAAGCTGCTCCCCAGTTAAAACCTCAGTCACTTTTTCATGCCGTAGTCCAGCCACACCGTTGGTGTCACTTTAAGCCCATGTGAAGAGAAATCTCTTTTATTGGTCTGAGATGCCAGTCCGGTCCCACAGAGGGAACATCTTTCCAGCTAACACGTACACCTCCTGATTTTTATTTTATCTTTACAATGCAGGCCAGAGGGTTGTTTTGCGGTTGTGCTGAGCCCATCACACATTAAGGGTCCTTTAAAGAACCTGGATTGATTGGAGGGACAAAAATTAGAAGCAATCTGATCCCGCCTCATGCCGGATCCCCGCGGATTTGCTCCTTATCCCATTTCCACCCGCTGTCACAATTTGAGAGCCTGCCTGATTTGATCAGATTCACCTCCGGGAGAGGTGTAATGCCAAGGTTAGGAGGACGCCAAGTTATGGGCAACTTTTTGATCTGCCCATCAGCAGTCTGAGAAACGCCGGCTCTGGGTTTTCCGCATCGGCCTTCGGGAAGAAACAGGTTCCTCGCCCTTTGCGACCCGGCAGTCGGTGCTAGAGTCCCCGGGTCATCCAGCCACCACTGCCTGGCAGATGTGGCCCTTCCATGCTGAGGCCGAGAGTCCCGCCTGACCCAGTCGCTGCCTCTCCAGCACCCGTCCGGGCCACGCCCCTGCGGACTGCTCAGCCATGCTGCCCCTGCTGGCTCTGTTCCTGCACTGCCTCCCACTGGCCTCTGGGGACTACGACATCTGCAAATCCTGGGTGACCACGGATGAGGGCCCCACCTGGGAGTTCTATGCCTGCCAGCCCAAGGTGATGCGGCTAAAGGACTACGTCAAGGTGAAGGTGGAACCCTCAGGCATCACGTGTGGAGACCCCCCTGAGAGATTCTGCTCCCACGTAAGTCAGCCCACTGCTTCGCTCAGGCCGAGTGGGAGGGGGTCCGGGACAGACTCTTGTGATGGGTGAGCACGATGGGGGGCCCAGATGCAAGGCTGATGGGCACCGGATGGCTGTCCCACGTTGGAAAAGTGCCAAAGCAAAGGCCGCACCCCCCCTGCCCCCCCCCCCGCCCCGGGGCTCTGAGGTCACGTGACCTCGTTCTCTGGGGCGGGCACATTCTTGGCCCGCTGACCACTGGATCGTTTCCGTAATAGCGGGGGGGTCATCTGCGGGAGCTCCTCGTGTGTGGGCTGACAGCTTCACGCCCAAGTGCTCCCCTCAGCTCCGTCAGGCGGACCCCGCGTCGTATAAAGGAGGAGTTCTGGGGGGTGGCATGTCTGGGCCTCTGTTCCATTGTCTATCAAATGGGCATCGTAGGAGTAAGTGAGCTAATTCGTCCCACGTGAAGTGCCTGGCCCAGAGCGAGTGCCCCCCAGACGTTAGCGGTTGTCCTTCCTGTTGGACGGATGGAGAAACTGAGGCCCGGAGTCACGCACCAGGAAGTCCTGGAGCTGGGACTCGCGTGTTTGGCTCCAAAGCCACCGAGCTAAACTGCCTGCCGAGAGGGGCCTTCCCGCTGGGCAGCTCTGCGGAGCCCCCTCCCCAGCCCCGCGCTGGGCATCCAGGCTGTGGGAGCTGATAGGAGGGGCTCGTTGTCATCTTTGGGGTGTCCTTGAGGGAGCCTCTGGGGCCTATGGCTGGACTGAGCAGGTATCCCCCCCCCCCCCCCAGGCTCCTGGGGACGCCTTTGTCCCGCGGGGAGTTTCATTCCTATCACAGGGCAGTCAGCCTGGGAAGGTAGGTTTCCACTTGGACAGTCAGCAGTCCGTCGTGAGTGAGTCTGTCACTGTGGACGGTGGCTGGGCCAAGGGAGCCAGCGGGGGAGGGAGGGAAGAAGGCAGCACAGGGCTGGGGGCAGAGACTGGATAGTCCATGGGGGTCACTGCACTGGGGATCCCAGGGCTTCGCTGGCTCAGGGGTGAGCAAGGCAGTCGGCTCCTGAAGGTCAGGGGCAAGGCCAGGTCGACGGGCAGTGGAGCCCAGTTCTGAGCCTGTGCGTTAGGCCGACAACCCCCCCCCCCCAGCTCCTGTGAACACTTCTCCACTCACTCCCTGAACAGAGTCAACCTCTGTCTCTCCTATTAGAGTCTCGACTGTATTTCTTCTCTTAAATATTAATCATTGCCCTAATGTACTGGGGGGAAGGGTGTGGGACAGGGCAGCTAAATCATAATTCATTGGACCAGCTTCCGGTCAAGGGCTTGAGGGGTGGAGGTGACCATCAAATGCAAGTCTGAGGCCCTCTCCTGGCCAAAGCTGGCTCAGGATACTCTCGGCCCTGCCTGCACCCTCACACGGGGGACCCAGTGCAGCTGCCATGGTGGGGTGGTCACCCCCACCCCGACCCACAATCCTAGCGCTGCCCCACCTGAGCCCAGGTGGTGTCGCTTCTCCTTCTCTCCCGGGGAGACAGACGAGGAAGAACAACGTCTTCAACATCTCCCGCATAGGTGGGTCCTCAGTGTCTCCACAGCTGTCTGGTGGACTTAAATATTTCATTACAGGCTGCTGTCCTGCTCCGCCTTTGATTACAAATGTGCGGCCGACAAGAATGGGGACTCTGCCTGGGCAGGCGGGGGTGGGGGGTGGGGGGAGCTGGCTTCTGCAGGGAGCGGGGGGTCCCGTCCAGATGGACTCAACCCCCCGTGCAGCTTGCCCTGAGCAGGTCCTGTGTGTGTCTCATTTAATCATCTCCGGGATGCTCTGGGGGGGGGGGGGGGGGGGAGGGACTGTTCTAATCCTGTTGTAGGGATTAGAAAGGTTTGCCTAAATCCTGGCAAGGTCACTCAGTTTAGAAGGCGGGCAGGCAACTGGTCTGCATCCAGGGCCTGTGCTCCCCCACTAGGTGGCTCGGCCTGCCCCTCTGAGCTGCGGTTTCCTCCCCTGTAAAGTAGAGGTGATACTGTCTGGGTGTCACAGGGCTGGCAAGGGGATGCGCCCTGGCCGTGCCAAGCCCTGGGCACCGTGCTGGCACACAGTAGGTGCTCAATGTGCAGTAGGTGTTATGCATTTATTATTGTTGTTAGGAGGCCCTCAGCCGTGTCCCTGGCTTTTCTTTCCTCTGTTCAACCTTGAGGATGCCACGCCCCGTATTTCTAGTCTCTGGGCAGCAGGGCTATGTGGCATGGCCGGGGAGCTTGAACCGCTCCGGGCACGGCAGGTGATGTGAACCACCAGGGGGCGCCCCACCAGTAGCCAGCCCCCCACTGCCCCTTTAGCCTTGCGAGCGCCCAGTGGGTCCCAGGTCCTGTCCCAGCATCCAGCCAACTGGAATGTGAGCCCTGGAGCACCCCCAGGGTGCAAGATGGGCCAAGAGGCAGCCGCCCTTTCCAGGGTTCAGTGTGCAGACCCTCCCTCCCGCCAGGCTTCCTGTCCTTCCGTCCTTCCGCAAGGCCACCTGAGAACTGAATTGTAAATTCCAGCCTGGTGAGGAAGGGGAGGGGGGGAGAAGACCAAGATAAATGAATAAATAAAAACCTATTGGCTCTAAATGCACAATGAGAATTAATAGGGATGAGCTCTCAACAGAGGATCTGAGGGCAAGGGCAAAATTTCAATGAGGGCCGCGGGAGAGGACAGATAGCCCTCTGCCCTCCATTCTGGGGGACCCGGCCGGAGAGGGCCAGCCTGGCCACGCTGCAGGGCCCAGGGGGCGGGAGAGGTCGGGTGCGGGAAGCAGGCCCCTCAGTGCTCCAAAACTCTCTTCCTGTGCCTCTGAGATAAAAGCCAACCCTTGAGCCTCAGGAGAGAGACGGTGAGGAGGGGCGACAGTGGGGAAAAGAGAAAAAGAGAGAGAGAGAGACGGTGCTGGCCACAGACCAGGCAGGTAGTGTTTAAAGCAATTCTGTAGATACCTACTTGCTACCTAACGTGCAGTCCTTGGACTCACCTTGTTAAAAATGCAGAATCCCAGGCCCTGCCCCAGACCAACTGAGCCAGAACCTGCATTTTAACCAGCAATGCAGGCAATTCAGATGCATGCAGGGTATGGTCTGAGACACGGCTCCTCGACATAATTGCTCAGTCGTGGCTTCGACTCGCTGCTCACATCCCCGGGGGATCTTGGCATGCAGGGGTCCCAGGAGTGAGGGGTGGAGCTGGGAGCTCACAGCCCTGAGGCCCTCTGGAAGCTGCCAAAGAGAGGCTGCGTGTCTCCTGTCTAGAGGCACAGGCCTGGGGTCTGAGGCCCCGAGCTCCCATCCCAGCCTTGCTGTTTTCTTGGTCAGGGTGACCGGGGGTAAGTCTCTCCTGACCTCCGTTTCCTCATCTGTAACGGGGGGAGGGGGGGGGGGGGCTTGGCTGCCCTCCCCCCCCCCCCCCCCCAACTGCCTAGGAGAAGGAAATGCCTCCCTCAGAATATCCGGATGCACTTGAAGAGTATGAGCTCTGTTTTAGTATCAGGCTTCGATGTTATCTCGGGTCCAACATTGATCCCCTTGGTTTTGAAGCAGATGAACAGTCAACTTTTTATCCAAGGAGACTCTGGCTTGGTCGAGGGGCCACGAAGGTGTATCTCTGAGCACACGTCTCCCTCAGAACCTGCTTTGCCGTCTCCTTGCCTCAGCTTACCCAGATGCCGAGCCAGCGGCCCTATCCCCCCACCCAAGGGGACTGCTGGGCTGATTAAGGCAGATGGCAGGTGGATCCTTGAGTCTTCTAGCCCCCACCTCACCGTGACATTGAACTCCATCTGCAGAATCGAGGTCCTAGGTGCCCCGCCTCCTGCCAGACGTGGGTATTCAAGAAATATTCCCAGCCAGCAGCACTGAGCCGACTGGCCCCCTGGTTCAGGCCTCCTTTCCCTGCTGTGTTCCTGGCCCCCGAACCCACAGAGAAGAGCGTGCCCCAGCCCCCTGCTCCCCTCAACACGAGGTCACGGCAGACCTTGCGGATAGTCACAATAGACACGGCCAACAAGGCGTGGGGGAGACGCTCTGATGTGGTAGGAGCCCCGAAGGACGGCTGCCCTCCCTCTTGGCTCAGTCAGTGCTAGGTAAGCGCTTAATGGATAAATGGTTGGGGGAGTGGGAGGTCCGTGCGATCCGGGAAGGCTTCTCAGAGGAGGGGAGATTCGAGCTGAGTCTTACAGGAAGGACCAGGGTTTTGATCGGGCCAGGAAGCCCCGAAAGCTCTCACTTCTCTCCGTCAGGGCCCCTGGCTGTGGGATGTGTGATCGGATCTCACCAGGAGGTCTGCACGGCTCGGTCCTTAGGTAGAAAGTGAGTTTGGAACCTGAGCTTCACCCAACCCTTAGTTAAAGTGGCTCGGTCTGTCGAAACGCCTGAGGCAGGGCCCAGCTTGGGACAAGAATAGTTCCATGCATGACATCTTGTTGCCCAGTGAAGCCTCCTTCCTGGGGAGCAGGCGAGTGACAGGCCGGGGGCAGCGCGCTGTGAGGTCAGCGCCCACATGAGCAAGCTCCCTGCCCCTTAACGGACACCCCGTGGAGGGTAGGGGGCAGTGCACCTGGAGCGGGGGGGGGGGGGGGGGGGGGGGGCGCGGGGCGGGGGGGGGGGGGGGGGGGGAGGCGGGGGGGGGGGGGGGGGGGGGAAAGGGCCCGGAGGGGACGCCTTTCCAAAGAGTGTCAGAAGTTCTAGAACTTTCCAGTTCACACATCCCTGCCTTCCCCAGGCTCGTCTTTCTTTTCCGACTCTACATTCTCTGCCCTTGATTTTCCACATAGTTTCATTTTTCTCCTGCCTTGCATGTATTAGGAGCAGCTGCCTCAAATCCCATGTGCAGGGAGGCAGGGGATGGGCAGGTGGACAGACAGGCTACACCCGCCGTGGATGAGAACTTGGGATTTGGGAAGGGGCAAAGGTGAGCTCCAGTTATCCCCCCCCCCCCCCCGGACTGTGGGACTTTGGATAAGTCCCTTGTGCCCTGAGCCTCAGTTTTCCCATCTGAACACTGGGATGACACCAGCCCCGGGGCTCAGAGGAAGGCTGACAAATGAGATGAGACACAGCACGGAGAGACCTCGGCAGGGCACCTGGCACAGAATAAATGTTCCAAAACAGTTTTCTTTTCCGTCCTGGAATGTAGCTGGAGAGACAAAGGAGTGACAGTAGAAAGAAGACAGGGCTATCGGCCGGGCACGTAATGCGGGGTACAGTCTGCGTGCACTGTGGGACTTCAGAGATGGGGGTCGGCACCCGTGTGGTCTGGGATTCAGAGGGGCGACGGCCAGTGCTAGGGAGTTGACATGTGCAGGGACACAGAGGGAGGGTCCAGGTGACAGGAGGAGAGAGGTGTGGGTGATTGGGAGGGGACAAGCCGCTTCACCTCCTTGTCCCATCCAAGCCCCCCAACTCCCCTGACCCTATAAACTGCTCCCCCCGCCCCGCAAACCTGCAGGGCACGGCGTTGTTATGCTATTAGACAGATGAATCGATAGAACGAGGCTTCCCTACGTCTACTTAGTGGGGGAGATTCAGCCCTCCTCTGTCTGGATCCTAACTGACCCCTAGTGCTGGGGGGGAGGGTCGGGCCAAGAGTGTGGTGGGAGTGAGGGGAGCAGGGGAACAGTGTGCACGCAGAGGCCAGAACGAGGCCATGGGTGGGGCCTGAACGGCGCGTGGCAGGCTTGAAGGAGCGGGACAGCCCCTTGCCACCCCGGGGACCCGGGCCCAGGCTGCAAAGCTCTGTTCCCATCCCCCGGCCCCGTGGCCCAGGCTCCCCGGTCTCAGACCTGGCCAGGGTCCATATGGCCCATGAGGCGGGGACCAAGTGCAGAGGAAACTAGGAAACGGCAGATGATGCAGAAACAGGTTCTGATTTGTTTTCCATCAGCAGCAGATTTGCTTAAATAGATGAAAACGTGTCTCTGATTCTTCGAGTGCACACCAGCGGCTGGCGGGTGACAGCGTGTTAGCGCAGAAAAGGCACTGGAGGGGAGCCGGGCAGTTCCGGGTTCTGGCAAAGTCTCCTTGTTGCTGGGACACCAGGCCGAGCCCCTTAGCCTCAGTTTCCCCACCTGTGCACAGATGGGGTTTGCCTAGATTCACCAATGCTCCCGGAAGATCTCCAAATGGATCCTGGGAGTTCGGGGAAGTCCAGGCTGGGGTTCGGCTTTGGTCACACGCAGACAAAACGGGGGACCCCAGTGCAGATAGGGGGGCTCTGAGCGGCCTGCACAGCACTAGATACTTTTTTCCCAAGTATTCTCCTGAATGCAAACCAAAGCGAAGAAAAACAACGATGAGCGCTAAAAATACAACGGCACATCACGTAATTTCCCTCTGGTTTTCTCCATCCTTTTTTTTTTTAATTGAGATATAATGAATGGATAACACTGTATTAGTTTTAGGTGTTCAACGTAACAATTCGATACACGTGTATATTGCAGAATGATCACCGTGATAAGTTTAGTTACCACCCATCCCCACGCAGTTAAAGTTTTTTCTTGAGATAAGGGCATTTTTAAAAGAATTTTTTTAAAATAATTTGTAATTGAGGTGGAATTCACATGCCCTGAAATTAACCACTGAAATAATTTTATTGCAGGAAAATAGAGCAGAAACGTTGCCTTTTTAACCGTTTTTCGGGATATAGTTTAGTAGCATTTAGTACACTCAAATCGTTGTGCGACCACCGCTTCTGTGTAGTCTCGAGCCGTCTTCGACCCGGAAAGAGGAAATCATGTTTCCGGCGGCCGCTGTCGCGCCGCATCGCCCCTCCCCCCAGCCCCCTGGCCACTAGTCGCTCGTCCGCTTTCTGTCTCCGTGGATTTGCTTATTCAGGACACTTGGCGTAAATGGAATCATATGACAGGTGACTTTTTGCGCCTGGCTTCTTTCGCTCAGTGTCACGTTTTCGAGGCTCACCGTGTCCTGGCAGGTGTCAGTACTCCGTTCTATTTTTCAGGCTGAGTGACAGTCCAGGGTGTGGGTAGACCACACTTTTTTTGTATTCATTCACCCGTTGATGGACATGGGGGTTGCTTTGACTTTGGGGCTGTTATGAATAATGCTGTTCTGTACCTGGGCAGAATTTTCTTTTGTGGACACTGCTCTTGGGTATATACTGAGGAATAGAACTGCTGGGTCATATGGTCATTCTATGTTTAAGTTTTGGCGGAGGCCCAAATGTTTTCCATGGCAACCGCGCCTACCTTCCATTCGCACCAGCACTGTCCCTGGTTCCAATTTCTCCCCATCCTCGCCGGCACTGGGTATTTCTCATTTTTGTCTTTTTTTATTGTGGACACCCTAGCGGGTGTGAAATGGCATTTCATATGGTTTTGACTCGCCTTTTGCTCTAGTGACTGATGGTGCTAGGCGTCACGTGCTTATTGACCCTTTGTATACCTTCTTTCGAGAAATATCTATTCAAGTCTGTTGCCCTGTTTTTCATTGGGTTGCCTTTTTATTGTTGATTTCTATGTGTCCTTGACATATGTTAGGTGCTAGATCCTTATCAGATACACGATTTGCAAATATTTTCCCCACTCTGTGGATAGTCTTTTCACCCTCTTGATTGTGTCCTTTAATGCACATTTTTTCTTTTATTTTACTGAAGTCTAATTGATCTATTCTTTTTCCTTTTTGTGTGTATGCTTTGGATGTTGTATCAAAGAAACCATTACTAAATTCAAGGTCAGGAATGTTTACCCCCATGTGTTCTTCTAAGACGTTTACAGTTTTGGCTCTCATGTCCAGATCTTCGATCCATTTTGAGTTAATTCTGGTATATATTGTAAAAGAAGGATCCAGCTTCCTTCTTTTGCATGAGGACAGCCGGTTCCCCCAGCACCATTTTGTTGGAGAGACCGTTCTCTCTCCATTAAACATTCTTGTCACTCTTCTTGAAAATCCATTGACCGTAGGCGTGAGGGTTTACGTCTGGGATCTCCATCTTTTCTGTGGAAACACTGAGCATTCCGGGCCGGGTGTCTCCTCAGGCGCTCCCAAATGCCCTGCATGGGAAACTGTAGTCCCCATTTCACAGATGAGCAAACTGAGACTCCAAGACTGAGGGGAGAGTCCGGGCTTGAACTCCGATCCCGGGTATTTGACAACGATGCCATGGTGAGGCCCGAGGCATGCTCCCCACCTCTCCCCCTTCTCACCTCCTTCCTTTCCTCTTCCGCTTCTCCTTCCCCCCACCCTCGACCTAGCTTTTAGGCTGGGCTGTTAGCTTTGATGCCCAGAGGAGGATAACTGGGAGCACCGCCCAACCCGTGACTTCTCTCTGGTCTTGGGGTAGCTCCTCTCCAGCTTCCACGGCACCCTTCCCTGACCCACTCAGCAGGGCAGAAGAGTCTCTGTCTCCCACCTTTGCCCCACGAAATAAATGCTGCCGACAATTATCTTCTGTCTCAAGTAGGGAGTGCAGTTTGGAAGGGGTCTTAAAGGTTAGAACATCAGTACATGTGAGCAAATTACCGCGGATCTGGCAGCTCAGGGGAAAGTGGGCTCCTTGGACCAGGCGACTGGTGTCCCTCCGTCCCGGTCCCAGGGCCCTGAGCCCCCCGCCCCCCGGGGCCGTCCTAGGGCCCCCCATAAACACGACGTGAAGCTGCTGGGCAAATCCAGCTCCCCTCATTTCCTGTGTGAGGGCAAACTGAGGCCCAGCAGGATGGAGTGACTTCCTTGGGCCCCCGGGGAGGGACAGCAGACCCAGGGGAGGGACAGCAGACCCAGGAGGCTCCGCCGTAGGCCCACGGCTCTCCTGAAAGAATGCACCAGAGCCCTGAGGACATGAGGCGTTCCATACCAGATCTCCATCTGTCCACTCGTGACCTCACTTGATGGCGTTTGGTGGGGGACACGGGATGCCTGCCTGGAGGCTGCCTGCAGCCAGCAGGTGCCCAAGCTGCCCCTTTAGGGTACGTGTAACATAACGTCAACGCGTTTGCCTTCTGCCCACCCCACCCCCCACCCCCAGGTGAGCTCTCACGCTTGTGTGCGGCCCCCGGTGACCGGGCTGTGCTCAGAGCTGGCTTTCCCGGGGCCCAGAGGGCTCCGAGGTCCCCATCCCAGCCTGCCCCCCCTGCCAGGCTGTGGTTCTCCCGGCTGCAGCAGCACCACGGAAGGTGGCCAGAAAGGGGACCTGGGATCTCAGGGCCCAGCTGTGGAAGGGTCACCTTCGTTAGAGAATGCACCCTAGCTCTCGCTGCGTCCCTCCCATTGATCTGCCTTCCACACCTAAACCTGGGGCCTTCTAGAGCTACCCCCCGTCCCCCGTGAAAGGGACTCGGCCCGTCATCAAGGATCTGGCACTCTTGTCCCCCGGCTGTTTGCCCTGGGTGCCGCGGGACCATTTGGATCCCTCCATCCCTCATCCCGGTTCCTTCCTTCGGCCCGTGTCATTTGTCCACTTGACTCCAAGTGTCGACCAGGGAAATAAAAGGAAATGAAACACGACCAGGGCATTTCCCCCTCGGTCATAGCAGAGTCTGTTGTTGGGCAAAGGTGAAAAGGAGGCCAGTGAGCGATGGAGCCTGCACGTTACCCTCGAGCTGCCTTCCTCTGCTCTAGCCCAAGCAGATGGCGGCGGCCAGGTGGGGTTCGTGGGGCGTCCCCTCCCTCTGGGAATCAAGAGACAGCCCGAGGCAGGTGACGGTAGAAGGAGAAGCCAGCTAGCCACGGGGCACCCTGTCGCTGTCCCTGTCCCCACCCAGGTACCATCCCAAATCCCACAGCTCCGGGGCTGGCACCGCGCTGACTCCGGGCTCCCCACTGGACCGGTTTCTAGAAGCTGGGTGACCTCAAGGCAGGTCTCGAGGTGGAGATTTCCTGTCGGCTGGTCAACCTCAGAACCCCACTGCGTTCCCTGATTCTGCTGCTAACCTTCGGGACCTTGAAACTTGGAGAGGGAGCGGGAGAGAGGGGGGGGAGCAAACCAGTAAGGTCCCAGGCACCCAGGAGGGACCCAGAGGGGACAAACAAAGCAGGAGACCAACCCGTCCCTCAGCAGGGGCTCCTGCCTCGGGGGTTCAGACCCCTTTGAGAGTCCATGGTACTCCTGCAGGAACAGGGCACGCGCACACACACACACACACACACACACACACACACACAGGCGCGCGCACACACGCTTACAAGCACACTGCCCTGAGTCCACTCGTGGACCCCTACGGTCCTGCTGGGGGGCCCTCATGCTCAGGGAAATTAATGCTTTCCTTCTTGTAACTGACTGGTCCTATTGTCTGAGGATTGTCTTGATCCTCCCCCCCCCTTCCCCCTCCTCCTCCTTCTCCTCCTCCTCCTCCTCAGAGAACCAATAGCTTGCATTTATTGAGCGCCTACTGTATACCAAGCACTTAACCTCACCTAACCTATCGAACCCTCCCAGAAGACTTACGGTAGATCCCATACTTATACCCATTTTGAATAATGAGGAACCCGAGGTTCAGAGAGGGGAGGCCACTTTCCCAAAGTCACACAGCATTGAAGCAGACGAGCTCGGCACCTCCGCCTTGGGCCGCCCGGACCCAGCACTGAGCCGCTAACCAGGCCATTTAGCTGATGGGAGGCGCTCCGAATAGCTTAGCGCCTGATGGGTTGAGTTGGTTGTCATCTGTGTGTGGCCCTTCGTGCCGGGTGAGCATACTGTCCCTGCCAGCCTCTCCTCCCCCAGCACGCCCTGTCAGCCCCAGGAGGGAGGGCTGGGGAGGAGTGAGCAATGGTGGCGGTTACCCCCCCCCCACCCCCCACTGCCCTTTGAGACATGACGGAGTCTGCAGATCCACTTAGCTGATAATTCACTTATATCTACTTGGCAGTGTGTGTGCTCCCACGCTCTGGGGAGACGGCTTTGCCTGGAGGAACCTGAGCTGTTTTTCTGGGGAAAGAGTGGGAAAAAAAAATACACCCAACAATGGACAGTAATGGACCTAAAAATAGAGGGGGGAGAGAGCCATGGGGAGGGGGGAGCGTGGCAGCGTCTGCCTTCCACCGCCTTCCACCGGGCCTGTCTGCCTGGCTTGGGCAGCCCGTCCCTTCCCACCAGGGATCCCCAACAGTCTGGCCGCCTCTCAGCCTGGGGGTAGAGGTAGGAAAGGGGGGCTGGGGGCCGGGTGCCACCGCCAGATGGAGAATTGTCCCGCGGCAGGGTCCTCGGGGTAGTGGCCTCGAGCTTGGCTGCACGCTGGAGTCTCCTGGGCAGCTGAACCGCCCCGATAGGTAGGACCTACCCCAGAGGGCGTGACGTGGCTGGTCTGGGGGCCCGGGTGCGTCTAAGGTGAGAACCACGGTGAGCAGCGCCTCTGCATCAGGAAAGGGGGTCCGATTTTGTGCCTGTCTCCTCCGTCGGTCCCGTGTCTCCTAACCATCGGGGTG
Organism: Panthera uncia; assembly: GCF_023721935.1. NCBI lineage: Eukaryota > Metazoa > Chordata > Mammalia > Carnivora > Felidae > Panthera > Panthera uncia. The sequence goes on from NC_064807.1 coordinate 87,468,359, forward strand.
GCCTTCTTGAAGGCTCCAAACTCGGGTGGGCCGATGGGACTGGGGGAGTGGAGAAGGCAGGGACCGGGTCGCCGTGCAGATTCGAGGCTCTGCTGGGGCCCGCATCCCACGTGCCTGGCTCTCAGCCGGCTGCACGGGGGATCCTGTGTGCTCCCTGCCCATCCTGCACACGGTCCCTGGGGCGGGCCTGGGCACCGGGGTTTAATTGGACTCCCCAGGCGGTCCCGGGGCACCACCAAGTGCCCCCATTTCAGCCCACCATTTCAGCCTTTCCCAGGACCAGCCGGATCCCTTCCGGCCTTGTCATTCCTTTAAATTCAAAGGCCAGAGAGGGAGAGAGTTCGTTCTCGGAACCCGTCCTTGCCCCTGACCTGCGGACGCCCCAGCCTTGCTCTGGCCTCTGGGGGCTGAGGGGTGCCGGCTCCCGCCTCGGGGTCCCTCGCCCTTTGTTCTCAGGTTCTTAACCCCTCTTCCCGGAGGAAGGCTGGCCAGCCACAGTCAGGGCCCTGTTGCAGCTGCTGAATGTCAAGGCCGCCGCTGGCTCCAGGCCACCCCTTTGCCCTTATCCCCTACATTCCCTGCCAGGCCCCCGGCCTGCCAAGTGCATTAACTCGTCTCTCCCTGCGCAAATTCTGCACGTCCAGACTGGCCTTTACTGGGCCTCGCTCACAGGGCACCCCTCCTCACAGCCTGGTTGAATCTTCCTCCGCCTGTCTGTCCCTAGCCCACCCCTCCTTCCGGGCCCGCCCTTCCGAAACCCCACCTCCCCAAGGAAGCCTCCCTGACCAGCCCAGCCCAGTTCCCCTCCAGGCCTGTCACCTGGGCCACTTTGGGGGACCAAGCCAAGGGTGGCTTCTCTGGCGGTCACCGTAGAGTGCTCAGTGCCCCCGTAAGGGGTCAAAATGCCCGGGTTACTAGAAGTGTGACCTTGAGTCGGTGCCTGGCCTCTGGGGGCTCCACGTCCCTCGCCTATGAATCAGGGGTGATGGTGATAGCAGGCCTGACGTCATAGAATGCCCAAACCCGACCGGGCATCCGAGTCACAGCGGAGGGGTTTGGTTGGTTGGTTTTGCTTTTAACCCGGAGCCGAATCTCCGGCCTGAGGGCCCAGGAATATTTGCACGCCCTCCCTTCCAGGAATTTTGATGACCAGCCAGGCCTGACTGCTGCTTTGCCGGGACTACTTTGCAAACAGGACATGCGGGAACAGTCGGTAAGGCTATGTGACTAAATCCACGAACGGACCCTCACCAGCTCAGCCTCGCCACCCCTGCCCTCTCCAAAGGATTCATCCACAGGGTGGTGCACCTGTCCAAGTGTGCCCAGCTGTTGCCCAGGCTGCCCCCCCACTTCTTAGCTCCTCAGAGACCAGCAAGAAGAAAGCCTTCAAGATCTCGGCTTGTGGCTGTTCGTACAGGCAGTCCCCATCCCTCTGGACGCTGTGTCCACTCTTGCATCTGTGGCCCAAAAAGCCATGAAATTGCCCCTAAACCAAGGAATGACTGCATGGCGAGGGACAGGTAGCCTGCTAGGCTTCCCGTAGAGCACGTAATTTGCAATTTGTAACACCAGTTCTGCCTTTTGCCCACCGAGGTCCCATCGGCACGGTGCCTGCCCGTGCCTCTGTTTCCTCATCTGAAAAACAAAATGAGGACTTGTGCCTTAGCTCGTAGGATTGTCACGCGTAGAGAGGAGGAAGTCTCACGTGAAAAATCATGATCCCAGTTGTCCAGTGACAATACTCAGTGTGGAAGTTTAAGAAAAGACAAAACAGAAACAAGGCAGAGCGGGGCGTGAATGGTGGGGGCTGGGCAGAGCCAGGACCCCTTGGGGTTTGGACTTTATCCGAAGGGGTGGCCTCCGGGGATCAGCAGGGGAGTGTGGGGGAGGGCTGGTAGTGGCAGGGCAAAGGTTAGGGGAGGGGCTTCGGATCAAGCTTCGCACCTCACCCCTCCCGGACCCTCCCCTTTCAGTGGGTGCCCCTTTCGGGACCACCGAGGCCCCATTGCTCTGCTCTTCGGCAAGGAGGCCAAGGTCTGCTCTCGGGCTGGGGGGGGCCACTCCGCGCTCTGCCCTCCACCCCCACCCCAGCATTTAAGTCCTCCGTACCACTTTTTCTTTCCTCCCTGATAAAATATTCATGTCAGCAGAGCAGGCCCTCTTTGGGAAGGCTGCATGCGTGTAGCTTCAGCTTTTGCACAGGCTTTTAAAGAGCAGGCGCGTTTCCTACTCTCTAAGCATTTTCTGAGTCCTGAATCAATAATGCACTTTACCCGGCTTCTCTGGATGTGGCTTTTCTCCTCCCTGCACCCTGCCCCCACCCTGCCCGGTCCCTCCCTCCCTCCCTCCCTCTCTCTCTCTCTCTCTCTCTCTCCCTCCTCTCTCCCTTTCTCTCTCTCCTTTCTTTCATCCCCCCATCTCTCCTTTACTTTGCAAAAAGGTATTAAGCAAAAGCATCCGGCTGTTTGGGTGGGGGGGCCTCGGGTGGGGAGTGGGGTGTGCTGGGAGGGGGGACGGAGAGCAGGGCAGGCGGCTCCCTGGCCGAATGGGTTGTGTCTGTGCAGGAGGAGGCACCGAGCCCTCCTGCTGGCCCTGGTGGGGAAGGATTTGAGCTCCTGACATGGGGGAGGAGGAGGGCTCCGGCGAACCCAGCTTCTCTAGATGCTTCTTCAAATCAATTAGAAACTGTTTACTGCATAAGCAGAGAAAACAGGACCAAAACGCAAAAGCAAGGGGGCCTGGGGCAAAGAAAGTACGTGGAGTGGGAGCCAAAATATACTGCCAGACTTTCTAGGGAGTTAGCAGTCTAGTTTGGCCTATCTGCTTCTTATGGTAATGAGTTCCCTGTCGCTGGGGGTGTGCAAATGGAGGGGGAGCCGTTCCTGGTCTGAGACCGATGCCTGCACGTGCCTGGTCAGTGATGTGGTAGCAGGTGAGGGGCTGGGGTGCCAAAGCCGCCCGTGGGGGGGACCATAGGGATCGGTACAGCCTCCCTTCGGCTGGGATAGAATTCCCCACCCCGAACATTCCTAGAAATCTGGCTGTGGGAAGAATCCACATATGCCCAGGGCAAAACAGAATGCATCCTTTTTTTTTTTTTTTTAAGAGCACAGCAGCCATCCCTTATCTGTGGTTTCAGTTACCCACAGTCAACCGTGGTCTGGAAGCGGATGATCTCCCTCCTGGCGTTGGGTCAGACGGTGGCCCCACGCTGTGTCCCCGTGCCCACATCCCTCGCCTCACCGCACCCCGTCACGTAGGCCTTTCGTCGCCTCGTATCACGAGAGGGGCGAGGACAGCACAGGAAGAGTGAGAGGGACCACACTCAGATAACTTTTGTGACCGTGATTGGTTATGACTGTTCTATTTTATTGTTAGTCACCATTGTTGCTCTCTTGCTGTGCCTAATTGGTAAATGAAACTCTATCATAGTTGTGCGCTTACAGGGGAAAACGGCATGGGCTGCCTGCCTGACCCCGTCAGAAGAGCACACAGCTCTTGATCTCGGGGTCGTGAGTTGGAGCCCCACGTTGGGTGTAGAGATTTCTTTTCTTTTCCTTCTTAATGTTTGTTTACTTTTTGAGAGAGAGGGAGAAACAGAGCATGAGCAGGGGAGGGGCAGAGAGAGAGGGAGACAGAGAATCCGAAGCAGGCTCCGGGCTCCGAGCCATCAGCACAGAGCCCGACGCGGGGCTCGAACTCGCGGACCGCGAGATCGTGACCTGAGCCGAAGTCGGACGCTTCACGGACAGAGCCACCCAAGCGCCCCCTGGGTGTAGAGATTTCTTAAATAAAAACAAAAAGGTAGGGGCACCCGGGTGGCTCAGCCAGTTGAGCGTCGTTCTTGATATCAGCTCAGATCGAGATCTCGCGGTCGTGGGATCGAGTCCCGCATTGGGATTCTCTCTCTCTCCTTCTTTCTCTGCCCCTCCTTTGCTCACAAGCTCTCTCTCTCTCTCCGCCACCCCCCCCCCCCATTAATAAATAAATGTATGTAAAAATAAACATTAAAAAAGAAGAAAAAAACCAGTATATGTGGGGTTTGGTACTATCTGGGTTTTCAAGCATCCACTGGGGGTACTAGAAAGTATCCGGTGTGGGTGAGGTGGGGGGGAGACTGCTATACAATTTTAAGCTCCTGGAGAGATTAACTCTTGTCTGGCCAGAGCCTTGACAAGGCCCCACCCATCCCCTCTGGCTCTTCAGTTGAGGGAGGAAATCAGTCCTACTGGACCTGCCCTCCTGGTGAGTGGGGGTTTGACATTTGCACCCTTGTCCTTCTGACCTTGGCTTCCCAGCTGACCCTCTCCTGGACAGTCCTCCGGGGCAACCTGATGCCCTCTGGTCACCAGAAGGTCTTGCTGGCTGTGTCTGTCGGGGAAGCCAGAGGTGGGGCACGGGACTGGCGGGTGGGGGTCCCTGCTGGCTTCTAGAACCAACCTCAGCCGTCTGCTCCCATGGCTGTTGGAAGCCGGCTAGCCACACAGTCCTCCCTGGGTGGTGCCGGGCAGGTTGCTCACCCTCTCTGAGCTGCGCCGGAGCAAAGAGATTGACTGGCACGGGCGAGAAGGTGCCCTCATGAGTAAGGGCTCGACAAACACTCTCGTGGCAGCCAATGGCTGGGGGTCCTCATGCAAATCGTCACTGGGGAGTGTGGGGAACGGGTAGGCCGGACCTGGTCCCTGCTGTCCTAGAGTGCAGTCCCAGTCACGGAAGGTTCTGGAAGGAGGTAACTTGTAGGCAGGGTTGAAGTGAAAGGCCTCCCTTTCCTCCCACACAACTTGGGCAACTGGAACAGTGGAGAGCTGATCTGGGCAGCTGAATAACTGGGGTCAGGGCGGGTCCGGGGGGTCTGAGGTGGACCTTTGACCAGGAGAAGCCCACTGTGGCAGGTGGGGAGCCGGGGGCTGGGGGCGAGTTGGGGGGCTGTCGCCGTGGCCTCTGGATGCTCATTGCCGGGATGGATGAGGCCAGGGAAGGCCCCTTGTCCAGGCTCCTGGCCTTTCCTATGAGTAATGGCTGGGCTGGGAAGAAATGGCTCCAACAAGAAACCAAACCAAAAAAGAAAAAAAAAAAAAACCAAGAGGAGCTGCCCTGGCCAGCGACAGCTCTGCCCTGAAATGCCATTCGGGTCGCTTTCTGCTGATTCACGAGCAGGGAGGGGTGACCTTGCTTTGGTCCAGGCTCCAGCTCAAACAGAAACTCAAAAGGGTGAGGGAGAGAAGCCTGCGGGGCCCGAGGGTGTTGGGGAGGGGGGAGCCACAGAGACAGGGGTCAGTGGAACCCCAGGAGGAGAGGTCAGGGAGGGAGGGGGTGGGGAGCCAGAGACCGCCAGGGCAGCTGGAATTAGAATCTGCTCGCGACAGAATCTCGTTTCCGCTTAGTTAATAATTTATCCCTGCTGCAACTTCTCTTACCAATAAATAGGAAATAATTTGTTAGGGAGAATTCCCTGGGCACCCTGGCTTTCTCCCTGGAGTGGAGGGAGGAGGGGTTGCCCTCCCTCTGTGCCCTTTCTCCCAGGTGGGGTGGGGGGCCGAGGAACGTGGACTCGGCGAGGTCAGTGTCAGAGCTCGATCATTTCCCGAATGGGGAAACTGAGGCACCGACAGGGCAGGTCCCCGCCCAGGGTCATATGTGGGGTTAGGGACAATCACCTGAATCCCAGATCCGTGACCCTATGGGTCAGGGGACTTGGGACTGACTGACACACCTGCCCAGGCTGGAAAAGTTTCCCCCGGAGTTCTAGAAGCATCCTGCAAGGTGGAGGGACGGGCTGGTTCAGCTGCCTGTTGCCTTTCCCCTACCTTTGCTCGCCCAAGTCCAGTTCTGCAAGAGGGAGCTGGTGCTGCCTCGCCTGACCCTCAGAGCCCTCGGGATGCCTGGTGATGGCCCTGCCCCTCGTCCCTCCGCCTTGGCACCCCTCGCCCCCCACCCCTCCCCAGGGCTCTCCTTGGCAGCCTCCCGCCTCCCACCGGCAGAAGCCTCCAGCCGCGCCGAGGTTGACGGGCTGAGCATGAGACAGTTCAGTTGGCAACTCGGCAGACAGGTTCAGAAAAATCTGTCAGCTGCTAAACTGTTCCCTGGGCCTGCCCACACGCCTGGGTGGCAGAGCCATGGGCTGTCTGCCTCCCTGTGGAACCCGACTCTCAAGGGAGCGAGCGGCACGGGTCTGGGGGCGGTGGCGTCCTTCCCTTTTGGGCGAAGGGCATAGTTTCCTGCCACATCACCGAGCCCGACTCCCTGGCTTCTTGTCCCACTTGGCCCCTTCGAAGCAGTGTGGCCTTACGGCGCCCGGGGGGCTCAGTGGGTTCAGCGTCCGACTTCGGCTCAGGTCACGATCTCGCGGTCCGTGGGTTCGAGCCCCGCGTGGGGCTCTGTGCCGACGGCTCGGAGCCCGGAGCCCGCTTCGCGTTCTGCGTCTCCCTCTCTCTCTGCCCCTCCCCCATTTGCGCTCTGTCTCTCTCTGCCTCCCAAAAATAAATAAATGTTCAACAAAGAAACAAACAAAAAAGCAGTGTGACCTTGAGACATTGTTCAGCCTTTCCTCCTTTGTAGACCGTAAATGAAAGGACCCCATCTTCCAGGACGGCCCACGCGTGGGGTGTGGACCGTGCTGTTTGCCCAGCTGGCGGCGGCCGTGGTGCTGTCCCTACACCCATCGCTGGTGAGCCGGGGTCACGCAAGGTGCTTGCCACGCGGAGCCTAGTGTGATTCTCACGGGGGCCCTGAGAAGTCAGCCCTCTCGCCCTTGCTGGACTCTGTCCACTCCGCCAAGTTTTCCCAAGCAGCCCCGAGGGTCCGGATGCAGGGAGGAAGGAGGCGGGTGGGGCCGCTGCCCTCTCGGCGCTTCCCCTCCAGCGGGAAGGTGCGGGGGTTTGTGTGTGGCCGGCGGGCGCCTGGGGGAGTTCTGGGACACTGCTGCACACGTCACCACGGCCCGCCCCGTCGGGGATTGTTCATCTCAAGCCGGGGTAGGATGCGGGCCCGTCCTCGCAGAGCTGTTGGTTCCTCTCCCCGAGGCTTGGTTACAGTTTCAGTCGCTGCCCCCGCCCAGGCTCCTTGGTCCAGACAGCCAGTCCTCCCCTGGGCACGGTTACCCCCATCCCTGCTCACAGTTGGCTTTCCTGCTCGATTATGTTTTTCGCCCGAAGCTGTCGTCTACACTGCTTCCAGGCTGGCTTCTGACTCCCAACGGCAACCACCACCCCCCCCCCCCCCCGCCCCCGTCGCCCCTTTGCACAGAAAATGACATAAGAGCGAAAGCATCCGAGAGCCCGCGGAAAGGTTTGAAAATCGTGGTACGAAATGGTTTCTCCGTAGGATACTTCTTCCCAAGCAACTCCTGCTCGGTGTGTCTGTCGCTTTGTTCCCACCCCGTTCTCTGGTGCTGTCCTCCTAGCTGGCTGCCTTCCCCTCGCCCTGCGCCCCTGCCCCTCCCCACCACCCCCACCCCTCCTGGGTGTGTCTGCAGAGATAGGAGAGCCTGCAGCCAGGCAGGTAGGACGGGCTGGGCTTCCCCAAGGTTTCCTTGGCTGGATCCCGCTGTGCTCAGAGGAAGTGACGTGGGGGGTGGCACGTCCTCGGGAGCACTGACCGCCCGGGGGGATGCTGGGAGTCTGCCACGTGGAATGGGTGCCCAGCCCTGGCACACAGTTAGCGCTCGGTGAACGGCGGGATCGCTAGGCTCTCCCGAGCCCGCGGTCCCCAAGGCAGCCGGCGGCTCATGTGAGGCTCTGATTTTACTGTTAATGAGCCGGTTGCCCTCAGCCTTACTTCTTCCCAAGGAAGGTTGCAAGGAAAGCCCCTGAGCGAGTGTGTCTGGAGCTGCTGTTGAATAATCGTTGCTGCAGAGACGTTTTCTAGGTATTTCACGCGCGTTATCTCACAGGTTGGATGAGAAACGTAACATTCAGAGAGGTAAAGCAAGTTTCTCGAGGGCACACAGCCTCAAGGGATGGAGCTGAGATTAAACCCAGGACTTGTGGAGCTCCAAGCCAGTTTCCTTAACTGCTCCAGACTCCAGAACCGGGGCTCCTAAATGGGGAGATGGGACCCCATGAATCCCCAGGATTTGATGCAAAATGTGGTGTGTGACTTTTTTTTTTTTTTTTTTGGGAGAAAGTTTCAAAACTTATTCATAGGGACAAATACCTGGCCTCATACCAGAGAGAAAGTTAGGGGGTGTTTGAGGCTTTTTTTTTTTTTTTTGGTGCTATTCGTAAAAGGTCTAAACAACTGATTACTGCTTTTGATAATATCAGATGTTGGCTTTGGTATCATCCTAAAAGGTTAAAGGCGTGCCTCAAACACCCCCTAACTTTCTCTCTGGTATGAGGCCAGGTATTAGACACTAGGCATTATTTGGACTGTTTGTTTCATTATTAGCCTGATCTCACAGAGACGGGTGGAAATGTGCAAACTGAGGAAGGAGACGCCGACCCTCCAGCCCCTCCCTCGCACCTGCTGTAATGAGCTGAAGCACAGCCCTTGGGACGGGGTGGGGGTGGGGGCTTGGGGTAAACTGGGCCCCTCACCCCAGGCTCCTCCTCGGGACCCTTGCTAGGGGAGAACAGAAGGAACGCGAGGGCCAGAGCCTCGCCCTTTGGGACGGACGGCTGGTTCCGCGTGGACATTGCCTTCAGCAGGGGACACGCCCCGCACCCCTAAGTGGTTAAATGGAATTCAAAGCTCTTGGGGCGCGAGGGCAGGGCGGCGGAAGGAAGAAGTGAAATGGGAGAGAGGCGGAGAGACTTGTGCTGGCGATGGCTTGGGATGTATTTATCGTGCTCGCTGTTGATTAAGCCCGTTCAGCAGCAGGCGCGGGGCTGGTAAATGCACAGGCTGATTCATTACTTTCTGACCATCTGCTTCCCGGGCCGGGGGAGCGGGGGGCCAGAGGGCACTGCAGGTGAAGGCCGCATGGTGTCGGCAGCCGAGCTGGAGCCCCCCGTCCCCTGGCAGAGTGGGCCGTGTCAGTCTTCCTGGTAACAGACAGGCTGACGCAGCCGGCGGTCGTGCTGGATCCGATGTCCCCCCGTGGGGTCCCCCAAGAGGCTGGGCAGGGGAGGTAAGGCAGGGGGGTGGAGAAAAACCAGGGCAAGGTGAAGTGTGGGTGAGTCACAGCAGTTAGGAGGGTTGACAGGAATAATATCGACATCCGACCGGAGATAGAGGAATATTAACCGAAGCGTCGTTACGTGAATAACTGATTAATATGATGACCGTAATAACTCTAATTTAGCGACCGGCTACTGAGGTCCAGGCCCTATACAGAGGCTTTCCCACGCTGTCCCAGATGAACACCCTGATAACCCAGGATGGATGACAAAGGAACGGGGTTTAAATATTGAGTCAGGCAAGGAGGGCTTCCTGGAGGAGGTGCATGGGGGTAGGGCTCTGAAAACCCCGAGGAGGGAGAGTGGCCACAGGAGCATAGACTCAGAGGGGAGAGGAGATGAGGCAACCAGGGAAAAGGCACAGCCTTCGGTGCTGGATCGATGGGAGTTAATCCGGATGCGCACGAAGTATGATGTCACCTGGTGACGGCGTGCCGGAGACCAGGCTTGCAGAGAGAGAGCCCCAGAGGGAGCTTCTGGGGAAATCATAAAAAACTCACAATTCAGTCCTGCCCCTCTGAACTGTTGCTCCCACCCTAACCTTCCTTTTGTCCCCAACTTGGGGATGAGCCAGGTCCCGGGTGGCTTAAACAACAGAAACGTATTTGTTCATGCCTCTGGAGGCCCGAAGTCTAAGATCAAAGTTGGTGTGACCCTTGAAGCCCCAGGCAGGTCTCGTGTCTTCTGCGGCCTCTCTCCTCGGCCTGCAGATGACCACCCTCTTCCTTCTTCTTCACGTGGTTTTCCCCTCTGTGTGCACGTGCCTCCGGTGTCTCTCTGTGGACCCAAACTTCCTCTCGTTACAAGGACACCAGTCGTGTTGGATCAGGACCCATCCTCATGCTCTCATTTTTTTTTGTTGTTGTTTATTTATTGTTGAGAGAGAAAAAGAGAGAGCGTGCATGAGTGGGGGAGGGGCAGAGAGAGAGGAGAACACAGAATCGGAAGCAGGTTCCAGGCTCTGAGCGGTCAGCGCAGGGCCCGACACAGGGCTCGAACCCACGAACCACGAGATCATGACCTGAGCGGAAGTCAGACGCTTAACTGACTGAGCCACCTGGACGCCCCTTAATGGTCTCATTTTAACTTAATCACCCTTTAAAGGCCCCTATCTCCGACCAGTCACATTCCGAGATCCTGATGTTTAGGGAGGGATTTGGAGGGAGACACAAGTTAGCCGTTAACAGGGTACCAGCAGCAGTAGAAGGGGAACTGGGGGTGGGAAGCGTGAGATTGCTGGGGGGGTGGGGGGGTGGGGATGCCAACCTAGGGTCCTCTTGCCCCCAGTGTCCATGTGTGAGCTCTGGGGCGTCTCCATCCCAAATGGCATGACCAGAGCCAGATCTGCCTCTGGATTCTGCTGGGGGCCGGCAGAGAGGCTGGGGCAGGGGCTGTCCCCCCAGGGGGGCTTGTTTCCTCTAGCCCTCGCAGCCTGCTGCCCTCCTGCCACCAGGCCTGGCCTCTGCAGGCCGCTGGGCCATCCCCAGGGAGCCTCTCAGCCCCCTTCCCATTCAGGGCAATGGCCCAAGGTCACTCAGCTGGAGCTCAAGGGAGCTGGGACGCCCCACGAGCAGAGCCAGATGCCTGTCCCTGCCATGTTGCAAAGTCACCCGCGTTTCAGGACACCCCTGAGGTTGTCTAGGACAGGAGCAGGCCTCATCCTCAAACGCGACCCCCTGTCAAGGGGACCTGGGCCAGTCCCTCCTGTTCTCCTGTTCTCCCGTCTGCTGAGCGAGGAGTTGGACTCAGCGGCTTACCCCTTCCATCCCGAGGTTTGCACATCCTGAAGATCAGCGGGCCCGGGCCAGGTGAGATGGACAGCGGCACCACGGGGGACCAAGGACAGAGCTATTTTGGTCAAGGCTTTGTGGAGCCTGCCGCAGTAATCTCCGGGGCCAGCCTGACCACCCAGGACCCCGGGGCGGCCTGGGAACTCGTCCCCCACTAAAGGGCATCAGCGGTGATGCTGGCCGGGGCACCAGCCCGGCCTCTCAGGAGGCAACGCGCCCACTCCCCCCGTGGGAGCCGGTGGCTCATTTTGGAGGGAGAGACTTTAACTCACATCCACGCTTTTTTGTCTCTGAGCAAACCAGAGACCTGAAATATTCATCAAAAAGGGCCGTGAGCCGTCTGGGCACTGTGGTTCTTTGTGACGGTTTTTTTTTTTTTTTCTTTTTTAATTAATAGCCTATGTTTTAGAACAGTTTTGGGCCTACAGAAAACTGAGCCCCACGGTGGAGAGAGTCTCCAGGACCCTCTGTCTCCCCATGAGCGGTTTCCCCTACTGTTAGGGTATGCACTGGCCTGGTGCATCTGTGACAGCTGAGGGGCCACATCCATGGCTGGGAGCGGGCTGCCCGCCTCCTGGGGGGCAGGTGGGGAGGAGGCAGAGAAAATGGGGGGCCGAGCCAGCGTCCCCCCCCCCACCCCCACTGAGCCCGCCAGGCCTGTGCCAAGGCCCCGGAAGTGACCCGCCACAAAGATACACCCTCTTGAGACTCACCCAGCAACCTCCCGCGCGCCCAGACTCCGCATGAGGTCTGTAACGGAGACATCATGCCTGACGCCGGGTGGCGGTTCGACCAATATTTGCCGTGACTTTGACTTTCTCGGGTTGCTACTGACGGTACCGTTTAAAGTAGGTCAGGAGGGCGTCTTGGGGTGGGAGCTGTTTAAAGGGTGAAGAACGTGAGTAGGAATTTTCAAGGCCGGCAGAGAGCGGGAGGGCACGTCGAGGAGAGGGAATATCGTCTGCGAAGGCTCAGGGGCACGGACACGGCGGCGGCGGGAGTGGAGGACGGGAGCCCGGGAGGGGGAGACTGGGCTCCAGGTATACGGTGGAAGGAGAGTGCTTAAGAGTTGTGTTGAAGAGGTAGGACTTCATCCCGCGGGCCACGAGGAGCCCATCGCACACGCTCTCCCTTCTCGATGGTCTGTATGTGGAGTAGGAGCCAGTGTGTGTTTCCTTGGGAAGCCGTGGGCCTGCGTGACTTCGTGTGCCTTGGGGAAACGGGTACGGCTTGCCGGCCCAGGAGGGGCGCCCGGCGCCCGGACACCAGACCACGGGCCCCCCGACCTCCCGGTCGACACCCGGGCACGGCGGTGGGGGGGGGGGGGGGGGGGGGGGCGGGGCGGGGCCCCCCCGGGGCCCCCCCCCCCCCCCCGAGCGGCCGGCGCCCACCCCTGCCGTCTCCTCCCCCTACAGGAGAACCCCTACCTGTGCAGCAACGAGTGCGACGCGTCCAACCCGGACCTGGCCCACCCGCCCCGGCTCATGTTCGACAGGGAGGACGAGGGCCTGGCCACGTACTGGCAGAGCATCACGTGGAGCCGCTACCCAAGCCCCCTGGAAGCCAACATCACCCTCTCGTGGAACAAGAGCGTGGAGCTGACAGACGACGTGGTGGTGACCTTCGAGTACGGCCGGCCCACGGCCATGGTCCTCGAGAAGTCCCTGGACAACGGGCGCACGTGGCACCCCTACCAGTTCTACGCCGAGGACTGCACGGAGGCCTTCGGCATGGCCCCCCGCCGGGCGCGCGACCTGCCGGCGTCGGGCGCCCACCGCGTGCTGTGCACCGAGGAGTACTCGCGCTGGGCGGGCTCCAAGAAGGAGAAGCACGTGCGCTTCGAGGTGCGGGACCGCCTGGCCATCTTCGCCGGCCCCGACCTGCGCAACATGGGCAACCTCTACACGCGCCTGGAGAGCGCCAAGGGCCTCAAGGACTTCTTCACCCTCACGGACCTGCGCATGAGGCTGCTGCGCCCGGCGCTGGGGGGCACCTACGTGCAGCGGGAGAACCTCTACAAGTACTTCTATGCTATCTCCAACATCGAGGTCATTGGCAGGTAAGCCTGGGGGGGGGGGGGGGTGGGCGGGGGCGGGGGACGGTGCCTGGTTCCCGGGATGTGAGCTGGGACTCAGGACAGTGCCTGGTTCCCGGGATGTGAGCTGGG
>NC_064807.1:87481444-87507391 GCF_023721935.1 Panthera uncia
TGAGCTGGGACTCAGGACAGTGCCTGGTTCCCGGGATGTGAGCTGGGGCTCAGGACAGTGCCTAGTTCCCGGGATGTTACCTGGTGCCTGGGATGTTGCCTGATTCCTGGGAGGTTAGATAGTACCCAGGATGTCACCTGGTTCCCGGGATGTTACCTGGTTCCTGAGATGTCACGTGATTCCTGAGATATCACCTGGTTCCCAGGATGTTACCTTCTTCCTGAGATGTCACCTGATTCTCAGGATGTTTTGTCGTATTTCATCCACGAGGCTGCTTGTGGTGGCCACAAGCCCTCCGTGGAGGGAGGTGAATGGTGGATGATAAAGGCCCCCCCGTAGGGCCTGGAGGGCTGGAAGGCCTAGAGGAGACCAGCGGAGCTGGGCAGTGTGGGCAGGGCTTGGGTGAAAGCCATGCGCTCAGGGAGTGCTCTGTAATTGTCCAGCAACTCAGTGAATTGGTGCTTGTGTCTGGGGGTCCCTGAGACCACCCTCGGGCCTAATGATTTGCAGGAAGGACTCCCAGAACCTGGCCAAACTGTTACGCGCTCAATTACAGTTTATCACACTGAAAAGAGATTGAGATCAGCAACAGGAAAAGGTGGCCTGGGCGGGCTCTGGGGGACACCAGTGCGAGCCGGCGCGGTCCTGCAGACAGCACTCGACACTCACGGCAATGATGCGCGATAACGTGTGGAGGCGTGGCAGTCGGGGAGGCTTGCGCCAGCCTTGGCATCCGGGGTTCGTGTTGGGAATGGATCACGTAGGCATGGCTGACTGCCTGTATGTTTGACCTGGGTCTCCCGTCCCTTGACCCAGAGCCCCCTGCCGTAAATCACATCATCGCCATCCGCGATCTGATCTGTCCCGAAACCCCGGGTGCACAAAGACACTCTTACCAGGCAAGACGTTGCAGGGGCTCGGAGGCTGCCTCCCAGAAGCCAATCAAGAAATCAAGAGCCAGACTTTTCTTGGGGATATGCGGGGTGTGGATAGCCCACACCGGCCGCGTTAATCCTTGACTCGGAGCTTTGGGGCAGGAGATGTTTTGAGGCCACTTTTGGGCGGAGGCAAAAGACCATCATAGGTGAAAACAGCCTCTGCTCCCCAGAAATGATGGCAGAGGATGACACGTCCCCCCTGCTGTCCGGGCCATTCGTTCACCCGACAGATAAGGCGCTGGTCTGCAGGGGCAAGTCCTCTGTCCCTGAGCCAGCTCTGTAACTCCCTGGTGTGCACTCGGGGGAGAGGCTCGGGGAAGCCCGGGCCCTGCACAAGCAAGGGGTCAGTCACAAGGGACAGGAGCATGTGGCGCTCTCCAGCCATGACTCCGGGCCTGGCAGCGTCAGCATTCCCTCGGAAGCCTGCTAGAAATGCAAATTCTCGGGCCCCACACCTGACCTCCTGCATCAGAAACTCCGGGGGCGGGCCCAGCACTCTGTGTTTCCACGAGCCCTCCCAGGGATTCTGAGGTGCGCTCAGGCGTGCGAATCCCTGGTGTGACAGTTGGGAGGATGGCCGTGGAGCCGGACAGGCTGGTTGGCTTTGCCAGCACTTCTGTCTACTGGCCGGGAGACTCTGGACAAGGGCCTCCCCGTGCCCCAGTTTTCCCGTCTGTAGAATGGGGATGATAACAATCGCGCCCCTCTCACTGGGTGGTGACGATAGACAGTTAAATGGTGGGGCGTAATCAGGAGTCAGGAGCACGGGTTAGGCCGCATGGGCCTGGCGACATACGCTGGGGGCGTCTTTCCACGGCTGGAAAGGCCACCCAAGCCCAGAGTTACTGATGAGAGGAAAAAGCAATTCGTTGCCTGCCATGTCCAGGATAAGCCCATTTTTGTAAAATGTATACTATACCCGCGTGCAGAATTTCTACATCTTGGGTGTAGGCGTCGGACGGAAGTCTGCCCGGGCCCGGGAAGAGCCTCACGGGTACAGGTCAGGGCTGGAAACTTCGTGGGCTGACAGATCACTGTGGTCCTGCCTGCAGAGCGGGGCTGGCCAGGGAGGGGCGGGCTTTCGTTTTCAGCTTGCGAGTGCACGTCACCTTACTTGGCCCACGCGTGTGTGTTCCAGGGGGGCCAAGACAAAGGCAAGCGGTTGTTTAGGCGGTTCAGTTCAAGGCCGGCAGGTGCGCATACAGGGGCCCGTGGTTCTGACACCCGTGACTTCTAACCCTACCCCGCTTGGGGCAGGTTCCGTTCACTCAGGAATGTTCTCGAAGCCACCTGATCTAGGGCCACCGTCGTGGAGGCCGGGGGTAGAGGATCCAGCTTTCTGATCCGTGTCCTGGGCCTCTGGTGGCCTCAGGCCGCCCCGGGGAGGCAGTGGTTGGTATGAGACCCTCCCTCCACCCAGCAGCCCCAGCTGGCTTAGCAGCATCGTGGTGGAAACCAGATCTCCACACCTTTTGGGGGGGGGTGTGTGGCCGCTTTTCTCATCTGCCTCGGGCTGCTGCAGGGGACCCCCATCTTCAGGAGTCTGGTCAGTGGTCCTCCTTCCACCTTACTGGGGGATCCAGGGCCGGACGGGCTGGGTTCTGGCCCTGTCCCTCCGCACCCCTCTCTGGGCCTCAGTTTGCCATCTGCAGCCTGAGGACTGGGACGCCTGGAGACCACGTCTCCCTGGCCAGGTGGCAGGCCGGCCCCTGCTCGGCAGCTCCCGTCTCCCCTTGGCACTCAGCCTCCGCGGGCGGCGGGGATCAGGCATAGTGGTGGCAACAGGACGGCAATCAATTCACAGATAAAGTAAGTACTCTTCAGGCGGCTGTTTGGCAGGAAAGCGACAGCTTGGCTCATCGATTAATTAGGTCTGGTCAGATGGTTCGGCAAAGGGCTGCGACTTCCTCTGCTCTTTTTTGAATTCCTGGTGGGAAACCCCAGCTGTGGCCGGGAAGCCAGACAGGCCCGGGGAGACGCCCAGATGATGGCCTTGACGTTCCTGAGTGGGCACCTGGGGACTGCCCGAGGGCTCTCAGGCTCTGGGATCTCACACTGAACCCGTTCTGGGATTCCCTGAGAGTTTCATGGCCCAGAGTGCCTCCCCCCGCCCCCGTGGCCTGCCAACAATAGTAACTGGTATTTATTGAGCATTTGCTGCAGTCACATTGGCGGAGGCTCGCGGAGCTAAGGGCTTCGTGCGCATTTTCTTATTTAATTAATAGTCGTCTGATTCCCCGATGGTTATTGCATCGCTAAGATCCCCTAAGCCGAGAACCCAGCATTGAGCAAGCCGGACCTGATCTCCACCTCGTGGAGCTTTCCCTACAGAGACCGTGCTCCCCTCTACCTCGTGTTCTCACCTGAGGAAGCTGAGGTCAGGGAATATAAGGAGATCACACAGTTAAACTAAACACCAGACACCCAAGAGCCAATGCAAGCGTGTCCAAGCTCAAGCCCGTCTCTATACAGGGCCATCTCGCTGGCCCCCTCTCCCAAATCCAAAGGTCTCTGGTACTGTGGTTGCTCCCGCCCTGCCACGATTGTCAGCTATTTGCAGCTTCAAGGGGGATCCAGATTGGGGGTTGGGGGGAGTGCAGAGGCACCTGGCTGCTGGGGGTGGGGGGAGGGGGACAAAGCAGCTGGAGGAAGCCCCTTCCAGAATGAGGAAAGGGTACAGATCAGGGGTGAGAGAAGGAGCAGATGTCACTACACCCCCACCCAAAACAGGATCCAGCACCTTGAAGCCTCTGCCCCCACTGGCCCTGCCTCCCCGCGGACCCTGGCAAAATAAGCCTTGCCGGTCCTGCCCACCCTGGGTCTGGGATAGAGAGAAGGCGGGGGTGGGGGTGGCGGGGGTCCCGCTTCCTTATTTACTCACGCTCCTGGCAGGCAGTTAGGGGACGGGAGCTGTTTTCTCCTTGCGCAGTTGGGGAAACTCAGGTGTGGAAGCAGGGGCTCAGCCAACTCTGTGTGGCAAATCTGGGGCGACATCTGGATTTGAGAAGAAATGTGACCATCCCGTTGCTGTCCTTGGAGTAGAAACAGAGCCCCCACCTCCACCCCCCAGTGTTTCAAGCTCAGCGAAGCCCAAGCCCGGCCAGATTCATACAGGAGAGGTTTTTAAGACGCCACGTTCCCCAGCCCCACCACAAAGAGCTTTGTTTCCCTTAAGCGGGGAAGACAGCATCCCCGGACAGCGTGGTCCAGGAGAGACAACGGGGAAGGGTGTGGTCTGCGGAGAAGCGGGGACCCAAACAAGAGACCCGATATCGCCAGGCCTTCTGCGATAACAAGAGAAGGCACGTAGCGGATACCTGCGTAAAATTTCGTGATTTTTAAAACGTGGGCACCTACGTCGACATTTTTTTAACCCCCCTGTCCAGGTAAAACAAAACACGCTTGTGGCCCAGGGCGGCTCATGAGCGGATGGCGGGCCCCTCACGCTGTGAGATTTTCGTGTCTTGTCTCAGGCGTGATAGCGTAGCTGCTAGACTAAGAGAATTCAGCAGGCCCCTGGCCAGGGTGGGCATCCGGGAGCTGGGCCACGGGAAGCATTGCCAGGCCTGAGCACTCTGGGTCTAGGACAGAGAGTGGGCGGGGGTCATCCTCTTCTCACCCCCAAGCCCTGACCAGGGGCAAATTTGTCTGCTCAGAAAATTCTTAGAGGCTCCAGGGACCCGGTCCAGTTGGGCCTTTGGCAGCTGGGGACCGGAAAGGAGGAGTGAGTTCCCTGTTCCTGGAGGCATTCAAGCCAAGCAGGGTGGTGTTTGTGGGAGATGAAGGAGACAGGTCCTGTGTGTCAGATTAAGGTCCCGTGCACCTGTTCCGTACTATAATAACTGTTGATTAAGCCAACCGGAGCTTATAGAAACCGCTTAAAGATTTGGTGGGTGTCAGGTTGTAGGCATTTCGTCCTACCCAGGAGGAGGTTGGAGAGGGACAGACAGAGCCGAGCCCAGATGGGCATGTCCGACCCCCAAGCGGCCAGTCGCCCCCGCCCCCCGCCCCGGGTGTTCTTCCCTCCCCCCTTCCCCGCTTCTTGCCTTCTTGTCCTTCTTCCACAAACGTCTTGTCCCTATTGATCACCCGGTAACTGGAGACGGACAGAACTTAGGACGAGAATAGAAACCTCGGAGGGAAGATTTCTGCTCTGGGTGTGAGCGTGGAGGGCAGTGGGCAGGGGCGCGTGCAGCAGGGGGAGAGGCGCCTTCTCCCTTCTGACCCTCCTTCTAGTCTCTTCCCCGGCCTTTCTGCAGGGAACCGGGGTGAGAAGGAGTGTGTGAATTGTTCTTCCTGGGCTGATTCCTTCTCATGCTGGGACCCCACTTGGGGCAGAGGGGGCGGGCCCCCCCCTTCAGTGATGTTAACTGAGCCCTTCTCCCGGGGCCCGAGCACCCTTCTAAGTCACTTCTGCGCTTCCTCTTTGAGTCCTGCCCCACGAGGGCCGTCGTCCTGGGATAGATGGACGTGCCCCGCAGAAAAAAAGAGATGAAGAAGCGTCAGAGAGCACATAGAGGAACGGAACACGCGTTGTCGTGGGACGTAAAACGGTGCGGCCGCTGTCAGAAACACTTTGGGGGGGGGGGGGTCCTCAGAACCCTAAATAGAAGCCACGTGGTCCCGCAATTCCACTCCTTGGTATCCACGTACAAGCCCTGAAGGCAGGGGCTTGCAGAGATGCGTGTGCGCCCGTGTTCATGGCAGCCGAGGGTGGACACAACGCGAGTGTCCATTGACCGACGATGGGTTAACAAAATGCGGTCTGTGCACGTACCGTGGACTGTTCGTTACTCAGCCTCCAAGCGGGGGGACATTCTCACACCTGCTGCAACAGGGGTGAGCCCTGGGGACACTGTGCGAAGCGAGATAAGCCAGACACAGGGGGACGAGTACTGTGGGACTCCACTTACGTGGGGTACCTGGAGAAGTCAAAATCGTAGCAACAGAAAACAAGATAAAGGCTTAGGGAAGGGGGTGTGTGTGCAGAGTTATTGTTTAGTGGGGAGACAGTTTCTGTTGGGGACGATGTAAACCTTCTAGAGGCGGATGGTGGTGACGTCCAAATGCTACTGAGCTGTTTACCTAAAAACGGCACAGTAGTAGATTTTATGCATATGTTACCTCGGTTTAAAAAGACATAAGACTCTTGATCCGAGGGTCCTGAGTTCGAGCCCTACATTGGGTGTAGAGCCCAGTTTTAAAAACCAGGCCGCCCGGCTGGCTCAGTCGGAAGAACGTGTGACTCTTTTCTGTTTGTTTGTTTTATGAGAGAGAAAGACAGAGCGTGAGCAGGGGAGGGGCAGAGAGAGAGGGAGACGCAGAATCGGAAGCAGGCTCCAGGCTCCGAGCTGTCAGCACAGAGCCCGACGCGGGGCTCAAACTCACGAGCTGTGAGATCATGACCTCACAGCGGCCGAAGTCGGACGCTCAACTGACCGAGCCGCCCAGGCTCCCCAGAACGTGTGACTCTTGATCTCGGGGTCGTGAGTTCGAGCCCCACGTTGGGTGTAGAGATTACTAAAAACTTAAAAAAAAAGAAGAAGAAGAAGAAGAAGAAGAAGAAGAAGAAGAAGAAGAAGAAGAAGAAGAAACAGATGGGTGGATGGCTTCCATATCGGACCGTCTGGGTGCAAATCCTGCCTCGGGTGTCACCCTGGGCAGGTTACTTAAGTGACTGTGCCCCTCCTTTCCCACCTCCATGAAATGGGGACGGTCACCCTGGCGTGAGATGAGCCACGATGGCCGTGTAGAGCCGTGGCTGGGCCCTGGTGAGCCCGTGTAAGTACCAGCCCACCGTTATGCCAATAAAACACCAGATCACAGGCTACGTGCGTCCCGAAGGTCCTTCTACCCGGGCTGGGGACTTGGAGGAGGGCCACGGCGGGCTTTAAGGAGCCAGGACTCCCTGAGCCACGTGCTGAGTGTCGTGTGTGCTGTGTGTGGTCAGCCTGGAAGAGGGGCCCCGGGTTTTATGCCATTCTTAAAGGGGGTCAGGGATCCCCAGTGTTCGTCGAGTCGGTTTTGGGAGGGGTTTAACTAACTCACATGAACTCCGCTCCCCGGGGATGGAGATTTCGTTAGGTGTGGTTCACACCCCTTTAGCCGAATCTGCCGAGCTTCCTGAACCGTTGCCTCCCACCCAAGAGTGGATGTGCGTGATTAACGCAATATCGCCCGTCCGTGGAGACCCAGAGGGAGCAGAGCTGTGCTGAGGGGTGCGTGGGGGTCCCCCGCCCGGTGTGGCTCCTCTGGCTGCCTCTGCTCTGCTCACCTGACCGGTGTGGCCCCATCTCAGTGCCAGGCGGCAGGAGGGGCCCCTGCCTTGGCCGGGTCACAGGAGATGTGGGGAGCCCCACAGGTGGGTTGGGGATGGGACCGCGGACAACGATGTCTTCCCAGTGGCGCGGGGAGAACAGTGCGCCCCTTTCCCTCGCCGACGGAGAAGGATTTCCTGAGAGTTTTCTCACCATCATGTTAGTTCATTCAACAAATATTTTTTTTAGTGTTTATTTATTTTTGACGGAGAGTGAGACGGAGCACGAGAGGGGGAGGGCCAGAGCGAGGGAGACCCAGAATCCGAAGCAGGGTCCAGGCTCCGAGCTGTCGGCACAGAGCCCGATGCAGGGCTCGAACCCACAAACCGTGAGATCATGACCTGAGCCGAAGTTGGACGCCCAGCCGACTGAGCCCCCCAGGCGCCCCTCAAGAAATATTTTTAATGGGCACTTTTATTCATGTCCTAGGGCCACCATAACCAAGTGCCACAAATTAGGTGGGCTTAAAAAAAACGTGAATGTGAGGCGCCTGGGTGGCTCAGTTGGTTGAGCGTCCGCCTTCGAATCAGGTCATGATCTTGGGGTTTGTAAGTTCGAGCCCCGCGTCGGGCTCTGTGCTGACAGCTCGGAGCCTGGAGCCTGCTTCGGATTCTGTGTCTCCCTCTGTCTCTGCCCCTCCTCTGCTTGTGCTCTGTCTCTCTCTCTCTCTCAAAAATCTCTCAAAAATAAACATTAAAAAAATTAATTAATTAATTAAAAAAAAAAAACCTGAAATGTATCGTCTTAACAGCTCTGGAGGCTTGAAGCCTGAGATCCGGGGGAGGGCAGGGCCAGGCTCTCCGAAATGTGTAGAGAATCCATGCTGCCTCCCTCCTGCACCCCCGCCCCCCAGAAGCCTCCGGCACCATCTACATCTCCGGCTCTAGATACGTCACCCGGCCCTGGCCTCTGTCTCCTCCCCGCTGTCTGTGTCGATCTGGTGTGCTCAATGTCGCTCTTCTTGGGAGGATGGCAGTCACATTGGATTAGGGCCGCCCTACTCCGTATCACCTCCTCTTGTGTCCGAATCACATCTGCAGAGACCCTACTTGCGTATAATTTCACGTTCACACGCACCAGGAGTTAGAACCTCAGTATCTCTTTTTGGACAACACAGTTCAATGCGTGTGCCTGGCTCAGCCAGCTGCTGCATGCCCAGGAGCCTCCTGGGCTTGTGGTCCAAAAGGGAGATGGGAGTGAACGAAACAAACCACCCCAGAGGACTAGAGGTGCTAGGAGGGGAGTATGACGGTGGGCGGCGGGCAAGACCGGCCCGTCACCAGGACCCAGGTGGTCGGGGAAGGCCTTCCCAGGAGGCAGCTTTGAAGGCGAAGCCTCAAGGGTGAGTGGGGCATTTCCAGCAGGAGGACAGCAGGTGCAAAGGGCCTGCAGTCAAACACACGGTGTAAGAATTTCACGTGACGTGGCTACAGTGTGCGTGTGCCATAAGGCAAGAGCAGAGGGGACCTGGCCGGGTCTTGCCACCCCTACAGCTCTGGGAGGGGGTCGGTTTTATTCTAAGTTTGGTGAAAGCTGTTGCCGGATGTTAGGGAAGTGACGTGATCCGACTTCTGGTGCTGAGACATTTGAGTTGGGAGGGGACCTGAGAGAGGCAGGGAAACCAGGCAGGTTCTCCCAAGACTGATGGTGGCCCGGACTGGTTCTGGTGGTGGAGGTGGGAGCCGCAGGCCGTCTGGGGATGGGGGGGCCCTTGTCAGGGGTTCACCGGGTGGCTGGTGGGGGCAGGGAGCAGGAGGCACCCAGGGGACTTCCCGGGTTCTGTCTCAAGACACTGGGTGGATGGAGATTTTACCCGGTCATGTGTGGACGGCTGCAAGGGAAGAAGGAAGGGGAAGGAGGAAGTCGTTTTCACATTTTTCTATTTTATTTTTTATTGTATCGTACAGTGAAAATCATACCTTCTGGGGCACCGTTCCGTGAATTTCAACGCACGTATAGATTCACGTGGCCGCCACAACAGCCAAGACCCAGAACATGACCATCTTCCCATAAATCTCCTTCCGGCCGCCCCTTTGTGCCCCCCCCCCCGCCCCCTCCCCTCAGCTTCTACTGATCTGCTTACCGTCACCACAGTTGTCTTTCTGAAAATGTCCCCTACCTGCCGGCACATGGCACGTGGGTGCCTTTGAGGAACATCACGTCGTGGCCCGCCGAGCGTGGCCTTTTTTGTGGCCGGGTGGTGTGGCACCGTGGGATGGGTGTCTGCGTTTCCTGTAGCCATTCGGTCACTGTTGAGATATTTCAGCTGCTTTCAGTTTGGGGCAATTACGAGCTAAGCTGCCGTGATCGTGCTGGTAAAGGCTTTCAGGCGAACGTAGTTTTCATTTCTCTTGAGTGAACGCCCGGGCGTGGGATCACAGTGCCCTATGATAGGTGTATGTTTAACTTAAAAGAAACCGCCAAGAGGGAGTAGGGGGATGCGGAGAGCATCAGGCCTGGGACGGGCGCCTGAGGGCTTGGATAGTGAAGGCTGGACACGGAGAACGAGCAGCCAAGAGGGGAGAAAACCCAGAAGGACGGGGCCCGGAGCCAAGCGGAAGGAGTGTGTCCAGGTAGAGCGGTCACTGTGTCTGATGCCATGGCGGGGAGAGGGGTCCAGACGGAGGAGGTCAAAGGTGACCTCCTGGAGAACAGACGTGGTAGAGAAGGGGCACGCAAGCTGTCTGGGGGAGGGTTCCAGGGTGGAGGCAAAAAAAATGAAACAGAATGAGTGAGGGATGGGGCACCTGGGTGGCCCAGTTAGCTTGAGCACCTGACTCTTGATTTCCGGCTCGGGTCGTGAGCCCGGGGGTTGTGGGATCAAGCCTTGTGTTGGGCTCCACGCTTAGTGTGGAATCTGCTTGGGATTCTCTGTCTCTGTCTCTGTCTCTGTCTCTCAACGAAACAAAACAAACCAAAATAAGTGAGGGGTAAAAATGGGGTGTTGTTAAGGCATTTCAGAACCGTGACCCTGAAAGGGAGCAGGGATGGGGGCATGAGCAGATGGGGAGAAGCGGGAAGGAGAGAGCTCTTCCTGGAAATGGAGAGGCGCCATGGCGCATGGGCCTTAGGGCATGAGGGGACAGAGGGTGACCTTGCACCCCCCGTGAGGGAAGAGAGCACAAACACACTGAGGGATGGAATATTTGGGTCAGAACCCCGGCTTCCGGCACTTCTGACGAGCCCCTGTCAGTTCTGGCAACCACGGATGGCCATCGCCGAGGCCCCAAGAGGTCTCTGTGGTGACTCAGCCCTCTTGGTGTCCAAGGGAAGCCCTGCATATGCATCTGACTCCTTCTTTGCTAGTTTACGGCCCAAGGCAAGTCTCTTCGGTTTCCCCAAGCCTCAGTTTCCCTGCCTGGAAAATGGGATCCCACTGTTGGAAGGGTTGTCTGAGAACTTGCAGGTTAGCTCGAGGCCCCACCTGCAGCAGGTGAACAAGAAACAGGGGCCCTTGTTAGTTGGAAGGATCCGGCTTGTATTCACCTGGGCACAAACCTCATTCATAGGGGCATCCCTCACGAGGACGACCCTCGTCAGCCAGGGGGAGCCTCTGGGTCTCCTCTCCCCGTCTGGCGGGCAGGAAAGGACGCTCCACGCGGCCCAAGGGACTTGGGAGGACAGTGTTACCACCGGCCGCGGAGCAGAGAGCACAGCCCCCACAGCCTGGTGGTGTCACGGGGACGAACCCCAGCCCCCAGCAGGCTCTGGGCCCCCGGCCCCCAGCTTTGTGACCTGCAGGCTCGGGCAGGACAGACAGGGCTGCGGAGGGGCAGTGACAGTGGGGGGAGGGCCAGGAGGCAAATGGATTCGAGACTATTCTCAGCAGAGGGAGCCGGGGCAGGAGGCGGGGGGTGGGGATCATTCTGAAAGTTCTCTGGCATGTCGTCCCAGATCAAGCGTGGTTAGATTCACAGCTGCTCCCTTACACGCACCCTCCCCATGCACACGCGCGTGTACCTGCCCCACCCACCCACCCACGGGCAGAAACCCGCTTCCACAAGCACCTGTCACGCAGCACATCATTCGCTGAAACCTTGAGTGCACCTGTTCCCAGAGGCTGGCCATACGGTGAGCTGAGGCCTCAGCAGGAGCCCAGGGGCCACGAGGACCCTTCGCTCGGCTGTCCGGGACTTGGGGGGTCTCGGGACCTCTCCCCCATTCAGAGTTGCCCTTTCTGAGCTTGGGATCCTGGAGGCCCCCTTGTAGTCTTCGGGGAAATGTCCCCTCCATAGATAAATCCCACCCCTCCCGCCCCATCGTCCTGAGCAGGGCCCTAACATGGACACGTATCACCACCCCTGCCGCCCCCAGAGAGAGCATGGCCAGCATCACTATGTCATCTGGGGACATGACTGGCCTCTCCCTTTGGTCTTGCCCCTTCCGTGCAGAGGCTTCGCAGATTAGGGGTCCGGATGGTGGGTCCCTCTGACTGGCTTCTGGGCTGTTCCTTCTGCCCGAAACACAACCCGGCACCCCCCTTCCCTTCTCTGCTCCCCCTGCCCGCCGCCTTCCCGTCCGGCCAACTCCTCATCCCTCTGGCTTGGCTCAGCCCCCCTCCGGGGCTCCCGAAGGCTGGAAGCCTGGACAGCCCCCCCGCCGGGACCCCCCCCCCCCGCTCTGGTAGTCCCATGGCTTTGCCACAGCTACAGCGGCCACGAACGCACCCCCACTGGCCAGCACCCCACCCCCAGCCCCACCCCAGGCACTGAGCTGAGAGTCTGGGTCTGGCTTGTTCACTGGGTGAGGCTGGTCCTGGGAACCAAGTGGGTATGCCCCGTGTCAAATTCTTTCACTCGTTCATCTGTGAGCAAGCGAGCTGACCATCCGTAGCTCCTTCCAGAGCAGAAAGGGAGTAGCAGCTCAGAGCCAGCTTGCTAACACCTGTCACCAGGCCTGGCCCTCCCTCCAGCGTGCTGGGACCGCTCACGGGCAGGACACGATCTTTAGTCAACGGCCTGGCCAGGCTCCGGGGGCGGGGGTGGGGGGTGGGGAGCCTTTCCAGGCCGTCCCTGGTCACAGCCACTGTGCCACCCCAAGCCTCACACTGGGCCCGCCAGCTCCCCTCCACCAGCCTCCCCGGGTGGCTGGGAGGCTGCCTCTGGCTTTATAATGGGTAATAGGATTTATCAATAGTCTGGCGGAGGTAATGTACGTTAAAGCACTTAATATAAAAGGACTTCGCGCAGAAGCCCAAATTTGATTTGGCCAATGAACTCAATTGCCGGCCTGCCTGTGTTCCAGGAGGAGCGGCCACCAGCATTTATCCACATTATCCGCGCCCCCCCCCCCCCCCGCCCCGAGAAAGCCAGACCCCTCCCTGTGGCTCTGCCCTCAGGGTCCCACCTGCTGGGGTCTCCGGTCTGGTTCAAGGTCTCTGGCACCCAGGAGCCCTCTTCCCTCCCTCTAATACCCAGCCCTGCCCCCTTCTGCTAATTCACTAGAAAAGCCTGGCATTTTACTAGGTCCTCCTTGCCAGCATCCCTACTGTGTCCCTCTGGTCCCTTGTCACCTCTCCATCCAGCTGGATCCCTAAGCTTTTCCCCTGACCGTTGCTCGCTTCTTCAACGGCCGCCCCTTCCCTCCACTGCTGTGCCCCAGCCAAGGACGCAACCTCTCCCTTCAGCCCCCAGAGAAGGTGTAAGGCCCCCAGGCCATGGTGCAGAGAAAGAACACTTTAAAACCTGACCTTCGGCCAGCAAGCACCCTGAGATCCAGCCATTTCCATGGCCACCTGCTGGCTGGGAGGGGAAGTCCCCAGGGCCACCTCTCCCCCTCCCAGGGCCACATCCTTCCTCCTTGGAGGGCAGCCCCCCCCAAGCCTGAGCCCCACCCCCACGAGGGAAGTGCCCTTGGGGATGTCTCTCCCCCCCACTCACAAAAGAACAGTCTTTACCCAAAGGTAGACGCTCTGTCTGGCAGAGAAATGGGCAGACTCTGCTGCTTGAAAATAGTCATTGGTTTGTAACAGCTCTGGCCTTCGGGGTGTCGGGCGTGTGCAAGTCTGCTCTCTGTTCGCCCTGCGTGTAATAACACACAGACAGGCGGCCAAGGTGGGGGTGAGGGGACACCAGGCAGAGGTGACCAGTTAGCGAGACCGCCGGGGCCCTGGGCTCTCCCCTGAGCCCCACCTGTGTGCCCCACGTCCCAAGGGGGTCTCTGAGAATGTCCTGAAGTCCTGGCGCTTTTGACCTTGGAGGGGAGCCAACCCCGGGGCCCCTCCTCCCTGCAGGGCTCCAGCACCCGCCTCTCTCGGTCCCCCCACACACACACCCCCCCTGCCCAGGAGCAGATGACATCACTCTTTTCCGGCTGCCAGGCGTTGACCTACATTCCTCCCGCCCTCCTGTCTGGGAGGCGCTCCAAACGCCCGCTCCTCTCGCCCCGAGGAGGGAAGGGCCCGCTCACGATTTTTGCGGGGCACTGGTGCCAGGCCCGCGGCCAGATGGTGCTCCTGCCGGCAGCTCCCAGGTGCCACCCACCCTCCCCGCGGGGCAGGGCACACTCTGGCCTGGCCCCAGGCCAGTGGCCCTGCCCTCCTGACAACCGCTTCTTGTGGCCACAGAGACCCCAGCCGGGCCCGAAGGTGGACAGGAAGGGGTGAAATCAGCCTGCCAGCTTCCTCCTTAGTGGGAGCAGAGCACGGGCCCGGACAGCTGGGGTTGTCTGGAGTGGCCTTCCCCTAGAGGTGAGGCCTGGCCCCGCCTGCCAACACTTGTTGTCCCCTCTGGCTTGTTAGGGACTCATTGACTGGAGAAGGCGGCTGAGACCCTCTGTCTGGAGGGTGGGCAGCAAGAGGGGTCAGGGATTGGACTGGAGGGTCCTGACCCAGCCGTGTGCTTCAGCAGGGCCAGCAGGTGCGGCTGCCAGATGAGATGCCCGGTTACATTTGAATTTCAGATAAATGACAATTTTTTTTAATATAAGTATATCCCAAATATGTCATGGGATATACTTACACTAAAAAAAAAAAACAACCCCGCACTATTCATTGTTCACCTGAAATTCAAATTTAACCAAGCACCCTGTATTTTTATTTGCCAGCTCTGGCTCTTCAGGGAAGTGGCTCCGAGATGACCGTGTGTACGTCCCCCGGTGGGGACCCCCAGGCCTGGACGACAGGCAGGCTGATTTGGGAGTTGCTGGCCGCGGACAGGTTCTGGGGGAGGATGTCGACAGCACAGATGAGGGGGCCTGTCTCAGGCTGGGCACTGGGGGCTGCCAGGTAAGGCCAGTCCGGCCCATCCTTGGTGGCCCACACTCCCACCTCTGTGACCTGCCGGCCGTCAGCAAAAGGCAGCAGTTGACGTCTGTGCAGGGCTGGCTCTGTGCCCGACCCTGTGCTGGTGCTCACCATGTAACAGTAAACTGACGCCCGGAGGGGAGACTAACACCCCGAGGCTGGTCACCTGCCACCATTCGCTGCTCCAGCCGCGACGGCGGTTAACTGAGTAGCTGCTTCGTGCCGATGCCACGCGGGGTCTCATTCATTCATTCAACAGATACCGAGAGGCCCCTGCGTGCCAGGCACTGTGTTAGGCACTTGCGAACAGCCAGAGAGCCAGGTTGAAAATCTAAGATGTAATTCAACCCTTCCAGTTTGCAGAGGAAAGGGCTGAGTCCCAGAGAAATGACTTGCTCAAGGTCACCCAGCAAATTAGGAGCAGAGCCTGGAGGAGAGTCTGAGCTGCTGACTCAGCACCTTTCCTCTATCCCTCTCCCTCTGTCCCTCTCTCTCTCCCTCCCTGTCCTCCCTCCCCCTCTCTCTCTCTCTCTCTGTGTCTCTCTCCATCTCCCACTCTCTCTTGGAGCCACTCCTGTGCTAGAGAATTCAAGCCTGGGATTCTGAGATGGGGCTGGGATTCTGAGATGGGGCTGGGGTGGGGAGGGGTAGCAGGTCCTGGGGGGCAGGGAGCATCGCTGGCCGGTGGCGGGCCCCGTGGGGCTGGCCGGCCTCACACTGTCCCTCTGTTCATTATTAAATAATGCTTCCTGATGGATGAGCTGGAAAGTGCTGTGTAGCGGGGTCAGGTGGCTCAGGTGATGGTTTTCTGGTAAGATTGATGGTTCTCAAAGGTCACATTCAGAAAGCAATTCCTTGGGAAAATTGATCCCGGGGATGCAGGGGAAACATTGGGGCTGGAGGTGCCGCCGGGCGTCTGGACCACCCACCCAGGTCTGGATACGGGCACGCGCTGGGAGGGCAGGTGGGAAAGGGGCTGCTTTCTTCCGTGGCTGTTTGTTTCCTGGGCCAAGGCCAGGCCCCAGAATTGCCGAGGCTGTGGGGGGGAGGGGGGTGCAGGGAGGATCTGCCTCGCTCCCCCTCCCCCGGCCTTCACCATCCCTGTGCTATCAGCAGGAGGCAAGCTCCGAGAGCCTCGAGGTGGGAGAGAGGCCGCGAGGTTCCACCTCGGGCACCTGACAGCCCTGAGTTCAAATCCCGCCCATCCCCCCAAGATGCCTGGGGTGCGTTACTGACGCCTGACCTACCAGAATCTTGCCTCCTTACCTGGGGCATGGGGAGAGCGTGCCTTCTGGGTTTTCCCAAGGATTCGGTTAACAATGCACGTCGCCCAGCACCTGTCCACGTATGAGTGCTCAATAAATTATTGATATATGCTTGTTTTATTTTATTTATTTCATCTCCCAAGGGCCTTCTGAAATAGCGAAGAGAAATCCCAGAAGGACAGCAGCCTGAGGGAGGGCGGGAAGGGACGTGCCTGTGTTTGGGGGACTGTGGGTGGGATGAACTTCTCTGGGCCCAGGTGTGTCTGACAGCCGGCACTGGGAGACCCTCCAGGCCACCGCCACCCGCCTGCTTGAGGCCCTTCCTAAAGTGGGGCTCGCCAGCTGTGTGGCCTTGGGCAACTTGCTTACCTTCTCTGTGCCTCATTTCCTTACCTGTACAAAGGTGAGAGTAATATACCCTTGGTAACGCTCTTGTGAAGACGGCAATTCATTCATGGGAAGCTCTCAAGTTCCCAGGCTTCAGCCACTTAGGCAACTCCTTCACTATTTTCCCATATCCCAACTATTATTCATTCGTTCATTCATTGGTTCATTCATTCATCCATTCAATAGCTTCTTGAGATATAATTTCCATACCACCCACAACACCCATTTAAAGGATGTAATCCAATGGCTTTAATCTACTCACGGATACATGCAACCATCCCCACGGTCAAGCTCTAAAACGTTTGGATCACCGGGGCACCTGGATTAAGTGACTGACTCTTGATTTCCGCTCGGCTCATGAGCTTACGGTTCATGAGTTCTAGCCCCACATCGAGCTCTATGCTGACAGCATGGAGTCTGCTTGGGATTCTCTCTCTGTCCCTCCCCCCCCCCTCTCTCTCTCTCTCTCTCAAAATTAATAAAGTTGAAAAGTTAAAAAAAAATCTTTATCACCTTCAAAAGAATCCCTGCTCCCCTCCCACCCAGCCACTGGCAACAATGAATCTCCTTTCTATCTCTACGGATTTGCCTAATGGGAACATCTCCGTGTAAATGGAATCACACAACATTTGTCCTTTCGTGTCTGGCTTATTTTGCTCAGCATAATGTCTTCAAGGTCCATCCCTCTTGGGGCAGGTTGTCAGGATGCATTCCCTTTTATGGCCCAATGATACTCCGTTGTCTGTGTTCTGTTTTCCTGTTGATCGGCACTCGGGTTGTTTCTGCCTGCGGCTGCTGGGACTAAATGCAGCTGTGACCGTTCCTGAGCGCATTTTTGTGCAGACACGTTCTCGTATACTTCGGGGTGGCATCGCTGGGTCACGGGGAGTTGCTGGAGGAGTCTGTGGTCTTGTGGAGACCCGCCAGACCGCTTCCCAAGGCACGCCTACCATTTTCCATGCCCACCAGCAGCGGGTGAGGGTTTCAGTTTCCCCACAGCCTTGCCCTCACTTGTTAGGTTCTGTGATTTGGGTGCTAGCCACCCTAAGATGCACAGAGAGGGGTAACTCACAGTAATAATTTTGATTTGCGTTCGCCGGCTGGTTAGTGACGCCGAGCCTCTTGTCATGTGCTCGTTGGCCATTGGTGTATCTTTCCTGGGGAAATGTTTACGCAGATCCTTTCCCCATTTGAAAAATTGGGCTATTTGTCTTTTATTACTGAGGTGGAGGGGTTTGTTATGTACCCTAGAAGTCTCTTATAGGAGAACTAATAAAAATAATAAATGAAATAATCATTATTATATTAATATATTATTATATTGATAGCATATATGATATACTAGTAATTAATATATATTATTTAATTATTATACCTAGGGGTGCCTGGGTGGCTCAGTTGGTTAAGCGTCTGACTTCGGCTCAGGTCATGATCTCACGGTTCTTGAGTTCGAGCCCCGCATCGGGCTCTGTGCTGACAGCTCGGAGCCTGGAGCCTGCTTCAGATTCTGTGTCTCCCTCTCTCTCTCTGCCCCTCCCCTGATCACGCTCTGTCTCTCTCTGTCTCTCAAAAATAAATAAATGTAAAAAAAAAATCTATAAAAAATTATACATAAAAGATACATTAAATAATATATATTATTTAATTATATATTATTTACTATATTAGTAGTATATAATATATACTATAATTAATTAATATAATTGATTTCAATTACTGATTAATTAAATTATTTAAATTAAATGTTAAATGATTGATTTAATTAAATATTGCAAATGAGTATATTGATAATAATTATTACTACATTAATAATAATTTGCAAAATTTTTCTCCCGTTCCATGAATTGTCTTCACTTTCTGGACGGTGGCCTCTGACACAAGTTTTTTAAGGTTGATGAAATCCAATGTATTTTTTTTTTCTTCTGTTACCTGTGCTTTGGGCATCGTGGGTAAGAAACCACTGCTCTACCCGAAGTCAGGAAGATTTACCCGTCTGTTTCCGTTTTCCTGGTTTTAAGCCTTTCCATGTGGGTCTTCGATCCATATTGAGTTAACCCCTGTGTGTGGTGTGACTTCATTCTCGTGCACGTGGATATCCCGTATTATTTATTTACTTGCTTGATGATTGCTTTAAGTGAACACACTTTATCGCCCCACCTAGGCAGTAACATGCCTCAGATCCCCAGGTTTGACGAGGTGGCCACTTCAAAAAAAACAAAAAAACAAAAACAAAAAACCACCGTGTGTTCAAAGTAAACAGCAACCATGAACCTGTTTCCTCGCTGACCCGTGCAGCTCCCGCGGTCACGTGGTCGTGCGCGCCACCACGGGAGACGGTGCTGACGCTGACGCACACGGGGGCGAAGGGCCGTGCAACAGGGCCTGACGGAGCAGGGCTTGTGAACCCGCCCCCCCCCCCATGCAGAAGTGCCGCTTGGCCTTGAAACTGACCCCTCTGCCAGCCCTTGGCTTTAGGAGAAGGGGGCGGGGCCTGGCAGCGGGCGCCAGGTGGAGGGAACGGCCTGCGCCGAGGTCCAGAGGAAAGCAGGATCAGGACACCTGCTGGACAGAGACGGGGAGGGGGCGACACAGAGACATGGAGAGACATAGAGAGAGGGAGAGAGCCCCACGCGCGCACGCACACGCACAGAGCCGGCGACACCCAGAGCTTCCCGCAAAATCAGGCAGACGAAGAAGCACCTCCACTGCCTGGGCTCCGTTTCTGTGCCAGCCCTGGTGAGGCTTCCCCCCGCTCTGTGGGCTTCTCCTGGCAGCCATGCCCAGCAGGGAACTACTCTCCTTGGCGGAGGAGGCACGAGCTCATTCCAGGGCTCAGCCACGGAGGGTGGAGAAGCCAAGACCGCTGTGGGAGAGGAGGCCTGTGGGAGGGGCCAGCACGGGACTGGGGCGGAGCTGGGGTCAGGATGCGGTCCGGTCCGGAGGAGCCGGCTCCGTGGCCTTGGCTTCTCCCCAGCCTGGACCCCACAGGAATGTCCAGCCCTGACACCCCAGACCCCCTGCTACCCTCGTTATCGTACGCTTCTCAGCTTCAGCTGGTCTTTATGCGTTCTGAACAAGCCAAGGTCAGTGTTATCACCCAAAGTTGAGGTGGCCATGGTTTCTTTATGTAGCTGATACCTAAAAATATCCCGTCCTCAGACCAGAGGCATGGAACACATTCCTGGTTCCACACAGCTGGGGTGTTCCTCTCCAGCTAGCACAGTGGGATGTTCAATAGGAATTCAGAAGGGAAAAAAAAATCTTGAGGTCAAATACACTCTGCAAACAAACTTTTGCTAGACAAAGACAGGTTTTCTTTCCTGCAGAACTTGTCAGAGCCTGTGATACGCTAATGCACGCTGTGTGTGTGTGTGGGGGGGGGGGGGTTTCGGGAGAAGGGTGTTGGCATTAGGGAAGTGTATGTGCTGACCGGTAAGCTTAAGCACAGGACCTCTCTTTGCCAGGGACTGTCTCTGGGTCTAGTGTCCCCAGGAGGAAGAGTCACCAATGCCAACAGGTGCCTGCCCGTGTCCCTGTGCCTTTCTGGGAGCGGAGCCCATGGTGGGCCCACGGTGCGTACGCGGCTGTGGTTTGGAGCTCCGGAGAAAGAGCGAACAGGCTTCTTCAGGCTGCGTGTGTTCGGCTCTGAGCTGCAGTAGAATCTCGACAGGGTCAGGGCCCAGGCTGTGCGGGGGAGCAGGAGTTGAAAGAATATAAGCTTGGGGCACCCGGGTGGCTCAGCCGGTTGTGTCCAACTCTTGACTTCAGCTCAGGTCATGATCCCAGGGTCGCGAGCTCGAGCCCCGCGTCGGGGCTCTGTGCTGACGGCTAAGAGCCTGGAGCCTGCTTCCGATTCTGCGTCTCCCTCTCTCTCTGCCCCTCCCCCGCTCACACTCTGTCTCTCTCAAGAATAAACATTAAAAATAAATAAATAAATAAATAAATAAATAAATAAAAGAATACAGCCTTCAGACCTGCTAACACCAGGGATAGCATCTTTGCCTGCATCAGAATTCTTTTTTTTTTTTTTTTTTTTACTGTTTATTTATTTTTGAGAGAGAAAGAGAGAGTGCAAGGAGGGGAGAGGCAGAGCGGGAGGGAGACACAGAATCCGAAACAGGCTCCAGGCTCTGAGCTGTCAGCACAGAGCCCGACGCGGGGCTCGAACTCACGGACTGTGAGATCGTGAGCTGAGCCGACAGACCCACTCAGGCGCCCCTGTCCTTGGACCCGAGACTTGAGTCACAAAGAGTGAGAGGTAGGTGACTGGGAACAGGGTTTCCCAAACAGCCCCCCTGAGACCTGGAGGACCCACTTCTCCCCCAGAGGAAGGGCCTGCGTGAGCTCAGCAACCAGCCCCTCCCCGCCCTGGCCTGACTGCCCGGTTTAAACTAACGTTTGTCATCTGCTTATAGATGTAATACCTGCTCACGATAGTGTAGAAAACGTGCCAAGTGACAGAGAAGAAAATAGAAACCATTCATCATCCCATCCCCTCCCGACCTGGGACAACCACAGTGATGCCCAGGTGCCCTTTCTGTCGGTGGTTTGGGTGTGGATAGATGTACTTTGAGTGTAACCGGAGGCTGCGTGTGTCAGTCCTCCTGGGCCGCCGTAACCGAACCCCACAGACTGGCTGGGTTACACAATGGACACTCGCTTTCCGGACGGTTTTGGAGGCTCGAGGCCCATGATTAGGGCGCAGGCAGGGTTGATTTCTGGTGAGGCCCCACTTCCTGGCTCAGACGACCAACTGCTCAGGTGTCCTCACTCCGTGGGGAGAGAGCTCTGGTGTCCTTCCTCCCTCGAGGCCCCCAGGGCCCCACCCTTATGACCTCATTTAACCTTAATTACTCCCTCAAGGCCCCGTGTCCACACATGGTCGCACGAATGGCTAGGCCTTCAACATGTGGATTTAGGGGACACAATCAGCTTATAACTCTTCTCACGTACAGCTCAGTAACCTGCTTGTTTCCGATCCACGTCCTACCCCATATTCGCCTGTGGGACTCTGGAGTTGAGTATCGCTGAGTTCCAGTCGCAGGCATATCTTTGGGCAGCCTGTGACTCTGGGCGAGATACTTAACGTCTCTGGGCCTCCTTTTCCTGGTCCGTAAAATGAAGGTGACAGTGGGGCCAACTCCCGTGGTCATTAAAGCCTTGGATGAGATGCGGTCTGGCCCACGGTACGTGCTCTGTGAGCGTGGTCTTTTCATTTGTATTAGGAACATTCCCCACGGTTTGAAATAGCCTTTAATGACACATGTAATATAACATTGTATTAATAGCATCTCCTCCTTGCCTCGCAAACGCTTGATCCGCCTTCAGGCCTCAGCTTAAAACCCTTCTTCCTGGAAGCCCATCGTGCTCCCCCAAGACGAAGTTAGGACCCCCTCCCGCCGTGATACCCCCTCCTGGGTATGATGCTTGGGCCCCGATAACCATTGCCATCAATTAAAGATTTGCACGATTACCGTTGTTAAATTCATCGACTTCGGGTTTTAGAGCAGTTTTAGGCTTACGGAAAATTGAGCCCGTGGTGGAGAGAGTTCCAAATACCCCGTCTCCCTGTACACAGCACCCCCCACCCATACACCATGTGCAACAGCTTTTTTTTGTTACATGTGTTGCATTTGTTACAGCGGATGAGCAGCGGTGCCTTGTTATTATTATTAACCAGAGCCGCAGGTTTACATCAGGGCTCAGTCTCAGTGTCATGATCAGCATTGTGGGTTTGGACAAATGCCCAGTGTCCTGCATCCACCATGACAGTGCCACACAGAACGGCTTCACTGCCCTGAAATTCCCCCCTCCCCCATCACTGATGTGTCGATCATTGCCCTCCTAGACTCTATACTCCACCAGGGCAGGGACCCCACCTGCGTTGTTGACCATTCCGTTCTCTGTTCCCAGCCCAGAGCCTGGCACGTAACAGGGACCCTATATATACATATATTATTTTGCACATTTTAATAAAAACAGGATTCTGCTACACGCAGCATTCTGCAATGTGCTTTTTACACACCTTGACAATACTCCTTGGAAATCTTCCCGTATCAGAATCTAGAGCACTCTTGCTTCCTTTGTGTCACGCAGGACTTGCAGCATGCATGCGAAACTAACACCGCCATGTACCTGTCACCCAACGTTGGCAGTTAGCAACTCGTGGCCTCTCTGGTTTCATCGGTGTCTCCGGCCACGTTCCTCCTTTCCGTGCTATTCCGAAGCAAATCCCAGACACCAGATAATTTCATCTGTAAAGACTTCGGCATGTGTCTCGAAAAGATAAGGACTTTAAAGAACTAGAACCCCAACACCATGGCCGCGCCTAATCAGCGATAATTTCAGATCGTCAGATACAGTCTTCAAATTTCCAACTGTCTCGTGAGCATAGTATTTGCTTGTTTGAGTTTAGAGGTTGTTTGAACCAAGATTCAGATGAGGTCCTCGCCCTGCCTTCGGTTGATGCCTTTGAGGCCTCTCTTGGTCTAGGTACCCCCCCCCCCATCAAGTTTTGCCCCTTGTAGTTCATCCGGTAAAGAACCTGGCTCGTCACTTCCGGAGTCCCCTCTGTCCGGATTTGGCTGACTGCGTCCCGCTGGTGTTCCTTAGTGTGTTTCTCTGTCCTTGGTAGTTGCTGCAGATTCATAGTCGGCTTGATCAGCTGGCTTGATCAGATTCGAGCTCCGTTTGTTTGGCTGAGATCGCTTTCGCGGTTCCGTGGGCCCTTCCCTTGGGAAGCCTCCTCCCGCCGGCCGTCTCTTGTGAGGTTGCAGGCTGCTGACGCTCAGAGCTCAGAGCCCAGAGCCGTGCATGGAGTGAGGGCTGCTCCACGGTGGCCTTCTAATCCTGCTTTCTTTTCTGCTTGTTAGCTGGGATGCTTCTATAAAAAGAAACATCCCCTCATCCCCCATTTGGTTACCCGGAGGTACAGTTTACACAGGACAGACAGGACATGCCTGACTCCCTCCCTTTATTTACCGGATTTCAGAATAATGAGTTGCCTATAAATATTTGAATGAACGAATGAATAATACATGTGTGGATGAACCGACCAGGGGGTTGGGGAGCGGGGGTTCTCTCCATCTGCCCTCAAGGGCGTGGGCGGAGGCGGGGAGCAGGGGTGCAGCCCGGGGCGGGGGACCTGGCCTGCGGGGGGAGGGCTGGTGAGCGGCTCTTGCCGCCCGCCAACCTGCCTCCGTCACGAGCAAAGATGATGAGGATACAGCGTCTGGGTCAAGGTCGCCGCGTGAGCCTGCCCCGAGATGCAGGAAGGCCCTGCAAACACCCATCAGCGAGGGGAGCGGACCGGGGGTGGGGGTGGGGGGGCATCTCTGTCCATCCCGGGAAGGGACTGAAAGGCTGTGCTCCCTGCCGAGCAGGGCGGTGGGGGATTTTTGCGGTCCTGAAGGAGGGCGCTAGCCTCCTGGCCGCGCTCTCCTTTCCCCCGGGCCCTGCCCGCCTGTCCCCGACGTGCACTGAACCTCTCTGGCCCTCCGTGTCCCCCCAGGTGCAAGTGCAACCTGCACGCCAGCCTGTGCTCCGTGCGCGAGGGCAGCCTGCAGTGTGAGTGTGAACACAACACCACGGGCCCCGACTGCGGCAAGTGCAAGAGGAACTTCCGCACGCGGTCCTGGCGCGCCGGCTCCTACCTGCCGCTGCCCCACGGCTCTCCCAACGCGTGTACGTAAGGGCCGAGCGGCCACAGCGCCCCCCAGCGGTGCCCCCCCCCCCGCCCCCAGCTGGGGAGGCTGTGGGCCCCCCCCCCCCTTCAACCGGGGGGGGGGGGGGGGCCGTGGGTCGCGCACGCACACGTGAGCACACGTGCGCACAGACACGCGTGCGGGCGTGTGCACGCACACGCGAGCGTGCGTGCACGTACACTCGCGCCCCCGCGTTTTCCGCGGCTCGCCGGCGTCAGGCCTTGTAAGTAAGACCCGCCTGCCTCCTGCAGGAACCGAACCCCCCCCCCCCCACCCCTTCTGGGCCCGGCCAGAGGGAAACCCCAGCTGAGCGGCTCGTCCTTCCCCTTCTGGGCCCTGCGGGCTGGAGAGAAGGCACCACAGGGTGTCAGGAGGAGGGTGGTGGAGGCCCCTTCCTCCCTCCTGGCCGTGATTTTCAGCACCACCCCTCATACCGGGCGTCCGTGGGGCATTTACAACCGGCCACGCGGGCACCACATGCTGCGTGGTCACCATGACCCTCAGATTCGCTCCTGGAGGCGGGTCTCCTATTAGCCCATTCTCCAGGGCGGTCCTTTGAGGCCCTGGCCTGAGATCCCCGCAGCCTTCCCCGCCTTCGCTCTCTGCACAGTCCTCTCTCCTCCGGGCTCAGCCTCCCGGGCCGGGAACGTGTTCCTTGGGGCGTGCCCATCCGTGCCTACATCGTGAACACCGTCGGGGGACCCCACTCACCAGGGACCCCCAGCATAGTCCATGGCTGCTTTCATGAAATGACAAATCCCAGGGAGCCCCCGAGCTGCGGTAGGGACGCTGCACCAGGCACAAATGAACAGCTTCTCGCTCAGCTCTCACAGCTGCCCCGAGGGCGGGATTATTATTACCCCCGTTCCCTAGATGAGCAGACTTGAGGCCCAGCAGCCTTAGTCCAGCAGCAAGCTATGTGCCAGTCACTGGGCGTCCTGCCCCGGGGCCACCCGCCCACCTGCCCGCCCGGGCGCCCCCGCAGGAGCCCCTCCATTGGTGCCCTCCCTCGGCCAACGTGAAAGATTTATGTGACTTTAGGCTGATCAAAGCTGGAGGCCTCACAGAGAGGCCATGACAGGCATGTCGTGCCTGTGCTGGGCGACAGGCCTTTGAAGGTCTGACTTGCCAGGCACTCACAGCACTCTGGGCCTTCAAAGGTGCCCAGAGCTCTGGGCGCTGACAGCCGCCCCGCCCGGCTCCCTCCCCACCAGGTGCCCGACCCATCTCTTTGTTGGAACCGGTTCTTGAGGCCTTTCTTTAGTGGCTGTCACCTCCCTCCCTGACTGGCAGTCTGCCTCCCTATATCTGTCCTGCTGGCCTCCCCATCCCTGCTCTCTGCCCCACCTCCTCTCCATCCTCCACCTGGAAGGATCTGCCGGAGTCTCCTAACGAGGCACTGACAGTCTCACAGACCTGCTCAGACCTGCAGGCCACCTGCTCTGTCCAGCCAGCAACGGGCACGCACGCGCGCACGCACACACACACACACACACACACACACACGCCAGGCTTTGCCTCTGGACCCTCTCCCCTCCATCCTGCAGGGGCAGGTGAAGCCCCTTGATTTTGGGGAGCTCCTGGAGCTGGTCCCTGCTTCCCCAGAGTCCCACCCCGCCCCCCAGGGAAGGAGGGGTTTCTTCTGGGATACCCGGGAGCAGAGATGAAGCTGGAGGTTCTAGTATCCTCAGCCTAACGCTGTCCCCGCCCCTGGGACCCCCACCTTCTCTAGGACAATGAGAAGAAAACAGCCCCCAAGACACAGACAGAAACAAGTCACTCCCAGGCTAATTTTGCCCTCACCACCCCCCCCCCACGTCTGCATCTCAGTAAATGGCACCAGCACCCAGGGAGCCAAGCTGAAAGTCTGGGGGGGGGGTCACCCCTGACTCTGGACCTTCCCCTCCACCACCACCAGCTCTGGCTCCCCATCTCCTCCCTTGCTGCTGCAATAGTGGCCCTCCCCTCAGGGCCCCTCCAGTCCCCTCCCCTCTGCAAGCAAAGGGCGCTCCTCACCAGGGTGCTCCCCTCCCCTCATCACACCTCACCCCCAGGCCCTCAGAATAGAATCCTAGCCCAGCCCCCACGCCCCCC
>NC_064807.1:87507401-87529427 GCF_023721935.1 Panthera uncia
CGGCAGCCAGCCTCGCCTTGCCCCCTGCCCCCACCTGCCCCCTCTAAATAAACAGGACTGCCGTGTTAGCGGTTTCTGCCTCCCCTGCCGTGCGTCACAGTTATGAGACATTTATGGGCGCCTCGGGATCAGCCCTCAGCATCTCCCGGCAGACCGGGGTGGGCAGGGCTCGGAGGGGGCTCACCCCCTGCCTGCACCCCTGGCCTGGGCCCTGCACTCCCGGCTAGGCCAGCCTCCCCCAGTCCCAGAAGGACCCCGGCACATCTCAGGCCAAAAGAGTTCAGGGCAAAGGCCCAGGGAGGGGAAGCTTGTTTATTTTTCCCTTTTAAAACACAAATCAGACCGCAGGCAAGTTAGAAAATACAGAAGAGCGAAATAAGAATAATTTTAAAATTAAAACCACCCACAATCCTCCATTCGGAGCTAATAACAGTTAATATTTTCTGATGTACAACCCTAGTACTTTTCCATAAAGCAAACCCACACAGTTTTTGCCAGCATTTGTTAAACCCAGTCACAAGCACCGTGGTCAGGCTTGACCATCCTTATTTCAAGGATCCTGGCAACGCGGCCGAGAAGTGGGCCTTATTAACAAAGCCATTTCACAGCCGGGAACACTGAGGCTCCAAAGGCGTCCTGGTCAGAGAGCTTAGGCACAGCCCAAAACCCAACTCCGGGTGACCTGAGCAGAAAAGATTATTCGAAGGCACGTGTCAGGGGAGCTAGATGTACGAAGGCAAGGCAGTGTCCCGCCCTCGGTGGCCAGAGGCCCTCGCTGCTGTCCCTGAGGGCCCAGATGCTGCCAGGGGCACTGCCCTTGTCCCAGGTCTGCCTCCTGCTGGGTCCTCACCAGGCGGGCCCTGCCTTGTGTCCGGCATTCCCCCCCCCCCCCCCCCCCCCACCAAGGGAGATGGTCTCTCTTCCCCAGCCAGAGGAAAGGCACAAAGAAACAATGGCTATCCAGCACAGAGAGGGTGGGCGAGCTGCCCGGAGTCACACAGCCAGGAAGAGGCAGAGGCCAGGGTGCCAGTTCAGTCTCTCCAGTGCAGAACCAAGCTTCTGCCACTGGACTGCTTGCTGCTGCCTTTCGCCTCTGTTTTACTTCTTAGAATAATAAAGGCCTCATCTTGTACACACCCTCCTTTACAACCTGCTTTATAAAAATTGAGCGATGTGTCCTGAATACCGAAGGGGGGTCTTCTGCAGTTGAAAAAGAGACGCAAAACCCCGTTCTTTCTTGCTTGCTCCCTCCTGGAGCCCTCTTCCCGGGGCGCAGAACCAGTGCTCCCTCCTGGAGCCCTCTTCCCGGGGCGCAGAACCAGTGCTCCAGGGCAACGAGACCCCAGCTCCTCACAGGGAGTCCCCACTGCCCGGCCCAAGTGCTCCTCCCACACGACGGGCCGACCAGGCCCCCAGGGTCCCTGTGACTGTGTTCCTGGTGGAACTCAGCCCTCCCCCCACCCTCGGCGTGTACTTGAGTCCCCTAAATTACGGGCTAACGGCAACGAAGGCAGCTGGCCAGCACCACCTTAACCAAGTGACCAAACTCAGCATCACCAACAACGGGGCGAATGAATACTCCGTGCCTCCTGATCCCGTGCTGCGGGAGGGATACGCCAAAGCCTACCTGAGCCTGGGTGGCTCAGTCGGGGAAGTGTCCGACTCTCCATTTGGCTCGGGTCATGATCTCCCTGTTCCTGAGATCGAGCCCCGCGTCAGGCTCTGCGCCACGGCGCAGAGCCTGCTTAGGATTCTCTCTCTCCCTCTCTACCCTTTCCCTGCTCTCTCTCTCTCTCTCTCTCAAATAAATAAATAAGTAGTGTAATATTTTACATACAGGAAGCTGAAGAGACAGGACAACCAAATGTAAGGTGTGATCCTACATTGGTCCCAGAGTTAAAATCTGTTTAAAAACGACAGGAATTTGGGGATGATTGCAGAAATTTGACCACAAATTAGATAATCATAGCAAATGTAGATGACAGGATTGTTGTTCTGTTTTGAAAAGTCCTTATTCCTTGGAAATAAGTACTCCAGTATTTAGGAGTGGGGTATCATAGTATTGAAATTGTTCAGTGAAAACCAAAACTTAGATAGATGCGTAGAAAAAGTGTAACATGGTAAGATGCTGAGAACTGGTGAATCCAGGCAGAAGGCATTGAGGTATTCATCGCCCTATTTTAACGTTTCTTTACATTTAAAATTTTCAAAACAAGATGCTGGACAAAAATAAAAATTTGAAAATATTAATAGCGCTAACATAATGTGGTTGTATTTATGAGAAGTGGATAATACAATTATATCCCTTCCTCATGCCGTGCATAAAAATAACTTCAAGAGTGGGGCACCTGGGTGGCTTAGTTGGTTGAGCGTCCAACTTCGGCTCAGGTCATAATCTCACGATCACGGGGTTCAAGCCCCGCTCTGTGCTGACAGCTCGGAGCCTGGAGCCTGCTTTGGATTCTGTGTCTCCCTCTCTCTCTCTGCTCCTCCCCCGCTCATGCTCTGTCTCACTCCCTCAAAAATAAACATTAAAACAAAAAAATTCAGGAGGTTAAAAAGGCAAAAGGAATGCGTTGAAACCTTGGGAGACTGATACATTCAACTACATTAAACTAAAAATCTTATATACCACAGAAGACACCAGGGAAACAGCACAAGCCCTACCTGAGACAGGATACGGGAAATGCACGTAACAGATAAAAAAAAATAACATGGACAATATATTAAGAATTTCTTAAAAATTTATTTTTGAGAGAGAGAGACAGACCATGAGCAGGCGGAGGGGCAGAGCGGGAGACACAGAATCTGAAGCAGGCTCCAGGCGGTGAGCCCCATGCGGGGTTCAAACCCACCAGCCATGAGATCATGACCTGAGCCGACTTGAGACGCGGAACCGACTGAGCCACCCAGGCGCCCGGTAAGAATTCCTTTACAAAAGAAAAACATGCGGATATAAATCAGTGTATGATTTCGTATAATGTGCTTTTCCCCCCCGAGTCCTGGCAGTTCCACTCCTAGGTAAGCCTCCTGGAGAAAATCCAGCATGAGGAGCGGGAACATGTATACAAGAGTGATCGGGGAAGTATTGAATGGGGAGTGATGATGAAAATAAACCAAACCCCTCAACCAGAGGCCGGATGGGGGAACTGCGGTGTGGCCCAGAGCAGTTACAGCGGACGGAGGGCGTCTCTCAGCCTCGGCACTACTGACGTTTTGGGGGGGCATCGTTCCTGTGGGGGGGGGGGGCTGTCCTCGGACACTGGAACGTTACGCAGCACCCTTGGCTTGTGATAGACACCCCAGTTGTAACGACGGTACCCCCTCCACCTGAGAACCACTAAATTAGAGCTATGTGCATCACCATGGATAAATCTTAAAACATAGAGTGGCAAATTCAAATCACAGAAGGAGAGGTGCAGGAAGCATGCTATCCTTCATAAAAAGGCTAAAGCATACAAAATAAATGCGTCTCCGTTTTCCAGAGGAGGTTCAGAGAGGTGGGGCGACTTGCTAGGGTCCGAATGGAGCCGGAAGTGCTCTTCCTGGAACGTTTGGGCCATTCAAATAAGTTAGTCCCTAAGTTTATATACTTTTTTTTTTTTTTTCTTCCGCGCACGCTGGCGCATCTTCTCGGATTCAGTGCATCCACTGCTAGCACAGAGGGCGCTGGACGCCTTTTGTCTCCCCCTCGGCCCCTCCCCGGGGACTTGTGGGGACTCGGCCCCGGGTCAAACCAGCTTTGAGAGTAACCGATGTAGACGGGCGGCTTTCCGCCCTTCCCCCGGAGCCCAAGGTACAAATACAGGTGCCATTGCGCCCCGTTGCGCAGGGCCTGCATCCGAAAGGAACCCTGCCCCCTGTCTGCGAGCCCCTGTCGGCTGGCTCCGCCCTGCTCTGCTCTTTGAGCGCCGTCCCGCGGCCCACCCGGAGCCGGAGCCGAGGAGGGGCGCAGGTGCGGGCAGGCCCCCTCCGCGGGCTGGGGGAGCAGGGAGCGGCCCGAGAGCGCCGCCCTGCCGGTGGCGACTTGCAGCGCACCTGGGCGGCTGGCGGGCACCTGGCACTGCGGGCGCCGCGGGAGCCCCCAGCGCAGCGCCCAGGTGGGTTAGACCCTGGGCGGGGGAGGGCGGCTGGGTGCTGGGTGCCCCCTGCCGTGCAGCCGCCCCTCTGGCCTTTAGTTCCTCGAGCCCCCGCTGCGTGCCCCGCACCTCCCCACTCCCGCTCCGGGGCGGGGGGGCGGGGGGGGTCTGGCATGGGAAGGCCAGGAGGCCTGGTGGCTGCTGGGGTCGGGGTGCCCGGGAGGAACAGCGGTCCACCGAGCCCAGGGACGAGTGAACACCTGCACGGGGCGACCCCAGCCCCAGAGCGCCCCCACGCGGGAGGAATTGCTAACACAGCATTTC
This sequence comes from Panthera uncia, assembly GCF_023721935.1. Taxonomy (NCBI): domain Eukaryota; kingdom Metazoa; phylum Chordata; class Mammalia; order Carnivora; family Felidae; genus Panthera; species Panthera uncia. The sequence goes on from NC_064807.1 coordinate 87,511,805, forward strand.
CCCGCAGGCTCCAGGGCAGCGCCGTTTGTAAGAGAGAATGACCAGAAGAACTGGGGTTTTAAAATAACATTATTTGGGGGACGCCCCGGGGGGGGGGGCGGGGGGACTCGGTTAAGCGTTGCACTTCGGCTCAGGTCATGACCTCTCAGCGCGTGAGTTCGAGCCCCACGTCAGGCTCTGTGCTGACAGCTCGGAGCCTGGAGCCCGCTTCGGATTCTGGGTCCCCCACTCTCTCTGCCCCTCCCCCCCCCACTCTCTTTCAAAAAGTAAACATTCAAAAATTTTTAATAAAAAGAACATTTTTATTACAAAAATAATTCACGCTCACTATACAACCAATGGAAAAATGAAAAACAAATACAGAATAAACTTCCAAATACTCCCTAGAATAGGCAGGGCACAGAGGATTTTTAGGGTGGTGAAACTGTCCTGTATGTCCATGACCGGGAGTGGCCTATGTGTGTTATCACACGTCCCCCCGAACCCATGGAATGTAGGCGAGCGAACCCCAATGTAAACCCCGGACTTCAGGTGATAATGACTTGGTGCGGATTCAGTGGCTGAGACCCACGAACACTCCGGAGAGGAGGGCGGCTGTCGGGTTGGCTGTGGATGTGTGTGGGGAGGGGGCTCTCTGGAGAATTCTCTGCACCTTCCTCTCCTCTTGATGTGAACCTAAAATTGCTCTCAGAAACAAAACCTTTTTTTTTTCCTTAAAAAAAATGTTTTTAATGTTTATTCACTTTTGAGAAGGGGGAGGAGGGGCACAGAGAGAAGGGAACAGAGGATCCGAAGCAGGCTCTGCGCGGACAGCGCGGTGCGGGGCTCGAACTCACGAACGGGGAGATCGTGACCCGAGCCGAAGTCGGATGCTCAACCGACTGAGCCCCCCGGGCGCCCCAGAAATAAAATCCATTAAAAAGGAACCAACAACTGGGGCGCCCGGGGGGGCTCAGTGGGTTGAGCATCCGACTCTTGCTTTCGGCTCAGGTCGTGATCTCACCGTTCATGAGACTGAGACCCCGGTCCGGCTCTGCGCTGACAGCACAGAGCCTGCCTGGGGTTCTCTCTCTCCGCTCTCTCTGCCCCCTCTCTGCTCGCGCGCCCTCTCAAAATAAACAAACTTTGGGGAAAAAACAACCTACCTACCTAACCCTTGTTAAACATGTTGGTCCTTTTAGGTATTTTTTTTTCCTATTAAAAAATCAATCTACTGTGTATACGCACATAGAGAACAAAAATAGAACCACCCCTTACCTACCACCATATTGTGAACATTTTCCGTGTGGATAAAAACGATGGAAAACCATATTGGGGGGGGGGGGTCTGTCACTGCCCTAGAGGGGTGCCAGGGTTCGCCCCTCCCCTGCTGTTGGTTGCAACGCCATGCTGGGGACTTGTAACATATGTGCACTGGGCATCCTCTTTCTATCTCATTCTTCCTGGCAGGAAAGCACTGACCTGGGGGGACTTGGGCCACATTCAGCTCACACAGCCTTCATGCCTCACGCGGGAGCTGGAAGTCTACGGGCGGGCGGTCGGGAAAGGGGGTGGACGTGCCGAGGGGGGGCCGAGGGCAGGCTGGAATCCGCAAGGTGGGCTGGAGCCCGTGTCGGTCGGCCCGCGGCTCCGGAGATGGGGGCATCCCTCAGGAGAAGCTGGGGCCCTCGGTCGTGGAGCCAACAGCCAACCTGGCTCAGGCACTGGAGAAGCGCCACGAGGACCCGGGAAGGAGGACCCACGCCAGCCAGCCAGCGGTAAGTGACAAGAGGCGTGGATTACGACGGCGCCCGAAGCTTCTACCCCGACCTTCAGAGCCCGTGCTTCTTTTCTGGCCTCAAGTCACACGCAGTGTCTCTCGTGGCCCATCCTAAAGAGAACGTCCAGGGAGCTCTGCCTACCCAAGGTGACAACTGAGAAACTACAGCTGCCTGGATGCTCGTGTCCCCCTCCCCTCCCTTCGTATGTTGACATCCTCCCCCCGTGTCCCCCTCCCCTCCCTTCGTATGTTGACATCCTCCCCCCGCAAGGCGATGGTATGAGGAGGTGGGGCCTTTGGCAGGCGACTAGGTCATGACGACGGAAGCTCAAGAGTGGCCTTAGTGCCCTTATAAAAGAGTCCCCAGAGGGGGCACCTGGCTGGCTCAGTCTCCCTCTCTCTGCCCCTCCCCCATGTGCAAGCGCTCTCCCTCAAACAATAAACATTAAAAAAAATCAAAAAAAAAAAAAAAAAAAAGCCCCTGGGTGGCTCCGTCGGTTGAGCGTCCTCCTTCAGCTCAGGTCACGATCTCACGGTTCGTGGGCTCGAGCCCCGCGTCGGGCTCTGTGCCGACAGCTCGGAGCCTGGAGCCTGCTTCGGATTCTGTGTCTCCCTCTCTCTCTGCTCCTCCCCCGCTCCTGCTCGCTTCCTCCCTCTCGCTCTCAAAAATAAACATCACAAAAAAATTTTTTTTAATTAAAAGAAAATTCTAGGGTGGAGCCGGGAGTGGCATTTTCAGGAGCTCCCCAGGTGACTCCGAGGTGCGGGCCCCAGGTTGAAATCCACACGTTAAGGATCCCGTGTGCAGCAGGGTCGCTGAGAAACAAAGGCAAGTGCGTCTGCCAGCACGGCCGGGCTTGCGCCGCGGGGCACAGGGCACACCGGACAGCCTCCCGGGGCTCCGAACACCCCATCCGTCTACGGACACCGTTTACGCCATTTGATGTGGCACACGCCTCTGTCCAGGACAGGGTGACAGCAACTCAGGGCCTTTAAAGGTTATGGAGGGATCCCTGGTGAACAGAAACTGCTGCTGTGGTCCTGCACGACACATAAATTCCACAGGAGCTGAGGCTACATTTTAGGTTCCTCCCTGAATTATTTATTCCTCGAAGAATGAATGGGGACACCCAGGAGGTGGCGGGGACTGCGTGGGTGACTCGGTCAGAAGTGACTTTAAAAACGACCGCTACAGATGTTGCAGTAATGAGCCCCACAAGCGAAAGGGCCGTCCGAGCACTCACCAGGTCACCCGGCAGATTTAGGATGCCCCCTAAGTCCCCATTCGTCATTTCACCCTCCCCGGGTGCGCGCATCCGGAATGAGCGCGTGCCCTCGAACAGGCGGTGTGGCCAAGCCTGATGACACTCCCCGAAGCTACTGCTTTTATGAAGGCGCCCCACAGCTGCGGCCATCGGCAGTCAGCCCGCCTCGGACGTCTGCACCCTGTCCCCCATCGTGGCTCTGGGAGCTCCGCTCACGCCTGCCCAGCCTCTCCCGCTCTCCCCGGTCTCAGCCTAAAGGTGAGTGTGCTCTTTTGTCGAATCAAGCCTCAAAACAGGACCGGCCACCACGGATGGTCATGAACACTTTGTGACCTCACGGCTGGGATTTCACAGAGAGCCGGGGTGGGGGTGGGGGAAGGGGGCTGGAGAACAGACCTGCGTAAAGTAAATCCCACCCCCACTCCCCCCACCCCCCACCCCCCACCCCCCCGGCAGTAATTTCCGCCTAAGACAAATCAAGTGACCCAAAGCACGCTGGTTAGGACACTGCACCTGACCCCGTCATATGTAGCTCCTAACTCAGGCCAGTTTTCTTATTTCCACGTTTAATTTCACCATTTTCTCTTCAAAGGTGTGTTTTCACAAAGACCAGAGGGCTACTGTTCACCGAATCCCAGCTATGAATTCAGAGCATTAGAAAGAATTATCAAAGCTGCAGCCAAAAATTATCATCTACACGGCTAATTTTAGAAAATGGTTTAGTACATTTTTGTTATAAAATTCATTTACAGGAGGTTATTCACATGTACTTATCAAATCTGCTCCTGGTAATACATGAAAACATATTCACCAAATAAACCATGCACAGTAAAGCCAAGGAAGGTTGTATACAAAGAGGCAAAACAAGCGTTTGAGTAGGATGTATTCGTGGTGAAATGAACGAACACGGAAAGAAAACGGGGCACTTCCTTCCAAAGCCACGGCAAGGACGAAGAAAACAGCCGTATTTTTCACTCTGCGAGAACGACACTGTTCTGACCGCCACCACCAGAGAGGCGCCTGTACGAAATGATTTATGCCAACATTTTTACCAACCAGAACAACAAACAGTTTCAAATGCGGGATCAGGCGGGACTGTGTTCCCAGGGAGGGGCTGTCGGGACACAGGCTGGGCGGGTGGCGAACCGACAGAAGAACACAGCGCCAGGACGGGTGTTAACATTGGGCCCCAGGAAAGAGCACCGCCCGGGTTTGGCACTTCTCTCTTCATTTCTGTGCTGCACCAGCAGAGGGAGAAGTTCCTGACCCCAGCTCTGCCTGTCACTGTCACGCCTTTTAGGAGCCTACGGAGTTCTTCGACCCTTTAAATCGTCACCACCAAGTATCCGCTCAATGAGGCATCTTACAAGATAGCAGCAAAGTGAACTCAAACTAACAATGAGGTTTCGTGCCAAAGGCACATGCGGGAAGCTTACAGAGCCCCTGACTCAGACGGGGTGGGGCTCGCCCTGCACCCCACACCCTGCGCTTACACTGCGTGGCCAAGGACAAGTGTTCTGCCCACCAACGGGGGACGGAGCACGTGCCCCAGGGCCAGGAGTGTTTGCCCAACACCAGCAGCCATCTGGACCCCGCTGGGCGGGACGTGGGTCACAGAAGGTAGGTTTAAAACTTCTGGCAAATGTGTTAAAGCTCTTAAACAACCAGTTTCAGTAGAAGTTCTGACACAAAGCCCCCTTGGCTTAAAAAGCAGAGGACAGCATTTTGAACGGTGCATGTGGATCTCCAGGGGTCTGGTCTCCTCCCCAGAGTAGCTAACGGGCTGCCTAGCAGTCGCTACAAACCACTGGTTCTGACGAGTGTCACCCGCTACCGTGCACCCTCACGTCTGACCCTGCGGTCAGACAGGCCTCCCGTGTCCAGACAAACGTCCGCTCGCCGCGGCACTCCCCTCCACAACAGCACCATCCCCTCCGATCAGATGATCCTGCCGCACTGATGTACTGGCAGCAGGTAACGCGGGCCCCAGAGCTCACAGGAAACCTGTCCGCTCTCTTCCTGGGTCTCAACCTCACATGTCTGCACTCTTCTCCTCCTCTTTTCAGAGAGAGGGATTTCCTGCCCACAATATTCTATCTGGCCTGCCCTCTCGGGTCCCAGGCTGCCCGGTTAGTGACCAGAATCCCCTGGGGGGGCGGGGGGGAGTAACAGGCAGTTCCTCTCGCTCCCCCCAAAACAAACTGGTCGGATTCTCCCGGCAACCGGCAAGCTTTCACACCCAAGCCTCGGTGGCTCTTCCAGGGTCCCGTCCCCCCCTGCACGGATCCGGCACCTGACGACCACTGGACTTGTAACCCACCGGTTCCGGGATGCTCACAATACGCTGGGGGGCATCTGAATGGTATCTCAAGAGTGATTCTTTCATTTCGTATTCTTCTATCTCAAGGGGAAATCAGAATTTTAGCTCGAAACCCATGTGCTCCCTGAAACAGGCAGATGAACTCATCAGAGAAACGTAATATTCTGTGCCAAGGAGCCTCATCTAAAAACACCCAACATCAGCAGAACTTCACCTAACATAGCTCTGCTTCCTGAAGGTTCCCCCAGGAGACTCCACTTGTTTTTTTAAACAGAACTAGAGACATCTGACCCACCAGCGTTAACTGAGCTTACTGCACACTACCCGGGCTGAAGAGTCTGTCTTGCCATAACAATGTTTGAAAGGGCCTGTCCTCCTCCTCCTCCTCCTGCCCCTTTTTATTTTTTTTAGATATAAAGTTTGTTCTGTTGGAAATGAGCAACATTTTAAGCAGGGGAAAGAAAAACGGTCTACTAGATTACATTTTAAAAGGATTTTGTTATTTGCTATACAAATGTACACTTCAACTTTTACACCATCCACTCCAGTCTCCCTTACTATACAAGAACAAGAGATCAACGTTTTAAGTCTTCAAGGACAATATAACGGACACACAAACGCCCTCGACAGCTTTTGCGGCTGACAGAAGATATCGAAGATACCGAGAGGTTCAGGTGTTAGGATACGTTTTCCATGTTTTCCAACAGCACACAAACTCCTTTAAGGACAAAAATAATCTGATCTGGACAGTCCCATTAGTGGCCATCTTAAGTTTGCGATGATGCTGGGGCTGACCATCTCTGTCACTTGGCTTTACTATAAAAACTTTCTTTTCTTGGAACCACTGGCTTCCTCCTCCAGTCTCCTGTTGTCCCAGCCAGAGCGCCTCTTCGGGTGACGGCTCTCCGGGCTCTGCGTCTCCCGGTCCCCTTCGCTGAAAGCCCTGGTCTCTCTCCTGCGGCTGAGCCCTCCTTCCCAGTCACATGCTCTTTTACTAGCGGAGACATCCGTACCGGCAGCTGGAGGCTCCCACTGCACGGGAGGGTTCTGGTTGCTCAGCGTGGTCCCTCTGGCGGTGGACAGCTGGGCACCACCCAGGTCCTGGTGACTCAGAGGGAAGCCTGGCTCCCCCGAGGGAGGTGTGGCCCCAGGATGCTGGGGGCTCAGGGGCTGCGGATCCCTCGGGCATGTCCCTTTGGCTTCGGGGTCTATGCCCAGCCTCCTAAGCAGTCGTGGGTCCCGAAGCCGGTCCTGAATAGGAGGTCTTTCAGGGTCCTTGGTGGTAACAGTACCAGTGGATTCCTTACAGCCAGAAGGCACGTGATACAGGGAGGAAGGGAAAGACGTCTTGGCAAATTCACCGTCTGGCTTGCTGCTGGGCAAGCCACCCTGGGGCCTGGCCACCTCCGGGGCCACGGTGGGCGGGTGAGTCAGACTTCTCTGCAGGACGGGCTTGAGTTTCAGAATCTTGGCTGCGTCGTGCCTGTAGTTTTTGTCGCACGTCTTGACAATGGCACCCCGCTTCTGTGCATCCTGAATCAGGTGATTCCAGTGCTGATTTTCCTAGAAACAGACAAGGGAGAGACAGTTACACCCCCCCCAAAACTCTCATATGCTTGGGAAGCATGAGGTTTCTGCTTTCATTTCTGAACAACAATAAATACACTTCATGACTAGGCTCTCAAGAATCCACTAAAGGAAAGAGAAGTCCAGACACAGAAAGAAGCCATGTTATCAGAAAAGAGCCCTGGTCACCGCCTATAAGAAAGAACTTCCCCCAGAAGAACCGCAGTATCGATGCCGACCTCACAGCATCTCGTTCCGCTCGAAGGGCCGCGTCGGTAACACGCAAGGCCGGGGCCGGCGCGCACCGCGCAGGCCCGCGAGCCAGGCTCCGCGGCTCGGATCTCTTTCTCGCTCCGGAGAGCTCCAGAGATGCTCACCCTGTGGCCGAAACACAGGTGTGACACGAAGCAGATGCTCTTGCCGTCTCTGCCACGTCTCCGGCACCTAAAGGTGGTGTTTAATCGGATTCTGAGAGCACAAAAACGGTTCTGAGTAAGGGCTATCACTCTTGGTTTCTCAGAGAAAACCAAGTGCCTTCGTCATTGGTTCTGTTTCCGGAAGGAAAACTGGGGTAAGCATAAAAAACAAAAACAGAAACTGAAACATAGGAAAAAGGCTCCAAGGATCGCGGAAGTTAAGTTGGAAAACCCAAGTGATAAACTGGGACTTTTTTTATGGTATTCTTTCTCCATCTTTTTACAGCGCTAGCTTCCCAGAGTGAAGACCTCCCCCACGCGCTCTCGGGGCCCTCCCGCCCGGACTCTGTCCTGCCCGGTCATCCGACCGCAGGCCGCACTGCCAGGGCCCAAACTCCTGGGTGCCAAACGGAAGGGGGCGGTGGGAACAGGGGAGCCCACAGAGGCTCCTTTAATCAGGGCACACACAACACAAGTGCCATGTTAGCTTCCAGGTTTAAACACCGCCAAAATTCAAAAATTTTATTACTAAAAATAGTAATAGGTCAACCAACTGATAAGAAATCACGTTTTCACACTTAGATCCTTACGGTCCCAGGAAAAATAATTCTACAAAAAACCTTTTATTTTGAGGTGACTGTAGATTCACAGGAAGTTGCGAACAAAGTACAGAGAAGTTCACGCTTCACACAGTCTCCCCAGTTATGAAAATGTTTTTCAAACTTCCAGCTGATGTATAAATGTTCGTGGCAGAGAGACAGAATAGTGAGACAAGTAATTACAAAAATATATGCCCCACTGAATCTTATCCTCAACAAGTACAAGTGGAAGTTCAATTTCAAAAGCAAAGGGAGTCCTACGGCTATCTGTTCTGCTGGACGCTTTTAAGAGCAACGTAAAGATTTATTTTTAATAGTTATTTCACAATGTCAGGATTTAGAACATGCTAGAAACAAAATCTTTAAACTTCTAACAAGTTTTTCATAGCGACTTAAAAACAGGTGGTACCGGCAGCCTTCAAAAATTCTTTCAACGGGGCACCCAAACAAGAAAACCTGAAAAGCACAGATGCAGGGAAGAAGTACACGGGCAAGACAGCGTCGGAATGCCCTCTGGTGGCACGAAGCCGGAAAGTAGGGGGAAAACCGGGGAAAAACAAAACGAATGAGTTGGCTCCACTCCTACGATAACCAACGACCGTGTTAGACACTGAAATTCGACAGGTCCGAAGCTATTACCCCTAAGGAGACAGGCAGCAAGCATCTGCTTTCCCGGGCCGTGACATCACCGAATGAGGCCGCGCTCCGCCCACCACGGACGGACGCAAACCTGCCGCCTCTCCTAGAGGGGCTCCGCCACGGCCCCCGCCCGGGGGACACAGAGCGCGCGGCACACAGGAGGGACGACCCGCGCGCGCTCGCAAGCTCCCTCCCGCTGGCCTTAAGCTGGGCCAGTAACAACCAGGTGAGCTGAGTGCCTGCTAAGTGCCCACAGCTGTCCAAGCACTTCACGTATGGATTGACTATCTCAACAGTCCCCGGATGGGAGACTTTCTTCTTTTTGAAAAAGGTCACCTTGAGAACAGACCACGGGTACCTGGGCCTTGGACTGGGGCAGGGTGAGCGGTCAGCACCCAGGCAGAAGCTGCTGGAGCGCAGAACCACCAGGGGGAAGAGGCTCATTCTGTAACCCTGCGATCACTTGCGTTTTGATAGAAAATAAAAACGAAACTTCGAGCCAGCCTCGGTTAACCATGGGCAGACTCTGGAGTCCTCTGGTCCCAGGAATGCACGTACCATCAAGGTCCTTAAATGTCCGAGGATGAAGAGGCTGTACTTGGCTCGTGTAATGGTGACATTCAATCTTTGCAAACTTGCCAGAAATCTAAGTGGTAAAAAAAAAAAAAAAAAAAAAAAAAGTTACTTCTTTCTGCGGAATGACTTAGCATGTGAGTGTAGGTGAGTCACAGACACACACATCAGACAGCTTTTCTCGGGCTCCTTCTCCTCCTTTAACGTGACGTGGTTTTCTCCCTTTTCCCAACATAGGGTCCCCGGCAAATAAGAAACTTCTATCAAAAACAATAAACAAAATATCCGGAGCTTTCCCTCCCAAGTGGTGCATCGGTCAATCTCCTAGTCTCACTTGGAGGAGATACTGGCAGTTTTAACAGCGCCATTCTTAAGCCTTAGAAACATCCTAAAAATACAATACTAGATCAGTTATTATTTTTAAAAATTAAAAAAACCACATTTTTTAGTAGGCTTCGTGCCCAGTGTGGAGCCCAACACGGGGCTTGAACTCATGACCCTGAGATCAAGATGTGAGCTGAGCTGAAGAGTCGGACGCTTAACACACGGCCACCCGGGCGCTCCGTGACCAGTGACTCTTCATTTAAATGTATCTGAAATCACTCCAATGTCGTGGAGCCAGTACGTGAACACACAAGTCTCAGACAAATGTACCAACAGATCTAGAGGAGCTCAGAAGGAACAGGACTGCCATGCGAACAAGGTGAACTTTCCAGTGAGCTGGGAGAGAGCGGACCGCTAACAGGATGGTCCGGAGACACCAGGCCTCCGTGTGTGCGTGCAGACTCTCTCCAAACGGGGCAGGGAGAGCGTACGTCACCATTACTTACTTTACTGTTTTCTTTCAGACCAAGTCAACGTATCTGTACAATCTGGAACTTTCACTTCCTCAAAAGAAGGAAAAAAGTAACTACACAGGAGTCTCAGGGCTGCAAGACCCGGGGGAGTTTTCTGTCAACCGTCACAGTGTCCTGGGCCTCTCTAGTGAGTAAACCCACAGGAGTTAAGGCTGACAAACTTGGCCAAAGCACGAGAACACAGCAAAGACGAAAAACCACCCCATGACCCATCCTGGAGAGGAGCAAGCCCCCTGCAGACTCCCCCCGGTCCAAGATCGAGGGCACTCTTCGGAGGGAAAGGACAGACTGCCACCAGGACACAGGTTAACACACGAGGTACGAAGAGCAGCACACCAGACAGCGGATCGACTTCACGCAACCGGAGGGAAACCTTCACGATGTTACGCACGGCTTTATAAAGGCCGAGCGAGCAAATGACCGTCTTCTCCGACGGTGGTCGGAAACAGATCTGGCTCGAGACTACAGACCGGTGAAAAGGCAGTGACGAGAGTTACTCACCCAATGGAGCCTTGCATGGCATTTGCTCTGACACACGTGACGATAACACAATCTTTCTGGCGGCCCTGGAACGCGTCCACAGTATCTACTTCTGCCGGCCTATTTGCAAAAGAGAAAACAGGCTTGTCGGAAAAAGGAAGCTCATCACGAAACGCACACGTTTACACGGCAGTGTTCCGCAAAAGCTTTTTTCACGGTTCTCTTTTTTTACCGAAACAGGATTCGCGGAGCGTAAAATTCCCTGTTCTAAAGTACAGCATTCCGTGGTGCTCAGTACCCGCTATGTTGTACAACCGCCACCTCCGTCTGCCTCCGCAACGACACTTCCACCCCTCGTGCCCGTCGGCAGTCAGTCCCTCGCGATTTCTCCCACTCTCCAGGCCTGGCAACCACCAACCTACTTTCTGTCTGGTAATTTCACATAAACGGAATCATAAAATGTGTGGCCCTTCCCGCTTGGCTTCTTTCACCGCAATCGATCCATTTACAACTGAGGGGCGTTTGGGTTGTTTGCTCTTTTTGACCGTTACGAGTAACGTTGCTGTGAACATTCACGTACCAGCTTTCGTGCGAACATCTTCTCCGTTCTTTTGGGCACATACCTAGCAGGGGAGCTGCTCGGTCGCTTGGTAATTCTATGCTTAACTTTCTGAGGACTCGCCAAACTGTTTTTCCACAGTGATCTACCATTTTACACTCTTACCAGCAAAGCATAAGGGCTCCAATTTCTCAACGTCCTTGTTCAAACTCTGTTATTATCTATTATTATCATCATCGTCATCATTTAGGCGGGTGAAAGGGTATCTCACTGTGGTTTCGATGTGCATTTCCCTTAGTGACAAACGAGGTGCGACATCTTTCCCGTGCTGGTTGACCATTTGGTCACAATCTTCTTCTGAGAAACGCTATTCAAAGCCTTCGCTCGTTAAAAAAAAAATCAGATGACTCAACTGTTTGTTACCGAGGTGTGGGAGTTCTTTCTATACTCCGGATAGGAGACCCATCGGATACAGGATGTGCAAGTAGACTTTCCTTGACTTAGGACGGGGTCACATCCCAATACACCCATCAGAAGTTAAAAATACCTTAAACTAAGAATGCATTTGTTACACCTAACCTACTGAACGCCGGAGCTTAGCCTGGACAGCCTCAAACAGGCTCAGGACACTCACGTTTGCCTACAGTTGGGCAAAGCCCGCTTCCTGATAAAGTGCTAGGTTATCCAACGTAATTTATTGACTACTGCACTGCAATAGGTACAGAACGGTTGTGATATGGTTTACCCCCGGGACCGTGGGGCTGAGCGGGAGCTGCGGCTCGCTGCTCCCCAGCATCACGAGGCAGGATCATACCGCACACCAGTCCCCGGGGGAGAAAAATCCAAATTCAAAACCTGAAGTACAGCTTCTACTGAATGTGTGCTGCTATCACACCATCAGAAAGCTGAAAAATTCTAAGTCAAACCATGGTAAGTCAGGAACCATCCGTATCTTCTCCCACTCTGTGGGCTGTCTTTTCCCTTTTTTGGTAGTGTACTTTGACACACAGAAGTTTCTAATTTTTATCAAGTCTAATTTATCTACTCTTTCTTTGGTAACTTGTGCTTGGGTATCATACCAGAAAATTGTCTAATCTGAGGTCATACAGATTTATACCTTTGTTCCAAGTTTTATAATTTTATCTCTTAGATTTCCTGCTCTACTCCACTTTGAGTTCATTATGGGGTGGGAGACAGGGTTCGAAACTCATTCTCTTGCAGGTGGAGATCCAGTTGGTCCAGCACCATTTTGTTTCCCCAATGAATGGCCTGGGCCCCCTTGTTGAAAACCAACTGGCCATAAATGCATGGGTTTATTTCCGAACTCCCAATTCTAGTCTACCGGTTTACAGGTCTATCCTTAGGACCGTACCAGTTCTGATAACTAACTTTGTAGTAAGTCTTGAAATAGGAAAGCATGAGCCCCTAACAGTATTCTTTTTCAATATAATTGCGGTGTCTTGCATTTCCACGTGAGTTTTAGGTTCAGCTTGTCCATTTCTACACAATGGGCAGCTGGAATTCTGGCAGAGACGGCAGAATTGAGGGTGAGTTTGTAGATCACTCTGGGGAGCGCTGCCCCCTTCACGACACGAAGTCTTCTGATCCACAGACACAGAATGTCTCTCCACTTACCTAGGTGTTAACTGCTTTCACCATTTTGTACTTTTTAATGCACAACGTTTAACACTTTCTTTTATTCCTAAATATTTTATCCTTTTTGACTCCATTATAAACAGAAGTGTTTTTTAAATTTCCTTTTCCGGTGGCTAGTTGCTACTGCGCACACACGCAATGGATTTTTGTATGCTGATCCTGCATCTACAACTTGGCTGAACTCACCTGTTAGAATGGAGAGCTTATGTGGATTTTTTAGGGTTTTCTACATAGTAGGTCCGGCCAACTATGAAAAGGGATAGTTTTAGTTCTCGTGTAATACAAACACCCTTAATTTCTTTTTCTTGCTCAATTATCCTGCTCAGGACCTCTAAAACCATGCTGCACAAAAGTAGCAAGAGCAGGCACCCTCCCTGATCCTAGCGGCACAGCACTCAGACTGACCATCAAGCAAGTCCTAGATACCTTCTATTAGGTTGAGGAAGTTCCTTTCTATTCCTAGTTTGTTGAGTGCTTTTATCACGAAAGGGTGTTGGATTTAGTCAAATGCTCCTTCTACGTCTATTCTGATGATCGTGTAGGTTTTCTCCCTTTATTCTATTAGTACGGTAGATCACATAGATTGACTTTCGTATGTTGAACCAACCTTGCATTCCTGAGATAATCCCACTATGGTCTTGGTGTATACTCCTTTTAATATGCGGCTGAATTCAGTTCCCATTATTTTGTTGAGGATTTTTACATCCATATTCATAAGGGATACTGGCCTGTAGTTTCTCTCTTCTTGTGATGTTTTCCGTGGCTCTGGTATTATGGTAATATTGGCCTCACAAAATGAGTTAGAAAGTCTTCCCTCCTCTTCTATTTTTTGGAAGAGTCTGAGAAGGATTGGTGTTAATTCTTATCTTAATGTCTGGCAGAATTCACCAGTGAAGCCTGGTCCTGGGTTTTTCTTTGTTGGAAAGAGTCTGACCACTAATTCCATCTCTTTTTACAGGTCTGTTCAAATTTTCTATTTTTTCTAGAGCCAATTTTGGTAAGCTTGTGTGTTTCTAGGTTAAGAAATTTTTGAGTTAATGGATTTCCAATGAGACAAAAACACGATCTTCACCCTGTACATAAAGGCATGAAAAGGGTTAAATACTTTATCCCAAGTACAAGTGTTACTTCATGAATCCTACTAGAATTACAATTCAGGTCAACAAGTCCCGGGAACTAAAGGAAAAGGCCCGGAGGGTTTCTCAGTCGGTTCCACTGCCAGTTGTGGTGGGGAGGACACTGCCAGCAGCAGGAGGTACTGACTGGTCTGCGGGGCTGGGAGGGTGAGCGTTCCCTACCCAGTGTGACCCAAGCCAGCCCTTGAGTCTCCTCCTGCTATCCTACCACAGCCTGAGACCATTCCCTAGAGTTAGGTTTCCTTTTATCCCCTCTTTCTTCTTTTTAATTCAACCGAAAACCTGGAAATATCTGTAAAAATATAGATGCCTCACCCTTTTCTATCAAACTCTTTGTCCAAATCCTTCTGAATCATCGTCTTCTGAGCCTTGTAATGGGTTATTATGCCAATGTTCCGGAAAGTAACATCCCTTCTTTTGTCTTTAATAAGTTTAATTATTTCCATTACCAGTTTTATTTCTTGAACATTTATATATGAGCTAAATAAGATGAAAAACAAAACAAAACAAAACAAAACACATCAAAACTAATAGCAGTCCAACTGCTAGCTTCAGTCCCACTTTGTTTTCTGCTAGAGTGAAGGGCAGGAAGGTAGCTTTGACCTTTGCTCAGTCATCAGTGGCTCAAAGAGGCTGTTACAATGACCATCAATATGGTACCCTTGAAGACATACAACCACCCAGTGAAACAGGAAGTTATGAGGACGAAGAGTGTGATGTCACCTGAAGCTTACTCACCGATCTCTTTATCTGTCAAAACAGGGACAGCAACAGTAAGAAGTATTGACAGTAACCAAGACAGGAATAGTAAAGAGCTAGCACTAAGCATCTACTGTCTGGGGGTGCCTGGGTCGCTAGGTCAGTTGGGCACCTGACTCTTGGTTTTGGCTCCGGTCACGATCCCAGGGTCGTGGGTTCTGCCCTGAGCTGAGCTCTGCCCTGACAGCAAGGAGCCTGCTTGCGATTCTCCCCCTCTCTCTGCCCCCTCCCCCTCTCCCTCAAGATTAAATAAACTTAAAAGAAAGAAAAAAAAAAGAATTTGCACACACGGAGACCAGCGCTCTAGACGGGATCGTCTTCCTTCACTCCCCAGCACTGGCTGTGCGGAGCTCGCACCCACGGCCAGGGGCCGCCGTCCACACGGACTGAACAGGACGCAGCCCGGGGGTGCGTCCGCACTGGCCTCCCCCTGCACTCCCAGCTCACTTCCCAAACTACATGCACCCCTGCACTCCCATTCCAGAACAACTGCACTGCACCTGAAGCTGCCTGGAGGTCTCAGTTTAAGGGCCTTTAATCCCCATGTTCTTAACTTCTAGGCTCACTTGACAGAAAACCCAGTCAGCCAACCTTCTCTTCCATCTCTGAAGTCCTTATTTTCGTCATTCACCTCTCAGGCCAACGTTCCTCTATGACCTTCACCTCCACAATACTTGTGGCCAACTGCTTCTCTGTCTCTCTTAACTTCTTCGCTGAATGTCCCCTCCCCCCTCCTCGGTGGCTTACCGCCTAGTTCTTACTGAGGATGTCACCTTCTCTACGGCGCTCCCGGTGACACAGAGGTGGCATTTCTATTTCTCCTTACTTCTAGATAGGCCCTGTGCTGACAAACGCAGCCTTTAGACTATTACTCTCTTATTTTCTCCTAAGCCCTGACTCCTTTGAAGTTTTTACTGCTTACCAGCCACCAATCCTTTCTGTCACTCAGACTGCCTGGAACGTGCTCCCTTACTCACAATCCCACGCGTGAGGGGTCGTTCACCCTCTGTCTCCCACCTTCATCCAAGGGATCTATACTGCCTCTCGTCTTCGATCACAACAGCCATGCACTGGAGCCATGTCTGTCCTACTCACAGCTGTGACCTTGGCATGTATTTGCTCAAGAGCTTATCACGGTAGGGATTACGATCCCCATTACAGACTTAAGAAGAACTACAAGGCCGAAACGTATAGACAAAGATATTAATAATCTATGATAAAAAGGAGAAGCTAGTAGCCTAGCTCCGTAAGAATGACTGTGCCCTGATCCTAGGCAGAGAGAGGCACAGAAAATGTTTTCAATATAAATATGAACAAAAATAATAGAACTCTGGGACCATCACTGGGGATTCAAGGGAGGAGAACATACTCATTATCCCGTCTTTCTGAACCGTCTCCGACATCAAACACGAGGTAAGGTTGAAATGGCCAGTCTGATGAACACCGATTGGTTTCAGTCAGTCTACGAAAAAGCAGCCACCGTTCAGAATACAAGTTATAAGAAAAAAATTCTCATTATAATTAGTATTTTTTTTGTCAGGGAAGAAGCTGGGGATAAGATATCTTCTCAGAATGTGCTTTAGCAAAAGGTAAAACACAGATTTTATTTCTGTTCTCGGCGAGGGAGAGTGGTCTACGCACTTACAGATAACCACGACTAAACGGCACTCACGAGGCAACGAGCGAAAACAGTAAGCCGCAGAACACAGACGGTCTCCGACTTACGACGGTCCCACTTACAATTTTTCGACTTGGCGGTGGCGCAAAAGCAATACGTTTCAGTGGAAATCGCACCGGGAATTGTAAACTGGAATCCTGTCCCGGGCTAGCCACGTGCTGTACGCTCCTCTCACGAGAGCAGCGAGCCGCAGCTCCCAGGCAGCTCCGCGATCACGAGGGTGACCTCCCCTACACTGACAACTACTCCACTTGTCACTTTCGGTACCGTATTCAGTGCATCACACGGGACATCCAGCACTTTATCACAGAATAGGCTTTGCGTTAAATGACTTTGCCCAGCTGTAGACTAACGTAGGGGTTCTGAGCACATGTCAGCAAGCTGGGCTAAGCTAGGATGCTTGGGAGGGTAGGTCAGGTATATCACATGCCTTTTTGACTTACGTTTATAGGAACATAACTCCGTCATAAGTCAAGGAAAATCTGTACCATGTACAGTATGGTATGATTTTTCCCCCCCCAAAATTAAAAAAGGCAGAGGGGGGGCCTCGGTGGCTCAGTCGGTTAAGCGTCCAACTCCTGATTTCAGCTCAGGTCACGGTCTCAGGTGACGAGATCAAGCCCACGTGGGGCTCTGTGCTGAACATGGAGCCTGCTTGGGATGCTCCCTCTCCCTCTGCCCCTGCCCGCTGATGCTCTCGTGAAATAAATAAACTTAAAAAAAAAAAAGTTTTTAAAAAAGAATTTAAAAAGTGGGGTGCCCGGGTGGCTCTGTCAGTTGCACGTCTGGCTCTTGATTCTGGCTCAGTCGTGATCTCACGGTTCATGGGATTGAGCCCCACGCTGCACTCGATGCTCACGGAGCTGAGCCTGCTTGGGATTCCCTCTCTCCCTCTCTCTGTGCCCCTCACCTGCACTCGCTTCAAAATAAATATTATAAAATAATTTTAAAGTGGAAAAATTTTTTAAAAAGATAGGCATAATACAAAGATTGGAAATAGATACAGCAAGATGCTATGAGTGAGTATTTCTGGGTAGCATAGATAAGGGCAGTCTTTCCCCCCTTCTTTTTTGTTTATATACGTTTGCTAAAATCAACATGGCTCTCGTAACTAGAAAAAAATTACTGAACCTTTGTTTTACACTTTTTATGACAGGACTTAAGAACACACTAAAATACCTATTCTTCTTAAGCAGCTAACCCTACAAATAAAATAAGCCAATAAGGAATAAACGGAGGGCACCTGGGTGGCTCAGTCAGTTAAGTGTCTGACTCTTGATTTTAGCTCAAGTCATGATCTCACGGTTTGTGAGTTCAAGCCCCTTGTAGGGCTCTGTGCTGAGTGTGGAGCCTGCTGGGGA
>NC_064807.1:87529527-87612161 GCF_023721935.1 Panthera uncia
CTCCCCCTACCCCCCCCAAATAAACTTTAAAAAAAAAAAAAAAAGGAATGAACTCACCTATTTGTTTTCAAGCTTCTGTTATAAACATAATTAGAGGGGAAGAGACATATGTCTGGGTGCATCCTGTACTGAACAGTAAGCTGTAAAACAGGCAGCCTGCCGATCACATTGTGCTCTACGCTGTCTTCCAGCAGCTTGCAGAAGCGAGCCATCATCGACTGGTCATAGCCATACTCCTGTGCTTTCTGAAAGGGAGGAAACAATTTTCAAGAATTCAGTTATACTTTTCCCACTATCATCAAAACACCGAGTGGTAATATGGAAATGGCAAGGTTTAGGTGGCGTTGAGATGACCAACAAGCAAAAATTCAGAGAAACAGGTTTCTGACTCCGGCCCTTGAAAAGCCATGTAGCTTGACTATAAAAAAGTTCATTTAGCAAATCTACATACTGCTTATGAAAAGATGTGGTCTTGTAAGTGGCCACAAACTGAAACTATTTTGATGTAAACAGAGGTCGCCGGAAAGAATCAGTAAGAAAAGAAACAAAGAACTGTAACACAGATTTTAACAATTATTTCTAGGGGACTCTCCCACGAATGGAAACATTGTCATCGTACAAGCCTTTTAAAGACCAATTTCTCCATCCACCTGTCCGTCCGTCCATCCAATATACACGGAGCCACTACAGTTTGGGGTGCTGAGACTGCTAAGGTGACTTAGCTCAAGCATCACAGAACAGATGTTCCATGGAGAAGACCGACAACTGACAGTAATTACTAAGATGATTTCATAAACCCGTTAGTGGGTTACAACCTGGAAAATCAGTGGGATTTTTCAACGGGATCCAGTGGGATCCACTTTTCAATGTCAACATCACACAGATAAGTACCGTGTCTTAAGTAACCTAGATGCAAATGTACTCTGCGGGATGCACGAGGACGACGGAGATGGGAGCTTCACACGCGACGCCTAAGACACGGCACTGAAGACGCGCGTGCAAAGCTCACGAATCAGGAGAGTGGCGGAAAAAAGGCGGTACTTCCTAAATCATAGGTTATTTCTGTATGTGATCTTAAATAAGTTTATGTAACTTAGTATTAGTAGACATTCAACAATTTTATCCACATCCCCAGAAGTTTCTCTCTTCACAAGCTGGCCAAAACCTCATTTTGAATCTTCTTTCTGGGGAAAAAGAAAAAGGTACCACTTCCATACTTGGGAAAAAAAAACCCAGTCTATCCTACAGAATGACGTGGATTTCTACGCTCTGACGTGGAAGGATAATCCTGATCTCTTTTTGGACTGGAAAAAAGACAATCTGGCACAGAATGCTTCTGGCCCCTTTAAAGCAAGCCCTACATACACACAACCACACACAAACCATCTTTTAGGGACTTAAGTTACCGACCCCCCAGATGCCAGCTCCATAATGCAAGCAAGGATTTCTGTCTCTTTTCTTCACTGTCTTAACACCGGCACCTAGAACAGTGCCTGAATCAGGCTGGCACTCGGTAAACACTGATGGAAAGACACGAATGATAATAGGCCACAAAATCTGTTAAAATACTCACAACGATTCTCCTTAAATATAGGTGGACAGAAAGGCAAGTTGAGAAAATTAACTGTGTAATTATTTTCTAAATTGTTCTCAAGAAGGCTGCATTGTTTCAGCAACAGTAACAAAAAGGCCAGATTTTTCTCATTTCTGTCGCTTTTATAAATCACCAAAGTAGGTCATAAAGTTGGGGCCCATCAAGAATTTAATCAGTAACTTTGTGAAATAACGTGTTATTCAAAACAAATGCAGTACAACAGGGGCACCGGGTGGCTCACCCAGAACCGACTCTTGATTTCAGCTCGGGTCATGATCTCACGGTTCTTGAGTTGGAGCCGCGCATCGGGCTCTGTGCTGACGGTGCGGAGCCTGCTTGGGATTCTCTCACTCTCTCCCTCCCCCTCCCCGTCCCGTGCTCTCTCACGCTTTCAACATAAATAAACTTTAAATGAAAAGAAACACGGTACAGAGTTGGCTCTTCCTTACTCCCCCTGAACAAGATCACCAGCGGCTTTTCCCTATGGACACAGGTCTTCGCTCAGAGCAGGTGGTGATCGCGCACGTGTGCTCAGGCGTGAAAGAGCCGCACCATCGTTCTGAATGATTCCAAAGTCAAAACACCGCGATGACAACAAAAACCACACGCTTTCATTCCACAAGTGCACACAGACGCTTGGGAAGGATCTGTTCCCTGGGGTTGTTTATGCAGCCAGTACTCTAGATTTGTACAAATCATCTATGTATTAGTGAAATACACAAACATTATTAAATTCAACGCCATGGTCTATACCTATTCAGATTACCCAAAACATTTACTAAATCCCAACTCTGGCGGGCATTTATTTCTAGGAGCCCTCTCTGGTGAGGGAACAGGAGAGACAGGCCACTGCCAAGGTGCTGGTCCTTCCCGCAGGCGGGGTTCAGAGCCCCCTTCCTCTCTTCCTGACGCTGCACTTCCAGAGGACGTGAGAAGCACATTTTTTATCCCCCCGATAGGACACAGAATTCTAAAACTGGAAGTGTACTCTAAAAGTACATTTAAAGTACTCTGTGTAATGTTTTCCTCAAATCTGCATACATTTAAATATAAATCAGGGGGTTGGGAAACTTCTCCTCTTAAAATTTTCCTTGTATTATAGTTTTGGTGTTTATGTACTAAAATGGATCAGATCCAGCCCTTAAGAGAGCTGCA
Source organism: Panthera uncia (assembly GCF_023721935.1). Lineage (NCBI taxonomy): Eukaryota > Metazoa > Chordata > Mammalia > Carnivora > Felidae > Panthera > Panthera uncia. The sequence continues at coordinate 87,532,277 of NC_064807.1, forward strand.
CGCTGTTTCCCACAGAAAAAAGCCCAACGCACACGGAACACGGCTCTTTCTCGCGTTCTGGTCTTTGACGCTCCCACTGCGTGGGTCACGTGTGTACGTAAGCACAATTAGGAACAGAGGGACATTTTCACAGACTTTTACCTATTAAAATCCAAATGGTGCTTCTCTCTTCTTAGCCATTCCCTACTTTTCCCTCCAAACAGGAGATGATCCAAGAAAGCCCCCCTCTAAACACAAAAAAAAAAAACCCCCCCCCCCCCCTTTAAAGTATTATGAACGTGAAACAAACGCACCATGGAAATGACCGTGGGAGGGAGCTGTTTTGGGTCTCCGACGAGGATCAGCTTGTTACAACGATGGATGAGCGGGGTAAGAGTCTCCACTTCACAAGACTGCCCAGCCTGGTAAGAAAGTACAGAATGAAAGGGTATTCTTCATCATCTCTGCTGTTTCTTTTTCCCCGTGCGGTTTATCAAATTCACAAAAGTTCTAACATTCAGAAAAGTATCACACTTTCTCCTTCTGCAATGAATACCAGCCAGGATTTTTGAGTGGACGCTTGTGATGAGCACCGGCTTTTTTTTTTTTTTTTTGATTAAAATAAAAGAATACTATAAACTGAGAAAAACAGAGAAGGATTTTTCTATGGTTACAAAGTAAAACCCTAACAACGGACACAAACACTCTAAACCATCGAGTGAAGGAACCACCGCACACGCGTCGTGAGGTCGGCACGGCTCAGGTGCCACGACCCCCGGGGAGCCAGCGCGAGCCAGAGTGCCGCGTGACGCCCCAGTTCTGTGTTCTTTGTTCTCGCTGGGCACGTGCCTGAGGGAAGTGCGTGGCGGTGCGTCCCCCTCTCCCCGCCGCCCGCCTTCTCCCTTGCTCCTGGCTGGCCTTGTCATCTGCAAGACTCAAGCTTCTCTTCGATGACACCTTCTTCAAGCGCGTCATCACTTCCCCCGTTTCCATCCTCTCATTTTGGTGAAGCCGATCTTGGACCAATCCTCTTGTAGCTCGTTTTCCACGTCTTCGGTCTTCTGGCCCTACATTCTGGCAAACGGTAGGTGCCCGACAAATGTCTGCTCCGTGAATGAACTACAAGTCACGGGTGTGAGCTGAAAACACTGTGGCTCAGAGCCGTCCAAAGTTATATGCAAACTGCCTCGAAAGGGAACCAGAGCTATTCCGAGCAGAGAGGAGACACTCCTCGGGCAGGGACCAGTCAGGCATCCTTAAGACTATCACCCCAATTCCGGAAAAGCCAGTTCGGCTGTGGGGGGCCGTCAGCAGCACATTTCAACACAAGAGACCGAGCACACACGAGACGGCAGGTAAAAACCAGATGCTCCGAGACCGTTTCCTCCGGCTCCTCGAAGCAGCGCGGCTCCCCGCCCGCCCCGGCTCGGCCCGCACAGCGCCAGCATAAGCCGTACGGCCGTTCGGCCGACTGCCCACTGACCTCATCGACGATGACACAACTGAAGGGGACACCCCCTTGCCCACGAAAAGCAGACTCGAGCAGTAAACCGCCACTCGTGCTCAGTGTGCAGCAGATGACGTGGGACTCTAAGATGATGATGCTCTGTGTTTTTTGTGGGCGTCCTTGAACCTAAGACAACAGACAAAGGTGAATCAGTATTCAGCCGTCTATAAACCCCTGATGACGGTAGGCCTACTTTTACTGTAAAACATCCACCATTTATCACGTGACAACAACATTCAGCGAGTCCTGAGGGGGAACCACAGATCTAGAAAACAGCAAGAACGTTCCAGATCATCGGAAACCACCAGAGAGACAACGCTGTGCTGCGCAGTGAGTCTAAGCTCAGAACACGATAGAAGCACATTAGGAAAAATTTATTCAGGCTTGATTTGGTCAAAGCAAACTACAATTCTTACAGCAGATGTATGTGGGCAGGTATCAGAATGCGCAGAGATAGTTGTGAAGCAATTATCTGAGTTAAACTGGGGTCACAACTCAGCTAGAAGATATATTTTTCTGTTAGTCGTTAAGCACGTATAGCGTCGTTCCGCTTTTCACAAAGGCTTGTACCCACAGTGACGCCCGTGAAAATGAGGAGCACTCTGCTTCCACGGTAACAAAGACCACCCTGGCCCACCGGTCGCACAGAGACCGGGGCGGAGCCGGACTGTGAATGACACCTCACAACACGTACCATTTAGCGTTCAAGCTAATAAGCCAGGGTTCTTATCATTCATTCGCTGAGCCTGGTGCTGCTCCTATAAAGTGGCTCATCCCTGGACACGTGACTTGCTCAGCCACGGACTTGGACTCCCAAGGCGTGTGTGTGCGCGTGTGTGCGTGTGTGCGTGTGTGTGTGTGTGTGTGTGTGTGTGAGAGCTTCAGAGGGTGGCAGCTGTGGCCCTTGGGGCACACGTGAAGGCACTGTCACCTTCACACACCTCTCGGCCTCCCACGGAGGAACGCAGCCAAGTGAAATTAATTCCATGGCCCACAGAACCAAGTGGGGAGCAGGAAACCCCACAATACGTGCAGATACAGACTTCATCCGTAGATTCGGGAGGACTCACTTGGGGCTCGGTTTACAATTTTAATAAAAAGCTTTCCACGGCATTTTGTGCCGAAGTGAACAAACAGCTAATGGAAATACGCACTAAGTGCAACTGTATTTGTTTAGCAACGGAGGGAAGGCTAACAATACATTCGAGGGAAAAATCTCGGCTTAAAAACATGAGTAACGTTACCAGTTGCCGTGACCTGCTCTCCCCGACCCCCACCGGTTTATTAGGGCTGAAATCTGAGGACGAGGATACAGATCTGGCTCATCCTAGCTCTGAGAAATCTAAACGTTGTTGATTTTAAAAAATTTTTAAGTCATCTCTACACCCAGCGTGGGGCTCAAACTCATGACCTCGAGACCAAGAGTCACACGCTCCACTGGTGGAGACAGCCAGGCGCCCCCTGATATTTTTATATCCAAAAGAATACTGGGGAAAAGGTTACACACTACAGAGGATTCTTATGATCAAAAACAAATATGGCGAGTGTACGCTTTCAGCCAGGAACTGCCAAACACGTGCTTGTACTTTCTTTTTTTTTTTAATTTTTTTTTTTCAACGTTTTTTATTTATTTTTGGGACAGAGGGAGACACAGCATGAACGGGGGAGGGGCAGAGAGAGAGGGAGGCACAGAATCGGAAACAGGCTCCAGGCTCCGAGCCGTCGGCCCAGAGCCCGACGCGGGGCTCGAACCCACGGACCGCGAGGTCGTGCCCTGTCTGAAGTCGGACGCCCGACCGACCGCGCCACCCAGGCGCCCCCGTGCTTGTACTTTCTTAGCTAAACCCCCAGCCGCCATCACTCTACTTGAAGCCGGACAGAAGATGTCTCTTCCTCTTCTTTTTTTTAGCATCCCTGGGTGGGCACAAATTTTCTTTGGCCAGGAAAACACCTTCACGTCTACTTTCACTATTCATCTGATGATAATTATCATAACCGACTTTGCAGTGGGGGGAAGGAGAAGAGCACCTAATGAGTTTGTTTTAATACCTACCCAGACCTAGAAAAGGAGAAGACAATTTATCATCACCTTTCTTAGATCTCAGGAGACAATAAATAAGAATTTCAGGCAAAAAAAAAAAAAAAAAAAAAAAAAAAAAGCAAACGTACGTGTGATTGCACCATTTTCTCTACTTTCATATTCAAAAAAAGTTTTCATAATAAGCAAAGTTTTAAACGTAACTGCGAGAAGTCCATCGGTTGTGTGAAATAATTCATAATAAAAACAGAGAAAGAAAGAAGAAAAAACCTGGAAAATCCTATAGGTGAGCCACTTACCTCTTTAATTTTAGAAGCTAGTTCCTGCCTCTCTTTTGAAACCTTTGCGATTTTTTCATCTAATTCTTGCCTCTGGAAAAAATGAGAATGCAATCTTTAGGATTAACCTGAGCATTTTAAAATACTTTCCGGTTGGCTGCCTTACCCTGCAGACGACACTGCCCGTTCACCCCACCTGCTCTCCCTTTACCAGCAGAGTCCTGACCCCCGTGCTGCGCTGAGCTGGCCCTCGGGACCGGGGCCTCACGGCCGCTCCGTCCCACCCAGCAGCCTGCAGAGACCTTCCCCTGATACGAGTCCTCACACACAGGACCCGGGGAGGAGAGGAGCAGCCAGAGCGACGGCAGGCGGCAGCTCTGACAGGACGTCGCGGCCGCCCTCGTGACCAGCGCCCACGCGGCTTCTCCCGCTCTTCTGGTCTGAGCGGAACGATCCGGCCCTGGCCCAGGACCCCCGAAGCACCCCACCCACGGACCCTAACAGAGGCACGTGTCCAGGTCCTGCCTGTCTGCACTCTGCCGTGACCTCTTGTGTGGCCCCTCAAGGCCACGACGTGTACTTCCTCCGGGACCTGTGCATAGTCAATGTCTCTGCTTCAATTTCCCTGTGGTATGGCCCCCGGAGGTCCACGCAGTGTTAACCTGACAAATCCTTAACGATGCACAAGATTCTGTTCTGTCTGGTGCGTCCCCTGTGTGCTGTGTCTGTCTGCTGGGCAGTGCAACTCCCGGGGCTCTTTCCTCCCCTGATCTCTGGGTGGTTCGCATCCCAGTCATCCCTCTGGCTACAGTGATGGGCACAGAACACAGGCCTGGTGAACCACGGCCCCCATTCCCTTAAAAACAGGGAGGAGATCTGCTTGAAGATCCAGGGACCAACCGGATGCCTTCCGTGGCACTGACGCATGGGTAGCGGGAGAGCGGCCCCCTCTCTTCCTATGGGTTTTCTAAGCCGGGGCGGTGGCGCCCAGAGATGCTGGCACTTACCTTCCCCGAGGGAAGAAAGGTCTGACACACAGAAAACCAAATCGAGGGGAAGCTGGAGAAATGCCATCACCTGAGCCTCTGGACCCAGCCTGGCTGAACTTACTCCCAGAGTCCCTAGGCATGTTGAGTCAGTGAGTTCCCCTTTTTGTCTAATTTGGATTTCTTTAACTTGCAACTGAAAGATACCTAATCAATTCACTACAGCTTTAATATATGGCAGGCAACGGCACACTACAGCCTGTGGGCCAAATTCAACTCACCGTCTGGTTTTGTAAATAAAGTTTTACTGGAATACAGTCACATCCATTTGTTCATGAATTCTCTATCACTGCTTTTGGGCTACAACAGCAGAGTTGAGTAGTTGACACAGAGACCATATGGCCTGCAAAGTCTAAATTATGTACGGCCTTTACTTTCCAGAAAAAGCTCATTAATCCCTGATATAAGGCATACCGCTTTTGTATACCTCTTCATACACAGATTCAGCTATTCCGCGATAAACAAATGATATCACATACTCCATGCCAACTTACGTACCTATCAGCTATTAGAAAACATCAATCAAGAAATGTTGAGATACCTGTGTTTCCTTTCCACCTCGGCATAAAGCACGCTGGCGGGAAAGTTCATCTAGCTGATGATCCAGAAATTCCTTTCTTCTATGCATCTCCTGAACATGAGAAGGTAAGTCTTTTTCTAAAAAAAAAAAAGAATAAGCTAATTCTGACAACTATATACACATATGCATACACAAGGAGGAAAAAAAACTAGTTCTCGAAGCTACTCTATTTCAAATGTCTCCAAATTACCTTTAATGCCCAAGATATTACCTATCATATAAAAGGAAACAGAAGTAACATTACTATGTGCCTCAATTAGTACTTACTCATTCTGTGGTTAACTTGGCTGTCCAAACTAAATCTTAGGACCTCATTATTAATAGACTTTTCTGGACCCAGACGTACTAAATTTATATCTCCACAGTTTCCTGTTGATAAAAAAATCGCACTTAGAGAATAGTAACAACACTGCCAGTCTCTGTTCATCCTATCTCATAACATCTATTTCTAAGCAAGCATACTAACAATCAGAGAAGGGAACTAAGATTAATCATCAATCAACTAGACGCCTGAAAGCACACTACAGGATTCATACACGTCAGATACGCTTCACAACCACTCTCAAAGCGAGTACTTACCATTTCTACATTTCTACCCAATAAAAGCTTCGGAGGTTGCATAAACAGTACGTTACAAACTTGAGATTCAATTATACCAGCATTTCTCAAGCTGTGTTCTGTCCATTCCACAGTAAAATACATTTGGGGAAAGGTGAGTTAAAATAAGATAGATTTCTTAACCTCAGGATATTTCAGATGGACAAAGACTTTCAGATGTTAACACATATTTGAACTTCCAAGACAGAATCATATTTTACTATCAGATCCTTCTCGGTCGGCAGAATACTCAGAACGATATTTCTGAAACTCTCCTCCACATCACACTGCTAACTCCAGAGTCTAAGGGATACAAAGATGCTGGAAATTCTGTGGAGTAGGTAATTCCAAAAGCTGTAAGCATCATTTAAACGGCTTGTTATTAACCACACTTTCATTTTAGGTTACCGCAGTTTATATATTATTATTTCATCTAAACATCACCCGCTCCATCATTGGGCTAAATCATAGCAATCATGCAGAGTTTATTAGCACTTATCTGAATGTGACACATCACGTACTTATTTGTTTATTGTTAATCTCCTGCTTGTGAACAAGGTTTTGTTTTGGTCACTGGCTCCAACAGTGGCCAGCAGGTTAAGTACAGGAAGTATAGGTTGAATGAATGAAGGACTTATTAAACAGTTATCTACAACATATTTTTGTTCCCAGTTCAGCTCATTCTTCTAAACGTGAAGTCCTCTTCTCTGGCTAACATTTGCTTGAAGGTTTCAAAACTGACAATTTTCTTGTTTCCATGAGAAAGGTGGATGAAATTACCTGGAAACTCACCCATGATAAACATCTAGAAATGCTCCATAAACTAAAACTATAACAGACATCCTTTAAACTGCAGGGTGAGCTCATAGAGATGGGAGAGAAATTCCTAGAGGCCAGAAACAAAGAGAAAGCTCAAAACCAGAGCTACAAGACCCCAAGCTGCTGTGGCTTCCCTGAGGGACAGGATACGTTGGGGCTGGCACCGTCTGGGTGCTCAGAATTTTCTCCTTTACGTTCAATAAAATACAGAGATTTATGGGGCGCCTGGGTGGCTCAGTCGGTTAGGCATCCAACTTCAGCTCAGGTCATGGTCTCACAGTCCGTGGGTTCAAGCCCCGCGTTGGGCTCTGTGCTGATGGCTCAGAGCCTGAAGCCTGCTTCAGATTCTGTGTCTTCCCCTCCCTGCCCCTCCCTCCCTTCTCTGCCCCTCCCCCGCTCATGCTCTGTCTCAAAAATAAATAAACATAAAAAAAAAAAGAGATTTAAAAATCTTTAATTTTTTTTTTAATTTTTTTTTTTTTTTAATTTATTTGTGAGACAGAGAGAGAGCATGAGCAGAGGAGGGGCAGAGAGAGAGGGAGACACAGAATCTGAAGCAGGCTCCAGGCTCTGGGCTGTCAGCACAGAGTCCGACGTGGGGCTCGAACTCACGGACTGTGAGATCATGACCTGAGCTGAAGTCGAACGCCCAACCAACTGAGCCACCCAGGCGGCCCTAAAAATCTTTAGTTCTACCGAGAGTTTGCCAAATGTCTACGTTGGCAAAACTACCATTCCAGTGAAGGTACAGAAATTTTATCACGGAGGCTTGAATTTTAAAGCCTGCTAGAAAGGAAAAGGGCCTGGAAGAGATGGGAGGAAGAAGAAGTGAATGGGCTTAGCTGGGAAAAACTAAATTCCTTCCTAGGACTTTCCAACCATAGGCCCGCCCATGTCACGTGTGGACTCAGAGACTAAATACATAAAACAGGGAATGACAAAGGTGACCCAATCAAAATACAGTGGCGATTTTTTAAATCTGACTACAATGAGCAACTTTTTGCCAATATATTTTAAAACACCTAAGAGGAAGTGTAAATTTTTCATGGATATTAGCCACTTTCTGAGGAAGTGGCTAACATGAATTAGCCAAATTCAGTAAAATTACAGAAACCCTGGGGTGCCTGGGTGGCTCAGTCGGTTAAGCGTCCGACTTTGGCTCAGGTCATGCATAGTCTCAGGGATCGTGAGTTCGAGCCCCACATCGGGCTCCGCGCTGACAGCTCAGAGCCTGGAGCCTGCTTTGGATTCTGTGTCTCCCTCTCTCTCTGCCCCTCCTCGCTCACACTCTGGTTTCTCTCTCAAAAATAAACAAACATTAAAAATATACATATATATAGAAACCCTAAATAGACATGTAACAGTTAAGGACGTTTAGACAACATATTGAAACTTCCCCTTCTGTCAAAAAAAAAAAAAAAAAAAAGACAATAAACAAACACTATAAACAAATCAATCTTCAAGGAATAATCTCTTTCGTATATAAAACGTTCCAAAGAATAAACACAAAAATTCTCCCCAATTCCATTTTTAAGGTTAGTGTAACTAAAACCAAAGATATGACAAAGAAAAATCGCAGGCCAGCCTCATTTAGGAGTACTAATTTTAAAATCCTAAATAACACATTAGCAATCTAGCAACATGTTAAAAAATAATAATACGTGACCAAGTTGGCCTTACTCTAGGAACCCAAGACATTTTAACGTTAGATAAACATTGTAATTTGCCACAACAACAGATTAAAGAAAAGTTTCATTATCATTTCAACAGATGCAACTAGAAAAATGCATGCAATGAAGCCCAAAAGCCCTTCACAAGAAAAATTAACGAAAAAGGAAACTGCTCTATCCCGATAAAGGGTGACTACTAAAACCAACACCATACTGAACGGCAAAGGTGTCCAAGGCCTTTCTTTAAGGAGGCTCGGGGTGGCTGCAAGGAGTTAACAGGAGCGGAACATGAAGGCAATGGGAAACAACACGGTTCTCTTCTGTGGCCAGAAGACATTTTCTAAGAAAGCTCAAACTGCACCCTGGCTGCTGGCTGGCCTCGCCTGGTCCTGGCCCTGCTGCCCTGTCCACACAGGCCCGAGTGCCGCCCTCACGTGGCTGGTCAGGGAAGGGACAGGCGTGTTAAACCACACCACTGCACGTGCGTGGGAGCTGCTCCCGGGCGTGTCAACTGCTACAACCACTTTTGGGAAGAATCTGGTACTATCTACAAAACTGAAGATGCACAAGTCCTTCAACCCAACATATTCACTGCACGGTGTTCCTCGCTTAGAGCAGCACTTTTATAAACCCTCGACCTTGACCGATCCTATGAAGTATGCTTGATCTCGAGACCCAGTACAACCCACGCACCTGCCCAGCGAAACAGGGTTCACGAACCAGTACTTCCCCTCACTGCTAGATCACACTGGAAATAGGACCGCACCTTGGCGGAGCTAACTACGGTCCGGCTCTACTGCATGGCAATGTTCTCTCGCCTCTGGTCATTTTTATGGATAGTAACTTCAGGAGCTCCCCACATGCCCCCAACCCTTTCCCATGGCTAACTCCTGATTGCTCTGCAGGTTTCATCTCAGACGGCACGTCCCCCAGAAGTCTTCCCTAACCGCCCCCCCACCCCGAGACTAAACCAAGGGCCGCTCTAAGATGTTTGCCAAGTATCCGCATTTTACCGCTTACAGAACATACGGCTTTGTTTCTAACTGCCCACTGATCCACTTCCTCATTACTGTCTCTTGGAAGGCCTCCCTGTTGAAACCTCAGCACCAAGCACAGTGCCTTGGCACAGAGTAAATAAGTGCTCAACAAAATGTGCTCAATAAATCAATGAGCACGTATGGGCCACAGCCCCAAGCAGACGTTATTACCAGAAGTGGCTCGCATTCAAAACAGCCCACACTAAACAATGAAAACGAAACCAAAAACAAATGAAACGCCCATAGAAGGATCATACCCAAAGGATTCTTCTTGTCTTTACACTTCTCTTTAAATTCGAGGATGATTTTTTTCATAAGTTCATCAACAGCCGCGTTGGAAGGTGCACACACAAGGACACGGTTTTGTTTGATTTTGGCATTGGAGTTTTCATCTGAACGCCCCTTCCTCTGGTTCTACAATTTGACACACACACGCCGAAAAGACAGACAACAAGAAATACTAATGAGCTTGGGCACAGAACTTTCCAGTTTTTCTCTACTTCCACGCATATTCCAAACTTCTCTTCGTAAACAGTTAAAAATACGTAACAGCACCTACATCTTACACGGACATTAAGATTGCCTCCAAACGTAACATTTTATCATAGCTTCTCTGAGCCGCTCCTCACCATCCGCTTATGTTACTGTGTATTCAATCCAACCCAAGTGTAGCCCAGGAATACATTCCACACGGTTTCTCTGCAGTAGACGTGACCCACAATAAAGCCAGAAGGCCACCATCCCAGACCTTCAGATTAGTGTCACACAGGACAGGTCGCTGAAAAGATCCACAAAAGTGCAGGGGAAAGACCCCTGGCAGTTCTCTGCACGTGTCAGTTTATTCAAGGGCAATGACGCGCTCGGCTAACAGCACTGGCGGCCCTCACATACTCTACCTCTGTCAGCAGGCGGTACAGAAGGCCAACGATCGTTTTTGACTTTCCTGTTCCAGGTGGTCCATGAATCAAACAGATCTTGGCAACCGATGGGGAGTGTTTGACCATGGCGTATGCAGTTTCTATCGCTTTCTTTTGGTCTTCGTTGAAATCTTTCAAGTAGGCGATCTATGCAAAAGACAGGAGTGGGAATGAGTTGCTCTTCCTGGAGTGGCACGGGAGAGGAAGACAAACCTCCACTGGAATGTCTTCCAACCTTTGCCAGACAGAAGCTTCGGTTATGATCGGCCAAGACCCCAAAGTCACCTTTCATCTAAAGAACCCCTTTCACTACCATAAAGGAAGTTACTCGGCAGTGTCTACAGGCTTCAGCCCATCTACAAGTACTGCAACAGTATTTTTATTCGTGATTCTTACAAAGATGCTCGCAATAAACCGTTCTACACTTTCCTTCTATTTATTCTTCGGTCCTTCCCCTTTTAGTTCATTCTTTCCTTAGTAAAAAAAACATTCCCAGACTTTCCTAACCCAAGCGGTACAGTGAAAGAGCATGGATTTTGGGTCTAAGCTCCCTGAGCCTCCGCCTGGGCCATCCATGACATCCGGGGTCCCCTGGAGGGCGATCAGGGAACGCAACACTGCACAGGAAGGCCCCAGCACACAGCAGCGGCCCTAACACCGCCACCTTTCCCCGGCCTTTGTCCGCGTTGATTTCCTGGAACCAACATACAGCTCTCACGGGGAGAAAATCCGCGTTGATGCCAAGTGGCAACTCCATCTGTGTACCTGCAACAACACCCGCCGACTCGCCATCCATCATTCACGTGCCAAATCAGCTCTATTAATCTGCTCCTACTTCTCAACTGCAATCAGCTGACGAGCATTTAAATTAGGATGCTCATCTAACGTTTGAATGCTGGTCTTTGGGCACAACTTCGTTTCTTTATTGTACTACGCCTTTTTCCTCGAGGTGAGCTGAGTAACACAGCACATGCTTTGCCGTATTAAAGACAATTAAGCACGGAACAATGTCACTGTGCACGCACAGCGGGACGTCTTTGTCACAACAACAGGAATATACAGCAGATAGAAACGCGAAGCTTTGACACTGACATGCAATTCTCTGACTTTCTGTTCTTATTAAACCATCACTCACGATTCTCTCAGACGTCGTAGTCAGTAAATCTTTCGTACAGAAGTCCATGGGGTTTGGGTTCAGAACAGCTCTGGCTAGTTGGTTCCGTCCACTCAACAAAGACATGGCTTTCAACTTCCTCTGTGTAGTTACCAGAGAACTGATTACAGTGCATTTCACGAGTTCATTTAAACTGAGTGGCAAATTATCTTGAGTCTGGATGGAAAGGGAACACTCAGATTTCCCATTACGCACTATTATCAAGAAGGAGAAAAAGCAGTTTCAGTTGTCAGTGAATAATGCTGGGCAGCTACAAAGAATGGTGTATTCAGAATGATGTATTTTATAACCTATGTTTTTTGTACGATAGAGTATTCAAGTTATTCACTCACAAGTTTACCGACAGCCTCCTGAGACTCAGGCAGTGTTCCTGTCCTCAAGAGGCTTATTTTCTAGAAGAGGGACACAGATAACCAAACAAACATGTCAGGCAGTGACCAGCACTATGAAGGAAGCAGAGAAAGGGGATGAACAAGTGACTGACGGGGGATGTCAGGGAGGGGGCACTGTAGACAGGAGAGTCGAGAGGGTCTTCCCGATAAGACGGTATCTGAGCAGCAACTTGAAAGAAAGGAGCACGCCGCGCAGCTGGGCGCACTCAGACGGTTCCGCCAGGTCCCCCGATCTGGGCAGAGGGAGCCAGTGGCAAAGAATCAGCGGCTGTGAGGCCCAAGAAGCGGAGCTACGCCTGGAGTATCTCAGGCACGGGGAGAAGCCTAGCGCCGCTGGAAGGAGAAGCAGGGCGACGCGTGCCGCCAGAGTCACAGAGTAAAACGGGGCTCCGTTTTACACGGCTCCGCAGATCACAACACTGGCTCTGAACCCTGTTCCGAGTCAGGCGGAAAGCCACAGGGCAGTTCTGTGCTGGCAAGCGAGGGGCTCAAACTCACACGTCAGAAGCATCGCTCTTACTGCAGGATGACGAATAAACTGGCACGGGAAAAGCACAGAAGCCAAAAGGCCGCTCCGGAGGCCGCTGCGGTCATCTAGGTTAAAGCTAGCGGTCGCGTGGACCAGGATGCAGCAGCAGAGGTGGGGCGTGGATTTTAAATACTTGCAAAGGGAGAGTCAACAGGATTTGCTGACGGAGTGCATGGAGGGTGTGAGAGAAAGAAAGGATCCAGGATGACTGAGGTTTCGGGCCTGAGCAACTAAAAAAAAAAAAAGGCATCCCACTTACTGAGATGGAAAAACAGAGGAGTAGAGGTCAGGCAGAAAATGGAGCGTTTCTTTGGATCTTTTTGTCTAACAGCTCTGCACACAGAGAGGTCACATAGTTGGGACGCTCGAGGAGTCTGGAGGGAGACGATCTTAGAAATATAAATTTGGCTAATGTCACTACTTGTGAGAGTCAAAAGCACAGATTAAGCCACGTCCCCCTGCCGCCGCTCCCCTAAATGCATCTACGGGAAGGACTGAGCCGGACCACAGTGAGGACATAAATGCGGCATGCCCAGCACAGGTGCAGCAGGACGCTGAACTCTGAGGAGCTTTTAAGATTTGATGGAAGAAGGTGAATGAAGGAATAATGAAATCGTGTTCTCTTCACATAATTGAGACTAACAAAGCGGCAATGTTAAAAAGGCCGCTTGCCAGGCGATCTAGAACGTGGACGACCCTGCAGTCAAACAAACGCAGGTTTCTGTTCTGGGCCTACCATTTAATACTGAGAATGACCTTAGAGAAGTTACATGACATCCCTGAGCCCTGATGTCCCGACAGGTGGGAATACAGAGCTCTGCTCTGCAAGGCCTTGGGGAAGACGCTGAACGTGTGCAGGAAGGACAAGGCACGGGGTCCAGCACGCAGTAGGTCCTTGCTAGATCAACCTAACATTACTCCTGTTCTGCTCCTCCCACGAGAAAAGTCCCTATGACACAAGGGGTGCGAGTGACGGAAACAACAAACTCTTCAAGTCGCCTTGCAACGACTTACACGTTTGGTCTTCTCATTGACAATTAGCCACAAAACCAAGGCTGGAATGTGATTTAAGATATAGAAGACAGATGGTCTGCACATTGTTTAATAATAATTGCAATGACAGATGAAGGCATGTACCAGAAAGAGAGGACGTTACAAAAGAAAGCTTTTAAATCGTAAGTCTAGAGCAGTTAAGTGCTGGGCCTTTCCCAGATGAATCTAGAAAAACTAAAAATAAAAACTCCGAATGACAGATAATCAAGCTAGCAAATGCATGTCTGGTACATGCGTAACAAACATGGCCAGTAGAGTACGTCTCAGAGGGAAATTAAAACATGTGAACTTCCGACAGATTTCTCTTTACTGTCTCGTTATGTACTTACTGACTGAGGTGCGGCGAAATTTATGAACATAACCGCAGTGATATTCGTGGAGATCCGGCATGCGACTTCTCTCTGTGTTCTTCTTCTCTCCATTTTGTTTTTCAAGAACCAAAAACACCAAATCATTTTCCTTTGGATGCAGCTGTTTAGTTAGTTCACATTCCTCAAGATGAACTATCAAAGAAGAAGAAGTCGGCGTTTACTCTAACAGAATTATTTTACATAAGATTAACTTAAAGGGTGTTAAAGCCTTGTACTAAGTTCTAGCAAGTTACAGCACCAGTCAACTGTAACATACTTTAAAATAACAGGTCTAAGCCAGTCAACATGTTCAAATACTGATTATACAGGGTTATGTTTCTTAACAATGGCTAAAAAGCCAAAATAAATAAAACTGTAATATTCCAAAGCAGTTAGTAGCTTTCCTTTCCTTGTAGTTTTCGTTTTTAACCAAGAAACTTTCTCTTTTGTTCCTCGTTTTCAAAATCCTAGGAGAAACTCTAAAAAACAGATCCAAGGGTATGTAAGAGTTTCGAGCCTACTGCTGGCATTTCAAACGAGGGGGAAAGGACAGTTGTGAACTATCTGGGGCTGGGAAAACAGAGCAAGCACTAGAATAAAGAAGTTCAGTACCAACCGCCAGATCCAGCAAGAATACACTGAACTAAAACACAAGGCGCTGGGATCCGGTAGGCTGAACCACTAAAGCAAAACAAGATTTTAATATGTGTGAGATAAGAAATACCCGTTTGAAAGCATCAGAGACCAAATACGACAGTGAAGAGTTACTGTGCTGAGAGATCCAGAAGAATCTGGAAATCCACTGGAGTCAGCCCTGTATTTCCCCTAGAAACATCTGAACTGTTCTTGGAGTGGCAGCCAACAGGCCAGGCCGTACCTGGGACGGCCTTGGTGGACTAAAAAGGCAACAACTGGAGTCCAGGGCCTGCACAGAACAGGGACCCTGAGAGACTAAGGACCACACCCAAGGATGAAGCAGAAACAAACCCGTCCTGACCTGGGCTGCGGCCCGGCTTCCAAACACCTGGATGCTTCAAAAAAAGCACAATCCCTTAAAACTGGATTGAGATGATCCCGGAAGGTAGGTGCCCCCAGAAGCCTGGGAGAGGCAAAAGGACATCCTCTCTGGAAGAAGGCAGTATCATCCCAGGCCTCCAATTATTTTTATAAATAACTTTCCCGAGATAATGACACACACCAGAGAGAAGCAAAGCACAAGGAAAGAAAAAATACACAAACTGGTAGAATCCATAAGCAAAAAAGGACTGTCCTGGGGGCTACAGATTAAATTTCACGCAGTTTAAAACACAAGTAAGGGGTGCCTGGGTGTCGCAGTTGGTTAAGCATCCACTCTAGATTTCGGCTCAGGTCGTGCTCTCACGGTGCCTTGAGTCTGAGCACGGCACAGAGCCTGCTTGGGTTTCTGTCTCCCCCTCTCTCTGCACCTTCCCTGCCTGCACTCTCTCTCAAAGTAAATAAATAAACTTAAAAAAACCACAATTAAAAACACATGACAACAAGAGCATACAAAGTGGCATGGGGATACATTAGAGTCTTGTAAAGGTTTTGCCTTGTCAATGGAGACACTTCAAAGATCTAGTAAAACTGTAGACTCATAAATCAAAGGCACATGTTGTAAGTTTTACCTAACTATTCTAAAACAGCGAAAGAAGTCTAAATTGAGGTATACTTTCCAAAGTAACAGGAAGAAAAAATGAAAAGAAATGTTAAAATGGGAAAAAAGTAAAAGTATTTAACCAAAACAAAAGGTAATAAACTTAATATATAATTAGGTCCATTTACTTCTATTTCATTTCATGGTGTGTTTTTTTTTTTTTTTAATTCACCTCTGATTTAATGGTTCAAAGTCTCCAATGTGTGTCAAAAGTATAATCTCCTTCTATCAGTTTTTTCTTTAAATATATTTTCAGATACATATGTGTTGTGAACCGTCGTATCTTCGGTTGAACAAAACTCATCATGAGAGATTCCCTTTTCGTATATAATGCTTTTTTGTCTTACAGTCTATTTAGTCTGAGATTAACAGAGCTAAACAAGTCTTCTTTTAGTTGAATTTGCAGGAGTATCCTTCTCCCACCTTTTTTTCAACGTTTTCTTCTGTTTACCCGTGTTACTTGTTCATACATACAGTGCGTTATCGTGTCGTATTACGTTACTGTTTTCTTTGAGAGAGAGAGCACGTGTGTGCGCACGCACCAGCGGGGGAGGAGCAGAGGGAGAGGGAGTGAGGGAATCTTCAGCAGGCCCTCCACACCCAGCGCAGAGCCCGATGATGCGGAGCTTGATCTCAACGGCCATGGGATCATGACCCGAGCTGAAATCAAGAGCCAGACAGACGCTCAGCCGACTGAGCCGGCCAAACGCTCCTCATGTTGCATTAGCGCCGAAATGCTATTTTCTTGTACAAGATGCTAAGGCTGACTTAGGCAACTGCAAGTGCAGAGACGGGATAAAAGACCAGAGATGATACTGGTCCTATCAGATAGCAGGCCAACTCTCAGAGACGCGTAGGGTCCTATCTAAAGGGCTTGAATCGGGGCGCCTGGGTGGCGCAGTCGGTTGAGCGTCCGGCTTCAGCCAGGTCACGATCTCGCGGTCCGTGAGTGCGAGCCCCGCGTCGGGCTCCGGGCTGATGGCTCGGAGCCTGGAGCCCGCTTCGGATTCCGTGTCTCCCAGTCTCTCTCTCTCTCTCTGTCTGCCCCTCCTGCACTCGTACTGTGTGTGTGTCTCTCTCTCTCAAAAATAAGTAAACATTAAAAAATAAATGAATAGGGGCGCCTGGGTGGCGCAGTCGGTTGAGCGTCCGGCTTCAGCTCAGGTCACGATCTCGCGGTCCGTGAGTTCGAGCCCCGCGTCGGGCTCCGGGCCGACGGCTCGGAGCCTGGAGCCTGTTTCCGATTCTCTGTCTCCCTCTCTCTGACCCTCCCCCGTTCATGCTCTGTCTCTCTCTGTCCCAGGAATGAATAAAAAACGTTGAAAAAAAAAATTAAAAAAAAAAATAAAAAAAAAATAAAGGGCTTGAATTACAACGGTTAGAAACACAAGTATACTTAAATTCATGTATTTATGAAATTTTTTAAAAAGCACAATGGTCAACACCAGTGCTTGTAGTGAATTAACTCATTATTTTGAAAAGTGATCAAGAGGGGCGCCTGGGTGGCGCAGTCGGTTAAGCGTCCGACTTCAGCCAGGTCACGATCTCACGGTCCGTGAGTTCGAGCCCCGCATCGGGCTCTGGGCTGATGGCTCGGAGCCTGGAGCCTGTTTCCGATTCTGTGTCTCCCTCTCTCTCTGTCCCTCCCCCGTTCATGCTCTGTCTCTCTCTGTCCCAAAAATAAAATAAACGTTGAAAAAAAAAAAAAATTTTAAAGAAAAGTGATCAAGAGTCAAGAACTTTCCTACCTTTCTTTATGAAGTATACCACAGAGTGACCGAATAATAGAGAGAAATTTGTCTTTACATAACTATTCCAGGGGAGCCTGGGTGGCTCAGCTGTGCTGACGGCCCGGAGCCCAGAGCCTGCTTCGGATTCTGTGTCTCCCTCTCTCTCTCTGCCCCTCTCCTGCTTGCGCTCTGTCTCTCTCCCTCTCTCAAAAAACAAACATTAAAAAAAAAAAATTTTAAAAAGAACTATTCCAGCTAATAAATGAAGAAATGATCAAATAAAAACATCAGCATTCTGTACCTTTAATAAATTCACCTAGGCAGTAAGCATCAACAGCTGTAAATATTACAGAAAGAAATCAGAGATTCATGCACCTCCTGAAGAAGGAACATGCCACCACCACCTATGAAACAGTTTTGCCAAAAATAATAAATCAAACTCGAATCTGATTGTGCCTGTAGATACAACTATCGACTTACAGGGAACACAAATGGCAAACATGCTTAACCAACACCAGGGAGACATAATCAATAACAGACAGTAATTGTAAAGGATCAACAACTCAACTTCTTCAACAAATAAATTACAAAGTGGAAAAAAAAAGAGAAAATTATAGTTAATACATTTCAACTGGTGTCAAAGCGTGGCCCCAGTTTGGATCTTATTCGAAGCTGGCTGAAAAAAACTGTTATGTGAGGAAACTGGAAATTTGAACACTGACTAGCTACCCGATATTAAAGAATTACTGTTACTAGTTTAAGCAATAAAATGTTACTTTATTATAAATTTTTAGGTCTGCATCTTTTAGAGGTATTCCCTGAATTTAATTACAAATGACCCCTCCCTGCAAAAAAATCAAAGCAAAGACAAATCTACAAAATCTCTCCATCATAAACTATAAAAACATCACTGAAAATAAACCAAATAATTTATACGGGAACGCAAAAGGACAAGAACAGCTAAAGCACTCCTAAGGCAAAACAAGGTAGAAGGACCTGTTCACCGGGTATTATGGGATCATTATAGGGGCACCTGGGGGGCTCAGTCAGTTAAGTGTCTGACTCTTGATTTCCGCTCAGGTCACGATTTCACAGTTCCCGATATCGAGCCCCGTGTCAGGCTCTGTGCTCACAGCACACAGCCTGCCTGGGATCTCTGTCTCCCCATCTCTCTGCCCCTCCCCTGCTTGCACAGGTTCTCTCAAAATAAATAAAGTTAAAAAAAATTTATTATAAAGCTGGACTGACTAATCAGACAATGTGATATGGGCAACAGGGTAGGAAGATGACCCGACGAAGAAGAAATGAATCCAGAAAAAAACCCATGAGTTAAACGGACACTAGATTTATGGCTAATACGGCGCTGCAGGGCAGGAAGAGGGTGGTCTTTTCAAATAAGTAACACTGGGATAACCACATCTCCATTCGGAAAAACAAACAATATATGGCCCTTATGTTCTCATTCATGCATGAAAATAAATTCCAGGTTGATAAAACAATGAGCCATCTAGAAAAGGGGTTGCAAACTTTTTCTTTCCAAGCCACACCTAAGTGTCTGTTGCATTTTCACCATCTTCGATTCAAAGTCCTTTTAAAATGCAAAAGTTACTCCAGAGCAGTACAAAAACAGGATATGGGGTAGATCTGCAAGCAGCGATTTGGTGACACCTGTTCTAGATGGGAAGATAACATGTTTATGCCCTATAGCAGGGGAAGGTTTCTTAAACGAGGCACAGAACACTAACTTTAAAAAAAAAAAAAAAAAAGATGCATTTGCTACGTTAAAAATAAATTCTAGGGGCGCCTGGCTGGCTTGTTTAGAAGAGCATGTGGCTCTTGATCTTGGAGTCGTGAGTTCAAGCCCCACGATGGGTGTAAAGATTACGTACATCCAGACGTACATAAAAGAAACTCTCGAGAAGAATAAACTACGACTTTCAAAGACATCTGTGGAGTCAAAACCCAAGCCAAATTGAGAGACTGGCATGGATCCAAATTACGTAATGAACTCCTACAAATCAATAAGAAAAAGATAACAGAAAATTAACAGGAAACTTGAACAGGCACTTCCCAAAACAGATGACTGAAGCAGCTGCTAAATATATAGCTCAACCTCTCACTGATAACAAGGAGAGGGCAAAATAAAACCACACCAGGCCGTCAACCGAAACGCGTCATGATGGCTAAAAGTAAACGACAATCAGTACAAATGTACTGGCAAAGACCTACTCTCCCACACTCTTGGGGGAGGGGGGGGCCCAGTGCCGTACAACAGGCTGGGTACTACCTCTGCAACCCGAACACACGCATACCGAGATGCCACAACCCACTTCTGGATATGGGACTCAACAAAAATGCCCTCACAAAACACAGAGGAAACATCATAGTGACACAGCTCATAAGATGCGGTGTAAGAGTTAAGGTGGCACGCCCGAGGCTGCTATCCTTAGGTCTGCTTACCAGGGTGGCCCGTGGCACCTGTGACCCCAGATTCTGGGACTGTCATTTGCTGACGAAATGTCAGCCTAAACTGTTTGCAAAAAGAATACGGTTTATGCCAAACACCTGCTTTCCTTCTGGAAGTCACGAATTTAGGCTAGGCAGAGGGTGTTTGGGGCGCTGAGTCTCTAACAAGCTTCCCTAGTAGGGGGGGGCGCCTGGGTGGCTCAGTCGGTTCAGCAACTAACTTTGGCTCAGGTCACGATCTCACAGTTTAAGAGTTTGAGGGGTGCCTGGGTGGCTTCATCCGTCAAGTGCCTGACTTTGGCTCAGGTCATGATCTCACGGTCGGTGAGTTCAAGCCCTGCATCAGGCTCTGTGCTGGCAGTTCAGAGCCGGGAGCCTGCTTCAGATTCTGTGTCTCCCTCTCTCTCTGCCCCCCCCTCACTGTGCACTCTCCCTCTCCCTCAAAAATAAACATTAAAAATTTCTTTTCACTAAAAAACAAAACAAAACAGCTTCCGTAGTAGGTAACATTTCACATGCCACGTGTTGTTACGATTCATTGCTGGGAGAGTTAAATAGACCCTGTGTGACTCTACCGGGAGAGGACTCTCAGAGGCTCGATCCTGGCGTCGTCCACACTTCACCCCACGTGCTCCCCTTTGCTGAGTCTGCTCTGCATGCTCTCACCATCAGAGTCACAGCCACGAGCATGGGTGTATGTTAACTCCTGCGGGTCATGATAGCGAATCACTGAACCTGGGGACGGTCTTGGGGACCTGACACACAGGCTAAAACTACTGAAAAAAATGTCTAACAGTAAAATCATAATTAAAAAAAAACCCAAAAAACCCAAACACCCCACAGTAAAATCATGACATATTCACATAATGAAATACTACCATAATGATGAAAAAACAGTGAAGACACACATAAAATTGATGAATTTTACAGACGTGTTACAGAAGCCAGATTGAGTAAATACTATGTGACTCCATCATGTGACCCAAATAAATTCCAGATAAATCTGCAATTTAAATATTAAAAATATAAAACTACTACAAGAAAATATGGAAGTATTTACCCACTTTCTAAGACCAAAGTCAAAACCATGAAGAAATAAATATGGTAGTTTTGAATATATGTAGAAATTATCTACGCCTCAAAAACTGCATCTGAAATTGAACCACAAATGAAGAAACTGAAAAAAGCAATTTACAAGAATGCTTGCAGATTAAGAAGAAAACAACATCCCTAACACAAAGAAGGACAAGGGGCATGAAAAGACACTTATCCCCACACCCCCTTGACGAATACAAATGATCAGAAAAGATTTGGGACAAACCCTATAAACTCAAATGAGATACATTTTTCATACATAAAACTGGGGAAAAGAAGTTTAAACTCGCAACATGAGGGAGATGTCTATCTTTACACTTCACGGTAGGAGTCAAAATGATGCTCCTTTCAGTAGGCAAAGGCAAACACGGACCAAAAGTCTTAACACGTGCAACCGTTTTGACCTGGCACAGAGATTTACTCTGAGCGCTTGTAACGCTGAGCAACTATAAACAACACACCTGTTGTTTACAATACCCCCCCCTCCCCGCCCCAACGTTGTCAAGCCCCCTTCACTCACCCTCTCTTCCATGTCCAGCTTCCACCTTGGCCTGTGCTTAGTTACAGAATGGTTAAAACCGCGAACTTTATACTCGTAACTGTCCCAGTAATTAACCTCGTTAACGAAGCCTTTAAACATGCTTGGAAGAAGTTACAAATTCAGCTTAGGAAACCTAGGTCTCAAATTTTTCAGATGACAATGAGGTTTCCTCAAACAGAAAGCTCCAATTATTATATATTCCAAGTTACAGAAGAAAGAACTTACCCACAAACTCCCAGTACTTTTTATAATCAGCAGGAAATTTCCGTACATGCAACTGATAGAACTTCTCTTTGTTTGGAGAGCTGATCCACTCCTGTGCCACCTACACACAACAAAAAAGCGCATGAAGAAAGCAGAAACATTCCGGAAAGCAATGCTAAACAGCAAAATTTCCCCCAAACCAGCAACAGTGAAATGTGGAACCCAAAATCCCAAGTGACAGAAACGTGAAAAATCAACGTGTGGCTTCTGGTTTCCAGTTCGGCATGCGAGGAACTCGGAAGTCACCACTTCATCCTATCAACAAAAAGCAAGCTGAGAAATCGACCACCCTTCACATCATCACAAATGACGGGAGCACAAACCTTAACGCCAGGAGAGGAAACCCTGAACTGGAACCGACAAGCCGCTCAGGGGCTCAGTGTGGACAACTCGGTGACGAGGACTCCAGGGGCACCCAGCCATAAGGGGCACCCCACGCTTCGCGGAGTTTTACCTCCAGGAGGCCTTCTAGGCCCTCGCAGTGAGCACTGGAGAACATCCCTCATGCTCCCAGCACAGGGAGGAAGAAAGACACCACTTTGAAATATACTAGAACGTTCTGATCTTGCAAAGGCTCGATCTTGCAGAAACTCTTTTATTACCAGAGTTGAACTACTGAAGGGAAGAGAAATAACCAACTGCAGCCCATTCTGGCCCTCCTGTCCCACCTGAGGACGTGCAGGGAACGGAGACGCGTGTGTGCGCTTCACAGTCCACAGGCAGAAGCAGGCTTACGGGACGATCCCCCCTCAACTTACCGCCACATTACTCAAGGGCCCACTTACTGCTGGCTGTTCCCTTCACCTAGCACATCATGTCCACCCTACAACAAAAATTATAAGGTATACTCACAGGCCACAGTCTGAAGAGACTGAATAAGCACCAGAACCAGAGGCAGACGTGGCCGGAAAGCGGGAATGCCCAGACAAGGAATTAAAACAAAACAAAAAACAAAACAAAACAAAAACCCCATAATTACTATGCTAAGAGTTTAATGGGAAAAGCAGAGCATGCAAATTCCAAGAATCAAAAAAGAAACGCTAGAGATCAGAAACACTGACGGGATGAAGGATGCCTCTCGTGGGCTCAGTGGTAGACTGGACACGGCTGAAAAAAGAATCGCTGGGTTTCAGGATCTAGTGCTAGAACCTGCCAAAGCTGAAGGGCGGATTCTCTAACGGGAATCTTGTATTTTATCGGGCCATCCCGGTCAGGGGGGAGCAAGGAAGGCAGAAGAACCGGAATGGGCTGCACTGAGTGAGGTAAGGGAGGCAGCTACAGGGACAGAGCAACTACCAGGACGAGTGAGAAACCGGAAGACACACACATAAAGAGAAAAACAGAATCTACTGCTTCATGCTGTTCAATGTAACATACCCTGTGCCAGCTCAAGAAAACTTCATGAATGGTCTATATTAATTTAAAAATAAATGCAGAAGGGAGACTATCTCCTCTGAGAAGGATTCCCTTATCTCTGTATCAAAAAACACTTACTCCTGTGCTACCTCTGGAGTTGGTTCATTAGCACTCCGAAGGGTGTCTGTAAGCTCCAGAAGGGCAGTGATTAAGAAAGTGCTTCCTCTGTATCATCAGCATCTAGAACAGCGTCTGGCACAAACAGCCGTTCAACATTACAATCTAAGAGCTACATCTAAATCAAAATGAGATCAGTTATTTTAACTGTACTCTAATTACTACCGACATTAAAAAAAAAAAAAAAAAAAGCAGCAACTTCAAAGTCTGGGCAGGTATACAATTAAAACATACTTACCGTTTCAAAAGTATTCAGTATCATCAAAGGGAAAAAAACACTGAAATAATCTCCACAATCTTGAAATCTGACAGGCACCGGTCTTGAGATGGACTGACAAAGGCTGGTGGGGGGCCCACACTGATCAAAGTTCACAAACATTTCGTACTTCCACTTTAAGACCTCTTTAACAAAGGTGTCCGAGATAGACTGTGAGGACAAGAGAACATTCACCGCAGAGGAAGCCGAAAAAGATCTGCTTTCGCCAAACGTAAGCTTGTAACCTTGCCTGTTGGAATTATTCAGGGTCTGAGGACGGAGAACATCAGACAAACTCTTCACCTCACCCATTGGCTTTGGAGACAACACAGAGGCTGGCTGTGGGACTTTCAAAACAGATGGTACCCCGTTTGACTTCTGTTTGAGAGCCGGTGGCGGTATGGAGGAACTTTCCAAAGACTTCGAAAGATTGGCGATTCGTGAAGTACTACTTGAGCTAAAGACCTTGGCAGTGGAGGGTCTCTTGGACGCAGAGGGGGGCAGGCCCGGTTTACGAAACACATCTTCATCCACCGCTTTAGCTTCGCAGTGTTTGGAGCAGTATTCACCCTGCTTTTGCGCGGCTTCGACACAATCCTTGTACTTACATTTTGTGCTGCTCCAGGATTCTTCTTCCATCAGAGCTGTCTCTTTTCCATGAACTACTTCGATGAGTTTCTCGTTACCATTTTCCATTTGTGAACATAAATCCATATCTGCGGGATCGCGCTGGGTTAGAAATATATTCTCATCTTCCGAGTCACTGTTGCATCTGGGCTCTCCCTCTTTCAGAGCGGTCAACTCTAAACGATGTTCTGTTAGGTCGCCTCCACCTAAAGGGTCAGCTGACGTAGAGACAATGGCTTCATGTGTTGCTTCTCTTCCATTTAACACAACAGAAGTGCACTGGTTCGAAAGGCAAGGATCATCAGCCACCTGAGAAACACGTATCGTTTTCACGGGTTCTGGTTCCGAAGACGCGCGTTTTATCGATGGCTTTCCAGTATTGGTAGCACCCACCTCGGCGCCTCCGTTAGCACGATAATCTGAGCTATCGGATTCTGGGACGGGAGGGTCAGGATTCTGGGCTGAACGCAGCCCTGCTCTTGTAGGAGTCCTACTTTCAGAACCCAGAGATCCTCGCCTCTTCTGCTTTGATTTGTGTTTCGCCTGCCTTCGCGACTGAAGATCTTGACTTGTCAACAGTTTCTTATTATTTTTGAGAGAGAGAGTCTGAGGAGAAATTAATTTAGCCTTTTTTCTGGTATCAACCACTCCCACGGTTTTGCCATGGTCCCGTAACTGAACTAAATACCCTAGAGATCGCTGAGATAAATCGAATGCCCTACGAGGAGCCTTTTTCAGACCAAGTTTTTCAACAGTTGAAGTTGGTTCAGGGCACTGGCGAAGTATCTTTGGTGGGACTATAGCAGGAGTCGTCCTACAGCTTATGTAATTCGAACTTTTATTCTGCCCTTTTTTGGTATCTGAATGTGTTTTCTTAGTTTTAGAATGCGGGACTCTCCTAACGGGTTTGGAGTAAGTACGAAGCTTTGGAGAAGACTTCTTTAGTGAATCTGTAGTGTCTCTTTGAAGATTCGACCTGGAACTTGACCTCAGCTCTATACTTTTAAGATCACTTCCAGTCAGACCTCTCTCATTATCAGACTGGTCCTCATTTCTCTCAGAAGGTGAAGGCCTCAGAGGATCTTCAGCTACAGGTTTTTCATATCGTTTTCTCTTACGTTTTTTCACTTCAGTTGCACAAAATTCCCCGACAGAACTACCACTCTGTGGTTCTGTGTGTTTTTCAATGCCCTCTGCTACTTTCTTAATAACCTCTTCAGATACATAATCTGTATCATAACCCCAATCATTCGTGACATCGTTTAGGCGAGTCAGACGTGACTTGTTTTCATCCTCTTGAACTGAGTTCTTGTCGTCTGGTTCCTGATCTTGCCAAACTGAAAACACCTCATGTGGACTTTCAAACTCAAAAAACTGAGAATCCGATTCCTCAAACTCCAATAGGGACTTTGCCTCTTCTTCCTTTATTAGCTTCTGTTCCACATTTGTACTAGCTACTGAAGTATGCTCCTCTGGATATTCTTTCTTGATGCCTATTTTATCTCGTTTAATGTGTTTCTCAAAACCCAGAATCCCTTCGTCACCATCATCATCATCAGAATCTGAAATGATAATCACCTGGCCCCGGCAGGCTTCTCCAGCATTATTCGGGTTAGCTGTGAAACACCTTTTATCTTTTACTTTTCTTTGTAGCTGGGATGAGCTCTTTTGAGTTGACTCCGACGGAAACTTAATAACACTGGCTTGGGCTATCAAAGATAATTTGTGGAGGTCTCGGTCTATCTGGGAATCTGTCAAGGTGTTGGACTGTGGACTGAGGCTAGGAGCCTGTTCCCTCAAGTGAGAAGACCCCTGACTGGTGGTACTCTTGCCAGCTTCCTTATCTCTCGATTCAAGAAGAGTCACGGGGTCTTTGAAGGGAGAGGTTTTCTTCACACAAGGATCGGCCATTTCCGTAAACGAGACCAAATCTTTACCGTCCGCTTGGCGTTCCTGTATTTGACAGCTATTTTCATGGGCAGAGAAAATATCTAACTCTTTGGTCTTGAAGTGTTTCTTCTTCAGCAATAAACTGTTTTGAGATTTTCGCTCCCCGTTTTTATCATCGGGAACGTCATCAGGGTCTAAAGAGAGATGGTTTATGAAGCCATCCCCTTTCTGACCTCCTGAATCTTTCCTTGAAAAGAAACTGTCAATGGTAGACACAGTCAGTGTTTCCTCTAAATTGACGTCATCGATCAAAGTACTTTTCCTGTGTTGCTTCTTTATTACATGTGATAACTTAGCACAGATTTCAGCTTTCTGTCCCTTAGTTTTTCCTTTTGAGGTTTTGCCAAGAACATCATCCTTGAAAGAGAAATCCTCAGTTGATGTGGACGCCTTCTCCAGGGAGTCGGTGCCAGAATCAGTCAACGAACGTGCGGCTATTATCACCCCTCTGTCACATCCCCTTTCCGGACCATTTCTGGAATCCGTAGGATTCTCCTTCACAGACTTCTGCTTCCCTTTACTTGTTTTAACTGCATCTTGAGCTCTTTCCGGGAAAAGCCTTTTGCTACCCTGCTTTATGCACGTCTCTGCTGAGAGACGGCCTTCTAGTTTCAAATCTTTTATGTAACTGTGCTCACTATCCTCTTCGCCAGCGTTACTTGCTTTGACCAATCTATTCTCTGGCATTTGAAATGCTTCAGCTTTCGTTGGTCCTTTAGAAAATGTTGGGCTGGAGTTTTCCGGACAGGGCAGGCCTTTTTTAGATTTCTTCCCTGTCTGTTCACTTTCTTCTTTATTGTAAGACGCAGGAGGGGTTTTACATACGGGAGTCAGATCCACAAAAGTGCTACACTGAGGTACTTTGAATTTTATGTTTCTAATAATTTGCTTTAAACAAGTTTGTAACTCATGGGTTTCCTGAGTAGTCAACTGCCAACCCAGAGATAAATTCCCACGCAGAAACAAGTTGAGCTTGTCCCAGAATCGCTTGCACAGAGTCTGCTGCCCAAGCTGATACCCTTCTTTAAGGAGACTTCTGATCAGCTGCACACAAGCCAGCTGGACAGAATTAGATGGCATCGAATGCAGTGACAGAGACGAGATCACTGCTGCTCCTTTGGAGCAATTTCCAGATGACTTCTCAGAACTCCGTGCAAACGCGGTGGTGGGAAGCTTGGCGCATTTTACAACAGCCTCCACCCACTGCTGGGAACTAACCCACAGCAAGTGCAAACATTTTTTATTTCTGTGCAGTTCAATCACGGACACCAAAATCAGAAGGAAAAACTCAGTAACTTTGTCACACACAGCATCTGTTTGGTTGAGGACATCTTTGACTTCAGAGTGCAGATGGTGAATCACCTCTACTATGTAAGCCACACCCAAATCCTTAAGATCCATGAGGGACTGAACAAAGGGGATGAACCACAGAAACGTGCTATTGTGAACACGCATGTCTTGACCGATATCTGACTGAAGCACACTGGCTAACGTTTCCATCTCTTCGTACATGTTAGGACAGTAATCTGGGCAAATGGCTGATCTCCACCCGGAATCCTAAAATGGAAGAAATACAGACATTTGGGTAAGCAAGCACCATTCATGGCGGGCTTGACACACAGTTTTGAACAAGAAAATATGCTGCTCGGTTTTCCTACTTTGGTTCCCATGTATCTGCACATACCCCAAAGAGATGGAAAGCAGTTCAACGTCAACGTCAGGGGTTCGTGAGGACAGGACACCTGCACGTGCTGTGTTCTTCTTTCCGTCACTCATCCCCCCCACCCCCCACCGCCCATCCCACCACCTTTCCAATCTTCCCAGCTGCCCTTAATCTTCCAAAGGGTGCACCCTGTAGTAAGAGTCCAGTTTTCACAGGGCACGATACATCCGTTCAACCAGAAACCCCTTACGCAGCAGCTGGTTCGGAGCAGCTGTGTATAATAAAATCAGCAAGTCAACCAATTAGGTGCAATGTTGTCTCTACAAAGGCAGGGCAAGTACCATCTGAATTCTCGAAACGCCTCATACCTTTTTGGTCTTTTCAGGGTTGTAATTGTACACGATCTGGCTACAAGTCACTGTATCATCCAAATACGACTCCGGTTCTGACTTGGTCCTAAAGTAGTAAGAATAAATACAAACCACTGAAATGAAGTAAATTAAAAAAAAAAAAAAAAAAGAAAAAAAAAAGGCAAAAAGGAGAAAACCCTATTGCTAAGTCAGTTACAACAGACTTCCTCACGGAGCCTATGTGAAAATCCTGACACAACCAGACGCCTGGGTGGCTCAGTCGGTTGAGCGTCCGACTTCGGCTCAGGTCACGATCTCGTGGTTCGAGAGTTCAAGCCCCACATCGGGCTCTGTGCTGACAGCTCAGAGCCTGGAGCCTGCTTCGGATTCTGTGTCTCCCTCTCTCTCTGCCCCTCCCCCACTCACTCCCTCTCTCTCTCTCTCTCTCTCTCAAAAATTAACAAAGATTAAAATCCTGACACGTTAATTCAACTAACCTTACAGAGCTGTTCCGTATATTTTGGATCTCTCTATTGTAGCTCATGTTACTGATAATGGTCTGAAACGCCTCAATAGGATCGATGCGTTGACCCCAGACCTTTGATCCGAGGCGATCCAGAATCACCATGAAACAGTGTAATGCTGGCCAGAAAGGATCCACGCTATCATCTGAAATTCAACGAAGTAACTGCTGAATCATGCAACGATTAGACAAAGACACGAAAGCAGGCTGAGGGTTAGGCTTGCTTTATCTGGAGAGCCACAAAACTGAAAGCAAAGCACCGAGTCATGTAACGCAAAGTGCCGCCGACCACACCGGCTTTAAAAACCTGGTAAATTTTAAAGTTCCTTCTGCATTTTTTCCCAAGCAATGCGATATGCCTCCAAGAAACTGTTTAATGGGGAACAAACTGAGAGAGTCTAGGTAAACTCACCTTTCTCACCCTGTCTGCCACACCTGAAACATCCTTCCTACTGAACAAAGCCCGTGATACGGGAAATTCTGGGTTAGCTCGAACTGCATTTTGTATGCCATTTGGCTGCGATAAAGGACCGAATCCCTTAGCTAATGGCTAAGCGGATACACACCCTTCATCCAACCGTATCTCAACGTGGCTTTGTTCTCTACTTTTCATCCAATTGGCAGGAGTTCCCATCACTCAGAAGCTCTCACCTCCAGTTCTTTCCCTCCTATCAGATGTGCAGTGGCAAAATACTGCCTACTCAAAGGCCTTCAACTACTCCTTAATGTCTCCCAAGGAGATTCAAAGTCCTCAGTCACGCACTTGGAAGATCCTACTCTACGGTCTCTTTCCAGCTTTATTTTTCACGCCCCCATAATCATACCCCGTCTACAGCACAGACAGACAGCTGGCTTCTCCCCAAGTAAGACCCGGAATGCCCTCACTATTGGCACCCCCTAGTAAAATCCTATCCGTCCTTCCAGCCCAGCTCAAACGTGCCCTCTCCATCAAACGTTCCTTGGTCATTTCATCTACTGCCCTGTTCTGACACAGTGCTCACTCAGTTACTGATGATGTTATCTGGTCACTCTAGAACTTTCTGCTTTATTTTCCTCAAGGCTCTTAAGCTCTACTTTTTTTTTTTTTTTTTATCATAGGCATTCGTGTAGACCTTCTCATACACTTTTTTATCCCTTCCTGCAGCTGACACAGTGTCTTATGCCCAGTAAGCTCTCAAGTAAGGAACAAAGTTATCAATTAGGTGAAGACCATTATGAAAGGTTTCTTAGGTCACGTGACTCACATTTTGAAAGTCAAGGGAACCGGATTAACAGAAAAGACAGAATTGTATGGGCAAGGCACAAAGAAATGACCTATTAATGTAGTAAGTGCTGGAAAACAAGTTAGTAATAACTCTGAGAACAACCTAGCAAGAGAAGCTATGCGATCAAAAAAAGAATAACATTTATATAGTTCTTCTGCAACCTTGCACAACTGAGTTTATATCCACATTGGAGTTGCCTAAAGAGAAGTGAATGTGGGGGAAAAATTATCTTCATTATGTTTTTGTAGTATCTGGCATCCTGGATCTCTATTCATTCCTTCATCAAGATTAGAAACATTCATTACAGATCCTCCCTGATCAGCCTGACACAACCACAAGCAAAAGAAAATTAGGGTCTAATAATAAACATTACTACGAGTTTTACACCCTAGCTTGTAAACTCTGAACAGCACTGTCCCAAGAATACTTTCTGTGATGAGGGAAATGATCTTTATCCACACTGTTCAGTATCAACCACCAGGCACATGTGGTTACTGAGCACTCAAAGTACAACTCGTGGGACTGGAAGACCCACTGAATTCTTCAGTTAATTTTAATTAATTTAAATGTACATAGCCACATTTGGCTAGCAGTCACCACGTTGGACAGTGGAACCCTAGAGAACAGAAGTGAAATGAAGAAGAACCAGGAAAAAGGAAGACAGAGGGACAGGAGAGGCTTTCCCCACAATTTTAACTACCATGTCGTTGGAAAGGTATTTGCTAGTCTTGATTCTACCACTAACTGGGCATTTCAACGTGAAGAAGTAAATTAACTTCCCTGGCCTTCAGTTTCATCTTTTATGAAGGTAGAGTGTTGAAATTGAACTCTCAAGGTCATTTCCAATTTAAAACTCTGAATCTGTGACTGAACCATAAACACGTCCATTTTTTTTTCCATGCCACACACCCAAATTCTTGCAATGACACTAATGTTTTAAAAGGGCCCGTCGCAGCATCCCAAAGCATTTACCAAATAAAGATTATTACCATCTGCTTGCCTCTCCATGGTGTGAAGGATTGATTGCATGAAATCATTCTGTTTGTCCGAGCCCAGCAACAGGGAGTCCATAGCCTGCTCCTCAAGAATGGTCAGCAACATGCAAATACCTGTAAGATCATTTACAGTTTTCCTGACTTGAGTAAATGACACCGTTCGGAGGCTTTCTCCGGCTTAGTTGGCAAAAGAGTAACAAGGCAGTAAAATGAAGCAAACCAGTACCCGCTTCCTCCAACACTCAGGTCTGAGACACTCAGACACCACCGCTCCCAGTAACAGGGCTTTAGACCGACTTGGACAGAAAAAGGGAAATGGTACAAACTTGGTTAGAAATCAGTTTCAAAGAGGATCACCACACAATTCGTTTTTCCTCAACTCTAAGATGCCTCCAATTTTAAGATCACCGTATTCTGAGAACTCATCACTGCCAAACAGGACACGTGGCTGTAGGACTCAGAATCAGTGAAGCAGGGGAGACCTACTTTGAGTCAGTGTAGAAGTTGCTGAAAACCAAAGCTAGTATCTCTTTCACCAAGAAATATTTTACAGATGGGGAAATCCCTTACATCGAACCCTACTGAAGTCCATCGCCACACCAAGGTTTTGTTATAGCTAGTACTGCTTTCAATACAAGATTTGCCACCCTCGAACACGCACCTCTTACAAAGATGGTTTCTAGAATAAAGTCTCAAAACAAGAGATGTAATGGCTAAGTCAATTTAATGACAGCACGAGAACTGGGAACCACGAGATCCTTCACTAGATCACCAAGAAACCACTTCCTTTGCAAGATACTCATTGAAAATGATAGAAAACTACTAGTCACACTCGTGTAGGAACGGCACTCACCTAGCCAATAGTTCTTGTAGTTGGTGGTATCGTACATGTGCGCAGGCAGAAGAATCAGTTTACCCTTCTCGAGGACAGAACAAGTGTAGATGTCTGGATCTTCCAGAAGCCCCAACTCAATGACTTTAAAAAGACAAGTCAAAACCTCCTGCAGATCATAATAGTCATCTCTGTCCACTTTTCCCAAGTTCCTTGCGGTCAGGATAGCCCAACGCCGAACCTAAAGGCACAACACGTTCGTTACTTCATTCAATAAGTAACTGTCCATGCACGGCAAGAACCTAATTAAGAAAACAGGATTCTCTATTTTAAAAGACACTAGATATTGGGGCGCCTGGGTGGCTCAGTCGGTTAAGCGTCCAACCTGGGCTCAGCTCATGATCTCGCGGTTGGTGAGTTTGGGCCCCGCATCAGGCTCTGTGCTGACAGCTCGGAGCCTGGAGCCTGCTTCGGATTCTGTATCTCCTTCTCTCTCTGCCCGTCCCCTGCTCTCTCTCTCTCTTGCTCAAAAATAAATAAAGATTAAAAAAAAAATTAAAAGACACGAGATACTAATGATGCAATATTTAGACCCTATTTGATCCTGATTTGAATCCTAAAAAAGCGTTTATGAGATAGATAATTACTTCCATCCATTTAAACACTGATTAGAAATATGACATTAAGGAATTAGTACTTTAGGTGCAGTGGTGATATTGTTTCATTTTTTTTTTTAAAAACCCTTTTTTTTTTTTTTTTTTAAATGTTTATTTTTGAGACAGAGAGAGACAGAGCATGAGCAGGGGAGGGGAAGAGAGAAAGGGAGACACAGAATGTGAAACAGGCTCCAGGCTCCGAGCCGTCAGCACAGAGCCCGACGCGGGGCTCGAACCCACTTAACTGTGAGATCATGACCTGAGCGAAGTCGGCCGCTTAACCGACTGAGCCACCCAGGCGCCCCAAAAACCCTTATCTTTTAGAGACATATTTAAGTATCTTATGGATAAGATGCTCTGATGTCTAAGATTTGCTCTAAGTAATCCAAAAGGCAACACAATATTGATCACATATTGGTAACTGAGAAAGCTCAGTGATGGGCAGAAGGGGGTTCATTACACCATTCTACTTTTGTATGTTTATAATTCTCCATAATAGAAAGTTGAGGGGGAAAAAAAAAGTGGAGCCTGAAAAGAAATCAAAAGTCACCTCTAAATGGCAATACAGCACAGGGAAGTGATTTTAAAAATTCTTGTGGGCTATGAGTTAAACCTAGTAATCACAACCAACCTTAAAAGGCTAAATAAAATAAAACAGAAAAAGACCAGCGTGCATCCCGCAGGAGTAGGATTTGGGGAAATGTTCAGCTGACACATGCATATGTGTGTATGTAACCAATGAAAACCTTTTTTTTTTTTTTTTTTTTTTTTTTTTTTTTTTTTTTTTTTTTTTTTACTGTGGATGGCCAGAAGTTTGAAAAACGGAGCTAGAGGACACAGGAATGGGCTGGCTCCGTGCCAACATAAGTAATCAATTTTAAGCTTTTGGAAAACATACAAAGGAATGCATGAGTCCATACTGATAATAGGCAAGTAAGTGGGAGAAAGAAAAAGAGTTCTTGATTATGATAGTGGAACCAATGTCCAGGACTAACCGGCAAACGTGTAGAGTGCTGGGGTTGGGAAATGATTTTGCAAATCGTAAAAAAAAAAAAAAAGTGATTCAGGCAAAAGCCACCAGTTAACGCTCAATTTGGGAGAAAATTCTGGTGAGGAGCGGGGCCCTTCTGTGGTCTCCCGATAGCTAAGAAACAGAAATTATACGGTGAGGAAATGGGACACCACCTTGACTGGCTAATCAAAATGAACATAACCACAAAGAGCAAGTGACACGGGAGCGCCTCTGAGGGTGACACTCTGAGGAGGACAGAACATCACTTCTATGCAGTCCTCCAGCTGGAACGCGTAACCTGAACCTAACAACAAGGAAACATCAGACAGACCCCAAATGAGCAGCATTCTGATGGGGGGGGGGGGGGGGACGGGCAGGGATGACCGCACTCTTCAGAAATGTCATAAAGGACAAAGGCTGAGAGAGTGCAGATTAAGGGAGAGCAAAGCAAACAGCAAAACCAGGCCCGGGGACCTGGAGCCAGGCTGCCTGTATGACACCCGGTCACCACACACTAGCCTGGCTGGCTGTGGCCAAGTCTGACTCGGTTTCCTCCTCTATACATTACCTGCCTCACTGGGCTGCTGTAAGGCGTGAAGTGAGTTCACATCCGGAAATTACCTCCTTCATTCTACTTTTTTATTCCATTGTTCCCTAGCTTCTTAAGAGGAATAATCAGCTCATTAATTTTGAGGCTTTCTTCTTTTCCACAATTACTTAAAGATATAAATTTCCCTGAAAGCACTCTTTTGCCACATCCTACAATTTTTTAATGTGGCACCTTCATTATAATTCAGTTCTGGGTATGCTTAAGTCTTAATGACTTCTTTTTTAGCATGTGCTACTTTCGAAATATGGAAACTCATTTATCTTTTCATTAACCTCTATCTAAACTGTGTTATGATCAGAGATCACGAGAGGGATGATGCCAACGCTAAGTCCTTGAAATGTGTTGAAACATGTAATATTTATCACAAATTAGAACGTGATCGCTTTTATCGTTTAATGCGTATTTGGAAAAATGGTTAGATGCCCAGCTCACATATATACCCATTAGGTTATGTTTGCATACTGCCCTGTGCACATATTCCATTCCTTGTTGGGTTTTGTCTACTGATTCATCAGCGTGGAACAGGAGTACAGTGAAATCTTCCACAGTAATCAATCCACCACCTCTTCTTGAAGTTCTACCAATAACTGCATCATTTATTTTGAGACTGTTTCAGCCACATATGACTTGTGTAAAAAAACTACAGTTTTGATAAATTGAGTTTTCTGTTATTATACAGTAACCTTATCCCCCTGTCCAAATGTCGATTTTATTTGATATGACACAATAGCTCCACCAGCTTTCAGCAAAGTTAAAAAGGCAACCGACGGAATGGGAGAAGATATTTACAAATGACGTATCAGATAAAGGGTTAGTATCCAAAATCTATAAAAAAGTTATCAAACTCAACACCCAAAAAACAAATAATCCAGTGAAGAAACGGGCAAAAGACATGAATAGCCACCTCTCCAAAGAAGACATCCAGATGGCCAACCGACACATGAAAAAATGCTCAGTATCACTCATCATCAGGGAAATACAAATCAAAACCACAAGGAGATCCCACCTCACACCTGTCAGAATGGCTCACATGAACAACCCTGGCAACAAGAGATGTTGGCGAGGATGCGGAGAAAGAGGCTCTTTTGCCCTGCTGGTGGGAATGCAAACTGGGGCAGCCACTCTGGAAAACAGTATGGAGGTTCCTCAAAAAATTAAAAAGAGAACTACCCTACGACAACCCAGCAACTGTACCACTAGATATTTATCCAAGGGATACAGGGATGCTGTCTCGAAGGGGCCCGTGCACCCCCATGTTCATAGCAGCACTATCGACAATAGCCAAAGTATGGAAAGAGCCCAAATGTCCGTCAACGGATGAATGGATACAGAAGATACATACAATGGAGTATTACCCGGCAATCAAAAAGAATGAAATCTGGCCATCTGCAGCAACACAGATGGGACTAGAGGGTATTATGCTAAGCAAAATTAGTCAGAGAAAGACAAATATCATACGTCTTCACTCATACGAGTGAAGATACAAAACAGATGAACATGAGGGAAACAAAAAGGATATAAAAACAAGGAGGGGGCCAAAACATAAGAGACTCTTAAATACAGAGAACAGAGGGTTGCTGGAGGGATTGTGGGTGGGGGGAATAGGCCAGATGGGCAAGGGGCATTAAGGAGGGCACCTGTTGGAATGATCACTGGGTGTTATACATAAGGGATGAATCACTGCAATCTACTCCTGAAATCCTTACTACACTAGATGCTGACTAACTTGGATGTACAATTTTATAAATTAATTAATTAATTAAAAAAAAAAAAACAATAGCTCCACCAGCTTTGATTAGGTCAGTATTTGCCTATTAACTGTTTTTCCTTCAACCTTTTCGCACCCTAAGTTTTAGGTGTTTCTCTTGGAAACAAAACCACGGATTTTCTTTTGTAATTCAATCTAATCTGTGTCTTCACTGACAAATTCAGCCCGCTTATGTTAAACACTGATATTCTTAAACCTGTTTATCTGTATGAACCATGTTTCTCTATTTCTTCTAAAGCATTTTTTTTACCTTCTAAAGTAATTCATTACCTAGCTCCGCCCTTAACAAGATGAAAAGCTAACCCACACGCTCTCACATCTTGCCTGCCAACCCCATCACGTTGTTACTACCCCGTCCAAGTTATTATTGATAGATTCACTTTCTTCGAACTTAGCTGTTTTTATGAACAGGCTTCACCACAGCATCCAACCAACTTTGTATTAAGTTCTTACGCTACCTTCTCTTCTTTCTCTCGTGTCCCTCATCTGGCACCGGTCTAGCATCAGCAGCTCGGGCTGCCAACCACCAGTCGCGTCAGGGAGGGAGGGGCCCTGCAGACTCAGTCGTGAAGCATCTGAGTGCCTGGCCCGGGTCCTGGGTGCCCGGCTGGACCTCCTTCCTCTGTTGCTATGTGGCTCTAGAAGGCCAGTACCGGAGAGCATCTGGCCGTACTGTCAGCTTTCTTTCACAGGCAGGGGAGAGTCTACTTTGTGCACAGGCCCGGACTCTGGTTCTCGGCCTTTCCTGGACTACACCCGGAGCTACTGTCATCCGGCAGAAACTGCATGCTCAGCTACCAAGAGCCACCCGGACCTAGAGGTTTCCACCGTTTATCACGTGGTGTTTCTGCTGCACTGCTGGTCCCGAGAAACGCTTACCTTTTGAGGGGTGTGATTATACATTTTTAACGGTTCAATACTTTAGACAAAATACACACCGAAACCCTCTATTACGGCTCTCTCTCTATGTGCAAAAATAAAATATATCCTTTCATTGCCTACCACTCATACTCACCATTTCATTGGGATGGACCAGAAACAAATAAATGCCTGGATGTTTGTCAAAAACCTGAAAGGAGCAATTAGCTTGTTCCATCCGACAAAGTGCTTCAACACATAATTCGTCTAAATAGAAAAAACAAGACAGTAAATATGAGACATAAACCTTATCAACTTTATCAAGAGTCCATGAATCTGGCTCCTTCGGTTGTTCTGTAAGTAAATAAAAAGCTGTTCTTTTCCTTTTTTTTTCTCAAATGAGGCATAAAAATGTTGATAACGTAAGTTCAACGACAGTATTTACTCGCCTGAAAGACTAATCTTGTGTGATTGATCACAGTGTGCTCCTATGAACTACTGTGACTTTACCGGTATACATATATTTTTTTCTTATCCTTGGCATAATTAGCATAATCATATCCATAGGGTATCTTCTCAAAAGTATGATTTTAAGTCCAGTTCCATTAGCATTTTACATTTCGATCCACATGGACTTTACTTGGTACTGGCGTGATAAAGTGAGCCTTTCCCCCAAATGGCTATTGTGTCCTACTCTCGTTTACTGAATAATTCACTTTCTCTACTGCTTTGACATGCTCCCATCATCTAACACTAAGTTCCCCAAATATTCTTGGTTTATTTCTGGAGTCTACTGTTCCACAAGTCCACCCCTGCTTGACTGTTCTAATTCCTGTTGCTTTATGGAAATGTCCACACGGCTCTTTCAGAAGCGTCGTGAATAGGGGCGCCTGGGTGGCTCAGGCGGCTGAGCGCCTGCCTCTTGATTTCGGCTCAAGTCATGATCCCAGAGTCCTGGGATCAAGCCCCATGAACCTGCTTGAGAGTCTCTCTCTCTCTCCCTCTCTCCCTCTCTCTCTCTCTCTCTCCCTCTCTCTCTCCCTCTGCCCCTTCTCCACTGTTTGTGCGCTTGCTTGCTCACTCTCTCTAAAAAATAAAAAACACAAAAAGAAGTGTCTTGAACAGACTCATACCTTTACCCTACCCCTAATGAATCAACTTTACTTTGTCAAAGTTCAAAGAATATTGTCAGCGACAGTGGATGGCTTTTGTGGAAGAGTGTCGATAACTGGAAAAGCAGGAAGGAAGCTCTTCGGTATTGACGTTTTGTTTCTTGATCTGGGTGCTGGCTACATAGGTGTGTTCAGTTTGTGAAAACTCATCATTTATGTACTTTTCTTGTATGTAGTATTCATTAATAAATGTTTGAAAACGGACCTGTTAGCATGTTAAACACAATTTACTTACAGTTTATTTAGAAAGAAGTGATTTATCTAACCAAATCTTTAGATGTGCTTTTCAGTTTACTGAAAATTCAGAGAATAAAGAAGTGAAATAACATCACCAGGAAGCGATCTGAAAAATCCAGGAAGTGCATTATTTCACAGGGCAACTATATGGTCTCAATAAGTCAAGGCTAGAGCAAAAAAAAAAAAAAAAGTTTCTTTGTGTATGTATAAATAGACTACTTTGTATTCAAAAATATGTACAAAATATGAGCCAATGCAATAGGTGGTCCCTGAATGGATTCTTAAACAAAGCAGCCAAAACCACATTTTGCAAGTACTGGGAAAGCTTGAATACGGACTAGATACTAAATGATTTAAAGGTATTGTTATTTGGAAAAGATAAAAAAAAAAAGGTACTGCTATTTTGTTAGATTGGACAGATCATGTGACGTCTTCACTTTTATGAGATTCACATTAAGAAATACAAGTATAAATGACCTAAGTTCAGGCAGCCACGATATGCCATGCCATAATAATAAGAATTGCTACAGACCAGTAGTTCTCAACCAGAGACGATTCTGCCTCTCCCCTGCCCCGCCCTCTCCACACTGCAGGGACACGTGGCACTATGTGGACACAGTCTGGTTGTCCTAAGAGGGGCAGCGGGGAGAGCAGAGGGCTACTGGCATCTAGGTGGCAGGGGCCGGGGAGGCTGCTGAACATCCCACAATGGACAGCACAGCGCCCACAGCAAAGAAGTATCCCGTCCAAAACATCCATGGTGTCAACGTTGAGGAACTCTGCTATGGACAAATTACAAGAATGAAAACTAACTGAATGGATAGAGGAGTAAACGTGTGATAAAGCAAATACAGCAAGATGTGAGCAGCTGCAGAATCTATGTGGTGGGTACGCGGTGTTCACCTGACCACTCGCTTTCCTCTGTGTATGGAAACTTCTATCAACAAAATGTTGGGAAAAAAGATGAAGTATCTTAATGATCTGTTTAACGGATTTTCAATACAGATAAAACGGAGTTCCTGCAGTTCTTAAAATAAGACTGATTAAACTCGTAGAACACCCAAGATACTCACTAACACGCTCGTGTAAAAGCAGATACGGATACTTCAGGATTTCAAGAAGAGGAACCCGAAGCTTATTTTCAAAGTCTTGGCCAGTGAAGTCAAAAAGCTGTGCCTCTCCATTGTTGTCTACTATGTACAATTCATCATCGTCCCCAATTTCTGCCTTCATGGATTTTTCAAAATGATTTATGAGACGTAAGGTTTCTAATTCCCACAAAACCTATAGAGAAAGAAAAGTGGGAGGTAAGCCTTGTATCTTATTATCCAAAAATACTGGATGTCACGATCTTTTTAGAAAGCCTTCCCCTAAGTATAAAACTTCAGAAATTTCAAGAAGTAGACTACCACATTAGATTCATTTGAAGAAAAGTCACTAAACGTGGCCACTTTTATGATGTATGAGGCACATACGACACGAGGTGTGCAAAAACTGCTTTCATAAAGTTTTACTATAAATATAGCACTACGCTTTATCAGCTATTTAAAAGGGAACGAGGGGCACCTGGGTGTCGGTTAAGCGTCCGACTTCGATTCAGGTCATGATCTCGCGTTTCGAGGGCTCAAGCCCCGCGTCCGGCTCTGTGCCGACAGCTCAGAGCCCGGAACCTGCTTCAGATTCTGTGTCTCCCTCTCTCTGCCCCTCCCCGCTCCCACTCTCTCCCAAAAATAAATAAAACACTTAAAAAAATTAAAAAAAAAAGAAGTTTGCACCACGTACCCATGAAAAAATGAAAAGAGAAAAAAAGAATCACCAATAGAAAAATAACCGAAGCCATTCAGACCCGTGACCGTTAACACTGTCAAATACACGGCCGTGAAAAACAAGAAAAAAACGATGTAACGCTGTCAGATATACGGACGTAAAGAACAAACTGGAAGCAAAAAACAAAAACCCCATACATCATCTCATCCAATTGTTTTAGATCCCAGTGACTGAAAGCGAGGGATCACGAAAGTCGGCTGAGGTTTTAATTCCGTCTCATCGGTCAATCCTGTTTCCCGAACGCACCCAGCCGAGTTCGGGTTGCTCGTCTCCCTAGTTATCGAGCTCTGAAGCGTACCGTCCACCCGGCGCACGTTACCTCATGCAGGAAGGGCAGGTCGTCGCGTGCTTTGTGGTACTCGGCCACACACTCCAGGCAGTAGCAGAGGTCTTCGTCGGCTGTCTGAAATTCCCCGGCGTGGGTCCTGGACGCATAGCGCTTGAGGAAGTCAGCGGTGGAAATACCACCGGGCGTACACCAACAACACGTGCTCATTCTGCCCCTGTGCGCAGAAAAGATGACACCTGGAGACTCCCGAAAAATGGCACTTCGGGCCTTTCCGTGTGACCCTCCCCTTCGACTCAGAACGTGCCCCCGCCACCTCAACAATGGTCCGCCGGCCGGCTTATCAACTGGGTCCACTCAAATCTGAGCCTCCCCTTAAAAACTTCATCTTTGGCACGTAAGAAATACGAGGAAACGAAAGCACTCTGCTAGCACAAAAACCAAACCAAGGCAATCCAAACCCACCAGCATGGAACACACGGATGTGCTACGGAGGAAGCTCAAGACCACGTGGTACTGACGCTGAGCCACGGAGACAAAGACGTACCGGTGCTCTCAAAGTACAGCTTTTGGAGTGTTCTTGTGATGTACTGGAGCCAAGTCAAAAGTTAAGGGAACCTTTCACGTTCCTCCAAGACATGTTTTCGAGAAATCCGTGGAGACCTAAAAATCCGTAAGTATTGATCCACACCAGTCACAAAAACTCAGAGACCTCTGCCCGGGTTAGAAAGTACAGACGCACGAATCTGCACATACGTGTGCACGAACCCACGTGTGCACGAACCGCTGCACCGCTCGTCAATGCGCTGTCAAGTGTAACAGCTAAAATGTTAACAACCTGTTGCTACTAAGTACAATCTTTGAGCTCTCCCACCTTCTGTCTGTGTGGTAATACCAGAGACTCCACCATCCAAACTCACGAGAAAGGGTCCAGATAGAATAATTGTCCAAATCCTAGCAGTCTCAAAAGGAGCAAACAGGAAGGTCCCAGGAAACAAGCGAAAATCCCAAGAAGCACAGGTGTCGGAGGTTTAAATGAAGACGTACTAACGAGGCAGAGGTTCATCGGAACTACAAACAGCACGAAACCCTGCGGATGAGCAAACAGGACGGAAGCCCAAATCCAAAGAGCTCTCCAGCTCCAACGAGGTGTAATAAAGAGAAGATGCTGTATGTGCATCGCACACTAAATGGAGGTAAAAGTAAATACAAAGCTCACAATCAGTAAGCAGTGTGTTACGGCTCAGCAAGGACACGCGGTGAGCCTGGACGTACCTCAAAGTACTCAAAACACAAAAGGGCTCGGGCATGTCACAGGAACACAGGGGCCAACCCGAAAGAGCTCTGGATGGCCAAAGCTGAGACAATGTGATCAAAAACAAAAACCAAAACACCCACTGCAATCTGTGGATTCTAACCCTCAGTCTAGACACACATGAATCCGTACAGATAGAAACGACTGGATGAATGAACAGAAGATGGGGGACCAACCGGACGCGCAGAAGAACTCCCAACAACACATATAGACGCTCTGGGTTCCCAGAGGCGGAGCTTAACCCCACCCCATCTTGAGTGTGGGCTGGACTTGGTGACACAAGGCCCAAGGAGAGGGTGTGGAAAGGGAGATACCGTAACACTACAGCGGACACACCTGGCAAACACACCTTCAACCAAGTGATCAGGGTTAACATTCCAGGAGTTGACAGCCCCCCACGTGAGGTACTGAGGAAGGAACTTCCGCTCTGGACAGTATGCTAGCTACCCCAAAACCCGCAACCCAGGAGAAAAACCCACCGGCCCAAAGTCAAAAAGATCTAAACAGCTGTCAGCCAGTCTGTAACAAAAGCAAGAAAACCACACCCAGGAGGAAGGAAGCAAGTCTTCTTTCCTGTGAAAATGATCAGTCATTGGGAACTGGGCCAGGAAAATATCTAATGAGCCTGATCTTCAGAAACGGCCTGAAATGAACTGTCCAAGGGATGTAAGATACAAGCTTCAAGGGGAAAAAGTTACAACCCCGACTGCAGACTGTATACTAAAAACTAAGCCCGTCTCCTAAGTGGATGGACCTAACTCATGCATTCTCATCAGGGGTGAAATCATCCTCAAGGAGATGAAAACTGGTTAGTGGGATACACAAAAAAAATCCTGCCTTTTTTTTTTTTTTAATGTGTAAAGCACAAATATGCCTAAAGTACATAAAGGGATATACAATGTATTGGTGGTTTAAAATTAAGGGGAAATGCATGGGGTAGAAAGGTCTAAAGTTTCCTCTCAGGGAGGGAGAAGAAACAATAAAAGATTAAGAAAAATGACCCAAGTCATTGAATACCTGGGTACAGAAACCCAGCAGCGTGACGTTTTCAAATGCATCATCATCATAAAATTCAAGAGCGCAAAACGTCTGCTAACGGGAAATCAATGACATCTTGACGGAAATTTTATTTCACTGCTGAGGCTTTTTTGGCGTAATGCCAGATCCTAAAATAAGCTGGTTTTCAAAAAAAATCCCTTATTTTCTTCTTACTTCCATGATTAATTACACATAAACGCATAAGTAAAATCGGATATGTGCATCTGTCTTCTGAATTTTTAAGATTAACTATTAATTATACGCTTTCTTCACCCTTCTAAAAAGAACTCAGGGTGGCTTTCACCATTAAAGCTAAGGAGGACATACAGAAATGGACATTTAGAAAACACACAGAAAACAACATTCAAAAGGAGGTATGGAAACTCATTTAGAAGAAAAGCTCACTACGTCCTAGATTAGGAGCTTCCTGAAGAGCAAAAAAATGAGTTACACAATCCTCATTTGGAAAAAAAAAAAAAAAAGCATGCTGGCTCAGCTGGAGAATCCTGCCCTTTCCTAAACACTAATTCCAATTCCATTAGATTTTACTAATACCCACCCTGTGCAAGGGGGCCGCGAACTAGGGAATACCAAGTAACACATTAGCTTTGCAGAATACAAAATTATGTTTTTCAAAGCAGAGTGTGTTAACTCTAAAAGGCCAATATCATAATATTGTAAGTTAGAAGTCTTCACACACTTGTTTTTTCCAGTGATCTATTTCAGCGTGGGGAGTGAACTTAGAAGCAGATCTAAGAACAGAAAGTGAAACTCTGGAGAATTTTCAAACCTCAGTTGCCTCAAGCAGGATTTTTGCAGTCAATCGAAAACTTTGAAAAAAAAATTAGGGTCTGAAGTACAAATAAAATGTTGTGACTTTAAAATAATTAGCAGTTAAAAAAAAAAAGAACGAAACTTTCTACTAAGAACATTAAGGAGACTTCTGTGTTTCACTCACTCACAGAGCTAGCCTATTTCCACACCCCAGAAAGCAGAACTAACTTTTCTTGCTTGCCATATAACAGATGGGTACCACGGAGTCTAGAATACAGAAAACAGTGCTATAGAGCATGTCAACAACAGAAAGTGTTTCCAGATTCCTCTGCAAAGGCCATAAACGGGTGGTTACACCCCCAAATCTAAAATTATCATTGGCCCGAGCATCTAAATGGGGTATATAAAGTAGCTTTTCTTTTGGGAGAAAATCTGTTGGTAGATGACCATAAATCCTTGAAGTTTTTGCCCAACTCAGTCCTTCTGGAAGGCCTGAGTTTTGTTCATTTCATCCGATTTTAACTGCTTGGAACTACGACTGAGCCACAGATGGTGGTGCCCGAGGAACCCTCAAGCTGCAGAACAGACGTTAAGAGCCACACTCGGCGCCTCAGAAAGAGAACTGATTCGTCACTAACACAGGATGCTTCTCCAGGGTTATAGACCGACTTTCCAAAGACCTGCCTTGGGGACACCATTTCTCAATATTAGCTGGCCAGACACCTCAAACGACAATCACTTTCCTCTACCTTACCGAGCTAAACTTCTTGAAAAAGTAATCTGGATTTGTCTGCTTAATAGCTCCCTGGCGATCTGGCTTCTACCCTTACATTTCACTGCATGTTTTCCCAGAGTCCCTAGTCATCTCTGTATCACCAAATCCAACAGAGTTTTTTCTCTGCCTCCTCTAAAGCATATAAAAATTCTTGACCATGCATTCTTTAGCTAAGACAGCACACCATTCTCCTTTCACTTCCTCTACCCAATCTCCTTCACGGTCACTTCTTCCTTTGTTCCCCTTCAAATATCAGTTTCCAAAGGCTTGCCTCAGGACTCTCCATCCCATTTCTCTTTCTGGGTGACCTAATTCAAACCACTTTTTCCATTACTACCTGTAACGGAAGAAAGCATGTAAAACTCTCTCTCTCAGTGCGACACTTAGCTGTCATTCAGGCACTCAATAAACGACAATTGCAGCCTAGCCTACAGTCTCGCAGATACATTCAGTATCCAACTGCACAGAGCTGGCATCTCAAAGACAGAGACAGAAGGAAATCCTTCCCTTAAACCCGTGATTCACCCTATATGCTCTCTACTCGTGTGACATTACCGTCCCTTGTTTTCAAAGACAATGACCCTAGATGTCCTCCCTTAGCATCCATCTTCAATTCCAGGGTCTCCCTCCTTAATTGTATCTACGCTTTATTCCCAGCGACGCTGCCACCCCCTTAATAGGATGTATTTTCACCATTTGTCTGGATTG
This sequence comes from Panthera uncia, assembly GCF_023721935.1. Lineage (NCBI taxonomy): Eukaryota > Metazoa > Chordata > Mammalia > Carnivora > Felidae > Panthera > Panthera uncia. The sequence goes on from NC_064807.1 coordinate 87,577,044, forward strand.
CAGAAGCCTAAATAAATAATGGCTCTTATCTCATCCACCACCAATTCTTCCCCCAGCATACTGCGGAAGGGGAAAGCAAAAACTGACCTTTGAACTCCCCCAGTTTCGGGATAAAATTCACATTTTTTGACCTCACTGCAGAAGGCCCTCCGTTATCGGGCTTCGGCATCTCTCACGGTCCCCCCCCCCCACTTGCTCTTCCTAAAATGCTGCATGCAGGGTGTTTGGCCTTTCCTGCTTTCAGAGAAGCTCGCACTGAACACCCAACCTTCGCAGCTCTGCCTGGCGCTCAACCCTCAACGCACATCAGACTCAGCAAAGGAACTTCAAAAAAAGATGAGATAGGGGCGCCTGGGTGGCCCAGTCAGTTAAGCGTCCGACTTCGGCTCAGGTCATGATCTCACCATCGGTGAGTTCAAGCCCCGCCTTGGGCTCTGTGCTGACGGCTCGGAGCCTGGAGCCTGCCTTGGATTCTGTGTCTCCCTCTCTCTCTGACCCTCCCCTGTTCATGCTCCGTCTCTCTCTGTCTCAAAAATAAACATTAAAAAAAAAAAAAAATTAAAAAAAAAAAAAACAAAAAAAGATGAGATAAATACAACTCAGATTCGGTTTTTCAAAAACACCTCAGCAGTGATTCTGAGAAAATCTGAGAGCCTCCCGTGTGCAATCAACCCCTGCACGTCATCACATCTGAGGGCTTATCTGACCCATCCTCGCACTTCCGCTCTCAGCCGACGCTCGTACCCTCTCAGGACTTTGCACATCTCAGTGCACTTGCCTGCGCGGAGTCGAGCTGTTCGCTTTTTGTCTCCCACCCCTACCACACATTTGCTGCATCCCCACCAATTGTGAGTCTGGGGCACGGATCTGCTTTGCATATTTTTACTCCGGTGCCTGACACCTATTCAGGGATTGAAAACCATCTTAGATGTCGGCTTAAAAAATAATTACCTGGGCTAACGGCCTACAGAGAAGTGATCCTCTCGGTGGAGATTCCTAGGCTTATTTGTGAATGGGTGAGGATTTGCACTCATGTATACCCAGACTCTGGGCCCAAAAGAACATTTCTGAAACAGGACGGGCGAGGGGGAAGAAAAGGAACAAAACTGATGAAGTGGTTTTTATACTCCATCCGGGTTTCATTCACGTCCACCCTATGAAGTCGGGCCAGACGGTACCAACCGGACAAGCGGCTGCGGCTCAGCCAGCCTGCCCGTGAGCACCCAAATCTGCAGAAGCGGTGCAACTGCGCTCCTGAGCCCACAGGACGCTGTCCCCGCGCACGGAACGGCTGGGCACTTCGACAAACAGCCCCCAAATCAGCACCCGCGGGTAGATTCAGCCCTCGGCCCGGAACTCGTGTCCGCCACTCCAACCGGAGCACTCCTGCTCCTAACGGGGGAGGTTCTTCCCCCACGAGCCCCGCACCCGGTGTCCTGCGCGCCGAGCCCGTCTCGGGCCCATCGCAGCCCCGAGAGGTGGGGCGGCGGACAAAGCCCCCCGGGCAGTGCGCTCCAGCGCCTTCAGGTGGGGAGGGGAGGACTCGGGGGAGCCGTCCGGGAGCAGCACTCTCTCCCGAGGGGGAGGAGGACCCCGGGGCAGCAGGACGGGGCTTTCTCCGGCGAGCCCCCGACTCATCCCCCAAAGGAACTACGCAGTGCCCGGACCAAAAGCAGCTCGCACGACACCGCGGAGGAGACAACGGCGGGGGACGGGGCGGGGATCCAGACGCCCGGGACCCCGGGGTGCAGGAGGCACCAGGGGGCGGGCTGTCCCCGCCCTCCTCGCGTCGCTGCCCTCCCCCCGAGGAAAGCGGCCCCCCCCACCCGCGCCGCCCCTCCCCCACCCGCCGCCCGGGCCTGACGCGCCGCGACGGTTACTCCACGCGGCCCCGCGCGCACCTCACGCCCGCCGGGCCCACAGCCTCGAGCCCGCCGCGCTCTCCTCACCCCGCTCGGCCTCGCTTCGGCCGCTAGCCCACCTCCATGCCTCGGCTCAACAGTCGGCCGAGGGCGGATGTGCGGGCCCGCACCCGAGCGCCTCCGTTCCCACCCGGCCACCCAACCCGGCAGCGCCGCACGCCGAGGCCCCGCCCCTCCCCCGCGCGCGGCGTCGGCCGAACGCAGGCTCCGCCCCTCCGCCTTCTTGTTTTGGTGCGCGGAGGGGCGGAGCACGGGGAGAGACGCACCGCGGCTCCGCCGGGAGGCCGAAACGCCTGGCGCTGATGTCACTTCCGGGATGCCGGTTCCGGCCAATCGGGAGCGCCCTACGGGGGGGGAGGGGCGTCGACTGCGGTGCGCTGAACCTGGTCCCGTCCAGGACTCCCTTCCGGTCAGGGTCGGACCCCGACGCGCCTAGCCCCGGGGCGACTTAGGCGTCTAGCCTCTACCCTTTAACGGTCGTTCCCTTTTCTGATCTTTGCAACGCCCCGGGCGTTTCAGCACGGTGTGTTACAGATTGAGGGGGATTTTTTTTTTCCTTTTAGATTTCCTTAAATTCCTAAAATATAATACGTTAATCAACACCTAATGGGGAGAGGGAGTTCATACTACGGGAAAGGGGTTCACGAAGTACCGTAACAGCAATCGCCACCGGAGAGCCTGCCTGGTTTTTACCGCCTGCCACTGACCTGGAGGAAGAGAAGCCGCCCCTGCCTCGACTGAGGGCAGAGGCGGAAAAGCGGGAGAGGGACAGGTGCCGACCAGCACCACCGAGGCCGGAGCTGCGGCTGCGGTCCTGCCTCCGGGACCTGTAACCGAAGACTGAGCGGGCGGCGGGGGCGGGGGCGAGGCGAGGAAACTTATAGCGAGGGGGGCGGGGCTTGTGGGACCTCGCGCAGGCGCGCGCGAGGCCAACGACCGTTGCTCGCCTGGTTTCTCGAAGCTTCTGTAGCGTGCGGACAGTTGGCTGTAGCCACACGAAGCGCTTAGGTCACAAAACTGTTTCAGACCGTACTCGTTATGTGTACGTCCTCACTGAAGGAGTGTGTTTACGCAATATTTGTTTGAAATGAGAATCTGGAGGGCTATTGGGGGAAGAAATTATTTTGAGGGATGAACAAAATGGTAAAAGTCACCGGGATTTTGTACTTCCCTGACATCACCACCGTTAGGTAGATCCTTGCGGAATGCATTACTTAGGTTGTTACCAAAGTTGACATATGAAAGAGTTTTATTTTTAATTTTTTAAACGTTTACTTTTGACAGAGAGAGAGCACAAGCTGGGGAGAGGCAGAGAGAAAGAGAGAGAGACAGAACCCAAAGCAGGCTCCGGGCACTGAGCTATCAGCACAGAGTCTGATGCGGAGTTCGAACTCACGAACCATGAGATCATGACCCGAGCCAAAGTCGGTTGCTTAACCGACTGAGCCACCCAGGCGCCCCTGAAAGAGTTTAAAAGTGCCAAACTCCTCTCCACCCTGCTAAGGGACAGAAGACAGAAGACTACCCCGGATCCTGAACAGGGTGTGGGTGGGGGGTAGTGGGGGGGAGAAAGGGGTTGGGGGAGTGGAGGTGGGAGGAAGAGGGTGGGGAGGTGGGGGAAAACTCCCATGGACCTGACAGTTGGGCTAGGAACACACGACAACGTTCTAACTTCTTATAAAAGCCAGAAAAAAAAAGGTGAAACTTTAGATTGCAGTCAATTTTTTAATAGTTAACAAAATATCTGCCTTTATACCAAAGTGGTCATAAAATATGATATTTGAGGGGCGCCTGGGTGGCTCGGTCGGTTAAGCGTCCGACTTCGGCTCAGGTCATGATCTCACGGTCCGTGAGTTCGAGCCCCGCGTCGGGCTCTGTGCTGACAGCTCAGAGCCTGGAGCCTGTTTCAGATTCTGTGTCTCCCTCTCTCTGACCCTCCCCTGTTCATGCTCTGTCTCTCTCTGTCTCAAAAATAAATAAACGTTAAAAAAAATATGATATTTGATATTTTTAAGGAGGAAAGTGCTCGTGAAGGCAAAAAGTGCCTAAAGCTCAACCAAAGTCACAATTTCATCCTGTCTCCGAGCCGTCTCTGGGCCTTTTAATTCCACATTTGTTTTCAATCTGTAAATGATAAATGCTCGTTATTTCTATTTGGTCTCTTAATTGTTGAAATTTTTGTTATTTCTACTGATTGAAATCATCTTCACTTTTGCCTCATATTCCCTTAATTTTTTTCAACTCTACATAATTTATATTAAATTATACACAATAAAATACACGGATTTTAAGTGCATGCTTTGAGGACGTGTTAACGCCTCCATCATCTCATGTAAGCATCTCCAGTCATGATAAAAAAAAAAAAATTTTTTTTTCATCCCGCAAAGTGCGATGGGGACACTGTCCACACTCACCCAACCAGACTGGTGACCTGATTTCTATCACCTTATCTGTCACCACCATAGATTCATTCAGACTGTTCTAGAACTCATTTTAATGGAATTATACGCTATGTACTCTTCTGTCAGTTGTCTTCTGTTCAATAAGAAGCGTGTGAGGGTCAGAGGTGTCACTGCATGTATCCTCAATCATTTTCATTTTGGAGTATGACATCATTAAATGAATATGCCACAATTTTTCTCATCTACCGATGGATATGGGGTGATTTTAAGTTTTCTGCAATTGCGAATAAAACTGTTATGAATATTCATGGGCCCGTCTTTCAATGTACATGTTTTCATTTAACTTGGGTAAATAACAAGGAGTGTGTCTTTACATTACATTACAGGATAAGTGTGTCTTTAACGTTATGAGAACCTACAATCCATTTTCCAAAGTGATTTTTACATCCCTATAAGCAAATGCAAGACTTCCGTTTGTTCCACAGCTTTGTCGACACTTCCTATTTTGAATCATTTAGATTTCAGTCGCCCCACTGGTAAAAGTATACCTCATTTGGGATGTCTGGGTGGCTCAGTCGGTTAAGCGTCCGACTTTGGCTTAGGTCATGATCTCGCGGTTCGTGGGTTCGAGCCCCGCGTCAGGCTCTGCGCTGACAGCTCGGAGCCTGGAGCCTGCTTCAGATTCTGTGTCTCCGTCGCTCTCTGCTCCTACGCCACTTGTGCTCTGTCTCTGTCTATCAAAAATAAATTAAAAATGTAAAAAGAAAAAAAAGATTTTCTCTCTCCCTTTGCCCCCTCCCCTATTGTGTATGCATGTGCACTATCCAAAAAAAAAAAAAAAAGTTGTGATTATTGGGAATTAGTAAGTAGATCTCGTCTGAATTGTTTGAAGGAGTCCTTTGACCATTTTGCTTGTTTGTTTGTTTTTTAAGGACTTAATCTTTTTCGAGCAGTTTTAAGTTCACGGAAAAATTGAAAGTACAAAGATTTCCAGTGTATTCACTGCCCCCCACGTATGCATAGCCTCCTCCGTTATCAGCATCCCTCACCAGAATAGTACATTTGTTACAACTGATGAACCTACACTGACACATCATCATCACCCAGAGTCCATAGGTTTACATTAGGGTTCACTCTTGGTGTTATACATTAAATGTACAGATAGGTATCCATCATTATAATATAGTGGAGGGCTTTCACTGCCCTAAAACCTTGTGCTCTGCCTTTTCATCCCTCCCCAGTCTCACCCCTGGCAACCACTGGTCTTTCTACTGTCTCCACAGTCTTGCCTTTTCCAGAATGTCATATAATTGAAACCACACAGTACGTAGCCTTTTCAGTTTGGCTTCTTTCACTTACTAATGTGTATTTAAGGTTTCTCCATGTCTTTTCATGTCTTGATAGCTCTTTTATTTTTTTTTAGCACTGACTACTATTCCATTCTCTGGACGGGCCACAGTTTATCCATTCATCTACTGAAGGGCGTCTTGGTTGCTTCCCAGTTTCAACAATTATGAATAAAGCAGCTATAGACATCTGTGTGTAGATTTTTGCACGGACATAAGTTTTCAGTTCCTTTGGATGAATATGAAGCACACAATCACTGGCTCCTGTGCTAAGAGTAGGTTTAGGTTTTTTGTAAGAAAATACCAACTGGCTTCCAAAGCGGTGGCACCATGTTGCATTCCTATTGTTCCACATCCTCCCCAGTATTTGGTGGTGTCAGTGTTCCAGATTTTGGCTAGTCTAATAGCGTGTAATAGTACCTCATTGTTGTTTTAATCTGCATTCCTTTGATGACATAAGGAGCATATACAAATACAAATACATATACAAATTTGCAACCTGTATTATCTTCTTTGCTCAGGTGTCTCTTCAAGCCTTGTGCCCATTTTTTCATCAGGCCGTTTGTTTTCTTATTGTTGAGTTTTAAGACTTTTGTGTATATTTCCCTTAACAGTTCTTTAGCAGCGGTGTCTTTTTGCGAATATGTTTTCTAAGTCTGTGGCTTCTCACTCTCTTGACATTGTCTTTCACAGAGCAGAGCCTCTTAATTTTAATGAAGTCCAGCGTATCAGTTTTTTCTTTCGTGGGTCATGCCCTTGGCGTTGTATCTGAAAAAGTCATCACCATACCCAAGATCATTTAGGTTTTCTCTAACGCGTTATCTTCTAGGAATTTTATAGTTTTGGGTTTTACATTTAGATCTATGATCAATTCTGAGTTAATTTTTGTGAAGGATGTAAGGTCTGTGTCTCTCTATATTATTTTTTTCTTTTTTGGGTGTGGACGTCCAATTGTTCAGCACCACTTGCTGAAGAGACCATCTTTTGTTCCACTGTACTTTTACTCTTTGGAAAAGATCAGTTGACAGATCATTTGTGGGGATCTATTCCTAGGCCCTCTCTGTGTTCCAGAGATCTACTTGTCTATTCTTTTGCCATGAGGACACTGTCTTAATTACTGTAGCTTAATTACTGTAGCTTTAAGTCTTGAAGTTGGGTAGCCTCAGTCTTCTTTGTTCTCCTTCAATATTGAGTTGGCTATTCTGTGTCTTTTGCCCCTCACTTAAACTTTAGAATCAGTTTGTCAATAGGCACAAATAACATGCTGGGAGTTTGAAGGGAACAGCCTTGAGTCTACACGTCAAGTTGGCAAGAACCAACATCTTGACAATATCGAGTGTTGCTATCCATGAACATGAAATACCTCTCCATCTATTTACTTCTTTGATATCTTTCATCAGAGTGTTGTGGTTTTCCGCATATAGATCTTGTACATGTTTTGTTAGATTTATACCAAAGCATTTCACTTCTGGGGGTGCTAATGTATGTAAATTCTACTGTGTTTTTAATTTCAAACTCCACTTGTTCATTGCTAGTATATAGGAAAGCAGTTGATTTCTGTATATTAACCTAAATCCTAAAACCCTGCTTGTATTGGTTCCAGTTTTTTCGTCAATTCTTTTGGATCTTCTGCGTAGATGATAAAGTCACATGTGAATAAAGATGGTTTTAGTTCTTCCTTCCCAGTCTGTATACCTTTTATTTCCTTTTCTTGCCATAATGCATCAACAAGGACTTCCACTATGATGTTGGAAAGGATGATGGGAAGGGACATCCTTGGGACTCCTGGGTGGCTCAGTCGGTTGGGCATCCGACTTCAGCTCAGGTCATGATCTTGCGGTTTGTGAATTCGAGCCCCACATGGGCTCACTGCTGTCAGCGCGGAGCCTACTTTTGCCGGAAGCCAACCTGTCCAACCGGCCTGATGGCAGGGCCCGGGCAGTGGACGTATGGGGACTGCATGGCGGCTCACTGAAAGCGAAGCTTCTTGCATTCCCGCTTCTATGTAATTTGGCCTTAGCCTCGGTCGGGGCGGCCCCCCCACCAATGAAAGTACCTGGGGATTTGTCGGTGGGGGAATTGCCCACGACGGGCCCCCCGGGAAAAGAACCATTGGGGAAAGAAAGAAGAGTCCGCAGGGAAATTATGCGGCCCTATATCCAGCCCTCGCCACCCCCTGTAAAGACTCCTCTGCCTAAAGGAAGGGTAGCCCCACATATTTCCCAGCCAGGGAGGGGGACAGATGGGTTCGAAATCCCCGCTCTGGCAACAAAGGAATGTATCTATGGATACAAGTGACTCCGACCCCTGGGCCCACTTGGCCCCCAGGAGGCATTGCAGATGATGATTGGACCTGGGGGGTTAAGGTACAGAATGGTTCATTAGTTCCTAGGTATACATTGTCTCTCTGGGAGCGCATAAGGCGCGGGTTCCCAGGGCCCTCTGGGCTCCCTCCCGGCACCCCAGACCAAAGCGAATACTTCTGTTCCTTACACAGCAAATGGTTCAAAGGAACAATTAAGAAGTCATGTCGCTGTAAATGTTCCACTTGAGGTGTTGAGAGCTAGATGACCTTTCGGGAAAATAGCGAAGCAAATGCCTTATAGACAAATGTAGATACATAATGAAAGCAGTATGAAGAAATTAATCAAGAAGCAAAAAGGCAGGAGGGAACGTTACAAGAAAATAACTATGTTGTTCCTTGATGGGCGATGACACAAAGGAACGTTTTTAGAATCAGGTAATGCCGAGATGATGCACGCTACAAGGAAATTGCTAACAAACATAATCCCACGTTTGCCACGGTAAAGTGGCCAGTCTAACCCACTGCTGGACCTGGACCTCGGCACACTTTGGACCCTCTGTCCCCACCCCCCAGTCCCCCTCACCCCTCCCCTGTTTATGCACTCTCTCGAAAACAAATAAATCATTTAAAAAAGGGGAGGGGGGGCGGGCGCATCCTTGCCTTGTAACTGACCTGAGTGGGAAAGCTTTGAGTTTCTCGCCACTGAGCGGGACAAAGCTACATAAGTCTTTCCTCTGGCTTCTTTCAAGAATTCTTATTTATCTTTGATTTTCTGTAATTTGAAAATGATATGCCTAATTGTGGTTTTTTGGCACTTATATTCTTGGTGTTCTCTGAACTTTCTGGATCTGTGATTTGGTATCTGACACTGACTTGGGGCAATTCTCCATCATTTTCAAATATTTCTTCTTCCTTCTTCTGGGAGTCCCATTATGAGTACCTTATACCTTTGGTGGTGCTACCACAGTCCCCGGATACTGTTTTTCAGTCTTTGTTTGTTCTCTTTGCTTTTCAGTTTGGGCAGCTTTTAATGTTGTATCCTCAAGCTCAGATTCAGTTCTCAGCCAATGTCCAGCCTACGACTAAGCCCATCAAAGGCATTCTTCGTTTCTGGCGGGGTTTTTAAGTGTCTAGGCCTTCTTCTTTTGTTCTTTCTGAGAATTTCTGTCTCTGTACTTACATTGCCCGTCTGCTCTCGCATGCTGTCTACTTTATCCCTTAGAGCTCTTAGCACTTTAATCATGGTTGTTCTAAATTCCCAGTCTGTTAGGTCCAAAATCCTGGCCACATCCAGTTCTGATGCTTGCTCTGTCTCTTCAGATTGTGTTTTACCTTCTGGTATGCCCTGAATTTTTTCTTGACAGGGAGGTATGATGTACCTACCATGTTCAAGAGCAAGGGTTGTAAATGGGACTTTATTGAGTAGGTCACGGCAAGGTGTGGGGGGAGGGGAGGGGAAGTGTTCCTACGGTCTGAGGCTTAAATCTCAGTGTTTTCGTGAGTTTCTGCCACTGGACTGTTTTTTTTTTTTTTGGTTTTTTGTTTTTTTTTTGTCCCTTTAGTAGAGGACGGCTAGAGAGGGCTGGTGTAGGGCACTTCCCTCGCCCCAGGTAACTGGAGCTCACTGGATTTGGGAATTCTCCTTCCCCCAGGTCATTTAGGTTCTTCTAATACCCGGCAAGATTAGGCTCTGGTGGGCTAGTGTTTCCTGAGGGCAGGTCTCTGTTGAGAACAGAATGCTCTAGTGTATTTCAGAATGGCTCCCTTTCCCCTCTCCCCGCTGGAAGAACAAGGGGTTTTTCCCTCTGATATTTACAGTGGACACCTGGTCAAGCTCCTGGAGGTAAATCTCATAAAACCGTGGGCCCTCTCCTAAGAATCAGCGCCTGTGGAGTTTGGAACTCTCAGAGATGTCCACGCTAAGCCTCCAGCGATACCTCAGTTACAGTGTGGGTTGTCTTACTCAGCACTGGGTCCCATGGACGTTTCCATTTGCGGGCTCTGCTCATGTGAGCTGTTATTCCCTTTGCCGGGCAGTCTTTCTAATCTTTGAGGCAGCATGCTGCTCACGTCCTCTTCTACAGGTCCCAGAAGAGTTGAGTTTTCAGCTCGTTCGGCTTTCCACTCGTTAGGATGGAGGGGTGGCTTCTAAGCTCCTTATATGTGGAACTGGAAGCCAGCAGTCTCCTTTAATTGGATTATTTGTCTTTATTAAGTTGTAAGACTCCTTCACATCCCCTGGATGCCAGGGCCTTATTTGCAACAATTACTTTCTCGCAATTTGTGGCTTTATTTTCAAAAGTATCGTCAGCAGAGTCTGAGTTTTAAATTTGGATGAAGTCCAATTTGCCAATTGCCTCTTTAATGGTTGGTGCTTTTTGTGTCCTGAGAATTTATAAAGATTTTGTCTTACATTTTCTTCTAGAAGTCTTATAATGTTAACTGACTTGTTTTACATGTGTGCGACCAAGAGTCTAGATCCCATTATTTCGGGTTTTCCAGCATCCTGTTTTGAAAAGACGGTTATCTTTGGTACCTGTGCCAGTTATCGATTTATTGGCTTTCAGTGCTCAGAGGGAAGATAGCTGTAGACACCATCGTTTAAAAAAAAAAAATCTCCAATCACTGTACATTTTAAAAATCCAGAGAAAGAAAAGCAAACAGAACCCAAGGTTAGCAAAGGAAGGAAATAAGAAAGATAAGAGTGGGGGGAAATGGAAAACAAGACTCAATTAACATGGCAAAAGTTGGTTCTTTGGACAGGTTAACAAAATTGGCAAACATTTAGCTAGACTGACAACAAAAAGGGGGTAAGACCCAAACCCACTAAAATCAGAAATCAAAGTGTGGACATTAATGCTGACCTTAGAGAAATCGGAAAGGTGTAGGAGAGTTCTAAGACCTTAGAGACATCAGGAAACTGTACTAAGAAATTGTAGGCCAACATGTTAGATAACCCAGCTGCAGTGAACGAATTCCTAAAACCCCACAAACTATCAAAACTGACTCAAGAAGAAATAGAAAGTCTGAAAGACCTATTGAGTAGAGAAAGGGTTAACAAAGGCAGGGATAGATAAGGGACCCTTAGGGAGGCTGAATGCAGATAAGGGTGGGAGGGTTTTTTTTGGGGGGCTGGGGGAGGATGAATGCATTCCAGCCCTGCCCGTGTTAGGCACCATGGATGGAATCTCACAAACTAATTATCCAGTTCCTGGTAAGGTCCCAATATAAAGTCAGAGACAAAAATCCTTGGTGGCAACCCAGTCGGGACCCCTCTCACCCTTGAGAGCTTTGTACTTGGCTCAATACACTCTGCCGTTTTGCTCACTCTCCAGTGTCTGTGAGATTCATTCCTCAACTCAGTGAGACAAGGACCAGTGTCTCTCCCACCCACCTGTAACACCTCGGTGCTGAAACCCAGGATTAGCTCGTTGGAGGGTAACAGCGGAAGCTTCCCTTCCCTTTTCTGAACCGAGGATCACCTGACCATGACTCTCAAAACCAGGCACCTGTCGGCCAGTTAAAAGTGGATAGTGTGGCCACAGGTCTTAAGTCTCAAGTGACAGGCTTCTGGATAAAGGTTTCATCAGTCCCCCCTTGGAACATTGACCTAACCACACTCTCTTCTTCCTTTATTCTTCCTTTGCCTGTCCTTCTTAAATGGCTTCTAAAACCCCTGATGATCAATATGCTCCAACAATTAGGGACTCATTCCAGGATCTGGAATCACTCCTTCATTCCCCATAACTTTCTCCAAATACCTGGGCGTCTCATGGGTGCAGCAGTTTCGGAGGTGGTCCTACTGATATTGACACTTAGGGAGGGAAGGCTGTCTGGGTAGCTCCCAGGACCTCCCCTGTAAAAGTGTCTGTCACAATAGTCTAGATCAGAGAGAGAGAGCTTTCACGCTTTTCTGTTGTTTGGTGAGATCTATGTTTTGTTGTCAGATACAACTCAGGCTTAAATGTGGCCAGGACTCTAGGCTTTGAGTATCAGCAGACAATGGTAGAGCCATCCCTTTGTATCCCCTGGGTTTAGAATATTAAGAATGGGAGCACAGGGGCGCCTGGGTGGCTCAGCTGGTTGGGCGTCCGACTTCAGCTCAGGTCACGATCTCGCAGTTTGTGAGTTCGAGCCCCGCGTCGGGCTCTGTGCTGACAGCTCGGAGCCTGGAGCCTGCTTCGGATTCTGTGTCTCCTTCTCTCTCTGCTCCTTCCCTGCTCGTGCTCTGTCTCTCTCTCTCTCTCTCTCAAAACTGAATAAATATTAAAAAAAAATTAAAAATAAAAAAGAGTGGGAGCACAGATCTACAACCAGAGCCTTCTTTGTGCACAATAGCAGCGGGAACCTTAATGGGTTGTTATTGAAGCTTTCTTGTTTCAGCAACAAAAAGTCAGGAACTGTAGTGCTACCAGGTCTCAAGGATTACACCCTTCAATCGGGACCCATCCGCTGATAGGACATCAGGCATACAGGAAGAAAGGATGCTTGGGGTGAGGCGAAGAAATAATTAATCTTATGGACTAGAGTCCATGGGTTGGGGGTGCAAGCAGATTGGTACAACCAAGTAATGAGGGCCCAACCAAGGAGGCTCCGGAGAATGAGGTCGCGAGGGACTTTCTCTGTCTGGGGGCGCACGTAAGGACTGGCAATCCAGTGCTCTGAACCTGTCCTATGGTTCCCATGGGCACCTGAGACACATAAAAGGATGGAGACTGGCCCTGGGGGTCACGGCCTGGGGAAACCTCCATCAGCAGCACCCGCCCCCCCATAATCGCCCCAGTTGTTTGCCTGTACCCATCACCTGTATAAATAACAAACCTTGAATGGCCAACCTCACTGGACTCCTAAGATTTAAGGGATCTAGACGAACCCAGAGGGGGAAGGGAAGGGTTGTGTGGGGGCTGAAGCAGTGGGTCAGAATGGCTACTCCCGAGGGCCCAATCCTTCTTCAACCAAAGGTGTCAGGCCATTCTCTAACTTTGGGAAAGGCGAATCAAGGGATACCTTGCTCCAAAATGGGGAGAGCTGGTGACGGCCCCTCACCACAACGTGATGATTGGAGAAAAAGCATTATGCAGAGCTAGGCCGGAAATAATAGAGCCTTGAGAAAATGTATACTGAAAGGTCTCTCTGGAGAGGCGGCTGATGTACGTCACAAAGCTGAGCAGCCGGGAACGCCTGGCCCGCTCAAGGCGGACAGCCGCCTGCTTTCGTCTGTACTTCTCCACTTCCTCCGAGACCACGATCACCTGCCACGGATCTGAGCAGATTCTTTGATTGTGCTCGCTCAGCCCTAGATGACCCCCGCTACACGCTTTAAGCAAGTTCCGCTCTTCTCTTGAGAACGCTCTTTGAACAATGCAATACATCTTGATGTCTTTTGATGATTGTTTTCCCTTTCCCAATAAATATGGGAACGAGGAGTTGTTCGGGGCGACAATTCTTCCAGTTGTCGACCCCTGCTCCCTTTCTTTTGCAGCTGACTTCTTCTCCCATGCGCCGCTAGTAGGCGGCAAGAGCTGATACGTAGGGACGCCTTCTTGTCACCTCTCTGATACACCAGGTATGGAGGCTCTTGACTTCTGTCGGGATCTCGAGCTGGGAAACTCCTCTGGAAGGTGTTCTGAAAAATTGGGAAAGATTGGATCTACAAATGCTCAAAGAGAAGTGCATGAAGTTTGTTGTGGTGGTGGTTGTTCCCAGGCGTGGCCTCAGTATCGCCTGGGGGGTGGAGTGTCCTGGCCTCCTGAGGGAAGTACTCAGCACAGTACTATCTTATGGTCAGATCGATGCTGTGGAAGAAAGGGTAAATGGTCAGAAGTTCCTTACGTGTAAGTCTTGTTTGCTTTATGGGACCAGACAGACTTACGTAAGACCTGTAAGTTGGGTACCAACCTCCAGGCCCTTTCAAGGTTGCAGACTCGCCCCCAGGCCTCTTCTCAGGAAGGACCACGTGTCCTCCTTATCTCGATTGCCAGTGATGAGAAGTCCTTCCCCTGAAAGGGAGGCATATTGACTGAAATGCCCCACGAAGGTCCACGTTCCACTTTCCTTGCAAGATTTTCAACAAAGGAAAAAGGACTTGGGAAAATTTGTAGACAACCCTGATCAATATACAGAAGTGTTCCGGGGTGCCTGGGTGGCTCAGTCAGTTGAGCGCCCAGTTTCGGCTCGGGTCATGATCTCACAGCTCGTGGGTTCGAGCCCCGCGTCGGGCTCTGTGCTGACGGCTCAGAGCCTGGAGCCTGCTTCGGATTCTGCGTCTCCCTCTCTCTCTGCTCCTAACCCACTCGCATTCTGTCTCTGTCTCTCTCAAAAACAAACATTAAAAAAAAATTTTTAATGTATAGAAGTGTTCCCAAACCTACCCCACATGTTTGAACTTTGTTGGAGAAATGTTATGTTAATACTCAATCAGACCCCACAGCCACAGAGAAATAAGCCACCCTACAGGCTGCTGAATCCTTGGGGATGAACAGATGAGAGATTTTGGAGAAGGACAAATGGGGGAAGCAGATTGCCCAACGGGAAGGCAGGCTGCTCACCTGGACCCCAAATGGGACTACGACTGACCCCTGGTAGTTTGGAGACAGAAACACTTCTAGGCGTATATTCTGAAAGGCCTGAGGAGGACTAGGGCTAAGCCCTGAAATTATCTGAAGTTAGCTCATGGGGCCCCTTTGGAACCTCCTTCCACCTTTTTGGAGAGATTAAGAGAGGTTTAATACAACATACTTCACTTTCCCCTGACACCCTAGAGGGGGAATTGATATTAAAAGATAAGTTTATGACTCAGTCAGCTCTGGGTATTAGGAGAAAGTTACAAAAATTGGCTATGAGCCCAGACAACTCTTTGGACACCTTTTTGAAGACAAGGCAGCTAATTGGGTCTTCTTCTTCTTCTTCACATTTATTTATTTTTGAGAGAGAGAGAGAGACAGAGAGCAAGAGAAGGGGAGAGGCAGAGAGAGAGGGACACACAGAATCAAACAGGCTCCAGGCTCTGAGCCGTGAGCACAGAGCCCAATGTGGGGCTCGAACTCACGACCCGCGAGGTCATGACCTGAGCCCAGCTGAAGTCAGACACTTAACCGACTGAGCCCCCCAGGTGCCCCCTGGGTCTTCTTTAATAGAGATCAGGGGGAGACCCGTGCAAAGGAAAGGAGAGGTCACAGAAAGGCTGTGTTGTCGGTGGCAGCCACGGAAGGACAAGCAGGCCAGCCAACCCGAGGGGCTCCTGGTGCTTGTTTTAAGTGTGGCCAAACAGGGCATTTTAAGGGAGAATGCCCCCAAAAGCCACTGTAAAGGGGACCATTGGAAGAGGGACTGCCCTCGTGGATGAACATCCAGAGGTCTGTCTCCTCCTCAAGGGACCCGTCAAGACTGATGGCACCCAGGGTTCTATGTCTCTGCCCCCGTCACACAGAAGATCGTTATGGCACGGAAGTCTCGGGTTAGAGTGGAGCTAGAGGGGACTGAAATTAGCTTCCTCCTGGGCACAGGGGCCACTTATTCTGTCCTCCTTTCCCATCCTGGTCACCTCACCACTCATAAGGTGACAGTAAAGGGTGTCTCAGAGAAGGTCCTAGCCAAATACTTTTCAGAACCCCTCTGTTGTGTTCGGGAGAATATAATGTTCACTCATTCTCAATCATGCCTGAAAGTCCCAGTCCCTTGTTGGGAAGAGATACATTAGCCCAGATGAAGACTAAATTAATACTGTGTCAGGCGTTTCATTTGGGGAGGGAGAAAACTTAACGAACGGCCGAAAAGATATTTACCAGGAAAAACCTGTCAAGGACAGTTCAACAAGTAGTTTCGGCCTGTGACGTCTGTCTTAGAAACAATCCTCTGAACCACGACCTTGCCCTCCCAGGCAGTCAGAGAACTGGAAGCCATCCAGGGGAAGACGGGCAATCAGGGTGCACGCAGGTGCCAAGGTCAAAAGGGCTCCAGCATCTGTTGGTACGGGCTGATGCTTTTCTAATTGGGTAGAGGCCTTCCCCTGCAAAACGGAAAAAGCACAGAAGTCATAAAAGCTCTGCTTTATAAAATAATGCCCAGGTTCAGCTTACCTAAAAATCTGCAAAGTGATAACGGGCCCTCTTTCAAAGCTGGCATTAGCCAAGAGATGTCGAAGGCCCTGAGGAAAGATTATCGCTCGGACTGCTCTTGGAGACCTCGATCCCCTGGTAAAGCGGAACGAGTAAATGATATCTTAAAAAAACACTTAAGGAAACTGTCCCAGAAGACTCACCTCCCATGGCCTTCGACCCTTCCCATAGCACTCATCAGGGTAAGAAATACCCACAGATCCAGGGTTTCAGTCCATACAAACTGTTATACGGAGGTGCCTTTCCGATAAATTACTTTTTATTTTATTTTATTTTATTTTAGAGAGAGAGAGAGAGAGAGAGCGAGGATGGGAAGGGAGAGAGAGAGAGAGGCAGAGAGAGAGGCAGAGAGAGAGAGAATCCAAAGCAGGCTCCGTGCTGTCAGCGCAGAGACTGATGCAGAGCTCAAACTCCCGAACCGTGAGATCATGACCTGAGCTGAAACCAAGAGTCAGGCGCTCAACTGACTGAGCCACCCAGGCGCCCCTGACAAATGACTTTTTATTGGGTCCTGAGATAAATGCCCAAGTTAAACATTGACTTCTTTAGTTCAATTTCAACAACAATCACGGCAAATGTCCAACAGTTGAACATGAGAAAAAGGAAGAGTGGTTTGGAAATTGGGGGCAGGATCTTACGGGCGCCATCTTGTTGGTCAGCACAGTCATTTGTGGTTTTCTCTTTGTGGCTGCTGATGTCTGTGCCGTCTCATACCTGCCAGTCTTCCTGTGGAGCCATAACTGGGGACCACTCGACCGACCCTTGGTAGACTCTGAGTGCCATATCCTTACGCCGTCCCTCTTCAGCTTGAAGAAGCCAGAACTGTCACTGTCCTTGGTCCCCAATGACAGTGAGGGATCCTATTCCAGGGGGAGGAATGAGTAGGGAAAGGGTTAACAGTAGGCAGGGAGAGATAAGGGACCTTTGGGGAGGCTGACTTCAGCTGAGGGTGGGAGGCAGCAGCAGAGGGTTTGGGGTGGGGGGGAAGGGATAAACACACTCCAGCCCTGCCTGTGTTAGGCGCCATGGATGGAATCTCACAAACTAAGTATCCAGTTCCTGATAAGGTCCCATTAAAAAGTCAGGGACAAATATCCTTGGCGGCAACCCAGTCGGGACCCCTCTCACCCTTGAGAGCTTTGTACTTGGCTCAATATACTCTCTTTGCTCACTCTCGTGTCTGCGAGATTCATTGCTCAACTCGGTGAGACAAGGACCAGCGTCTCTCCCACTCACGTGCGACACTAGAACATCAAAGGGGTTGAATCAGTAATTAAAAACCTCCCAAGAAAGAAAAATTCAGGAACAGATGGCTTTCCCGGTGAATTCTACCAAATGTTTAAAGAAGAATTAACACCAGTATTCCTCAAAGTCTTCAAAAAAAAAAAAAAAATAAGAGAGAAAAGAACATGAGGTCATTCCACAAGGTCAGCATTACTCTGGTATCAAAGCCAAAGACATCACAAGAAAAAAAAGACTATAGACCAACATCCTTTATGACGATAGTGTAAAATCCTCAACAAGATACTAGCAAACCAGACTCAGCAGCATATGAAAAAGGTTACACACCATGACTAAATGGGATTTATCCCAGGAATGCAAGGCTGTTCAACATAGGAAAAAAATCAATCAACATAATACCCCATATTAATAGAATGGAGGGGGGAAACACATGATCATCTCAATCGGTGCAGAAAAGAAACCTCTTCTTTCGCAAAACCCAACCTCCTTTCACGATAAAAAACACACCCAGGAAACCAGAAATAGAAGGGAACTTCCTCAACATGATAAAGAGCAGATTGGCTGCTTTCATCGCTGCTGGAAATTCTAGCCAGAGCAGCTAGGCAAAAAAAGGAGTCACGGGCAACCGACATGGTCAGGAAGAAGTAAAACTCTCTCTAAACACAGGGGACGGGATTCTGTATGTAGACACATCAAAGAAAGCACAAAAAAGAGCACCCTTTGGACATCTCCAATGCAGGAACTTAAAATTCTCAGTCATGGGGCGCCTGGGTGGCTCAGTCGGCTGAGTGTCTGACTTTAGCTCAGGTCATGATCTCACAGTTCGTGGGTTCGAGCCCCGCATCAGGCTCTCTGCTGACGGCTCAGAGCCTGGAGCCTGCTTTGGATGCTGTGTCTCCCTCTCTCTCTACCCCTCCCCCACTCATGCTCTGTCTCTAAAAAATGAATAAACCCTAAAAATTTTTTAAAAAAATAAAATAAAATTCTCGGTCATGTCATCGAACCCTTCTGAAGCATCTTTTCAAATTCACGTTAATAGTATTTCTACATGAAATTCCCCCCAAAACACATCCCCCAAATGTCTGCCACCCTCCAATGCCACCTGCCCTAGAAATGGTAGAAATTTAAATTGATTGAAGTGAAAACATCTTTGAATGGCTTTGAAATGCTTGTAAGAATTACAAGAAGGCTTGAAGTTGCTTAAGTAGCAACTTCAAGAAACTTGACCTTGTGAATGAGCTAAGGGAGCTTCCTGTCTTAGCACGTGAGGAAGTGCCCTTGCAAACAATGGCCCCTGGAGCTGAGGCTTAGCAAGTTCACGGGAGCTCACCTCTGCATCCATCAATCCATTCATTCACCAAATATTTATCAACTAGCTAAACTGGGGGGGGGGGGGGGGGGGGGGCAGTGATGAAAATGTCATTGCCCACAATTCCAAATTCCATGTGCTCTCGTTGTAGATAAAGTATCTTTATATTTGTTTCAATGGTCTGTCTTTGCACGAAGTGCTACACTGTAGATTCATGGTAACTCTTGAAACTTGCCTGCAAATATTCCCACCTTGTCTTATCCCAAGACTATATTGGCTACCTTTTGCTTTTCCATAGGAGTTTTAGAATTAGTTTATTAATGTCGTAACAAATTCTATTGCTATTTTTACTTTATTGTATAGAGTCTACAGATCAATTTGGGGAGAATTAGCTTCTTTACAATTGAGTCTTCTGGTCCATAAATATACTATATCTTCCTTTTTTTTTTTTTTTTTTAGTTTATTTGAGACAGAGACAGAGAGAGAGAGAGAGAGCGAGCAAGTGGGAGAGCAGTAGAGAGAGGGGGACAGGGGATCCAAAGCGGGCTCTGTGCTGCTAGCAGAGAGCCTGATGCAGGGCTCAAACTCATGAACCGTGAGATCATGACCTGAGGCGAAGTTGGACGCTCAGCCGCTCAGCCAACTGCTTTGGATTTTGTCTCCCTCTCTCTGTGCCCCTCCCTCGCTCTCGCTCTGTCTCCGTCTCTCTCTCAAAGATAAACGTTAAGAAGAGGAAGAGACGCCAGGAGGGCACACAGAACAAAGTCCACAGAGGACACAGCGAGAAGGTGCCATCCGCCAGTCAAGGAGAGGGCTCACCAGAAACCAACCGTGCAGGCACCTTCATCTGGGAACTGCAGCCTTCCCAACCACGGGAACACGATTTTCTTCTGTTTAAGCCTATCAGGCTGCGATACTCTGTTCAGGAAATCCTGGCCCACTGATGTAACGGCTGAGAATTATCTGCTATAAAACATGTAACACAGTATCTTCACTGAATTGTTTCCCAGACCGCAGCCCCCTTTGGCAACCAAAATGATCTCCGATAAATATAAGCTGCAGTGAAATTCACTTAATGATTAGTTTCTATCAATCTTTTTCCTTTTTCTGTTTCTCCTGCCCCCTTGTGCTCGCTTCGGCAGCACATATACCGTTTCTCCTGCCCCCTCTTACAGTGGCACCGTTAACGTCGGAAGCATTAAGTACCTGGGATTTATGCCTTACGTGAAGACGTGATTTCAGTAATTTCAAATGAGGCACGGCTCCTTCGTGTAAGAAAGGTGCTGTGTGGTCACGAGTACTTCCAGAAGTAACTAGATTCCACTAGGCTGGCATTTTATGCCTCGGCAATTACGGGAGCGTGCTTTTGACACGTGGCAATTTTAGTTAGGCAAGTGCGAACTGAGAGAAGGTGCAAAGAGCCAGGCTTCTGTTTAAAGCATACAGTGCTGTGAAACTCAAGAGAACGACCTAATGTTTTCGGTTAGCATAACCAGCCCACAGGACGGCTTGCTAAATCACAAAGACTTTTGGGAGCACAATTCCAAAGGGAATACCTTTCCCAGGTCACAGCGTTTCACTAAACCGATAGAGTCGTCTTTGATACGAGAAAAGCATACCTTTGTTGGAGTCACGTACTACGCTCGTGATAATTTACACTCTGAAAGTTATGATTTAAGCACTGCATCAAAACATTTGCATTCAACGGTGGGTTTACGATATTGCAAGACAGTTCACAGAAATTCACCTGGATTCTCCAAGAACGGAACCTCCCTGCTTAAATTTCCTCGCGTGAGCTGTTGAAATTCAAGAACATAGCAGAGCAACTGTGTGTGTACAAACTGTGGCTTTTCTTTATTCTGGGGTTGGTCCAAAACCAGGAAGAGCTCTAACGCACAGAGAGCTTCAAAATTCTACCTCAAGGAGAGTCAACAGCCTTAATTTCTCCTCCAATGGTATAGTTCTTTTGCACAGAGGACATGTGCGTGTTCTATCAGATTCATTCCTAGGAAGGTAATACTTTCTAACGTTACTATTAACGGTGACTGTGGCAGGCTGAATAATGGTCCCCCCAAGGATGACCACATCCTAATCCCCGGAATCTGTGACTATATTACATTACAAGACAAAAGGAACTTAAGGTCTGCAGATACAAGTAAGGCTGCTAAGCAGACCATCTTGTGGGAGACCGCACCCTGGTGCCAGGCTGAGACCGGGTCGAGCAACGGCTCCCTGTTGACTCAGCCAACCCGGTGGTTCCCCCCTCCCATTCCCCCACTTGCAAAGGCATACGAAAGCCTTGTCGAGGCTGAGAAAGCTAATTCCTGAAGCCTGTGGTCTGTGGGTGTTGGCAGTAATGCTACCCCCCTTTTCTACCTCGGGTCAAATAGAAACAAACATGGGAACTGTGTTTTGCTAGCAATCTTATCAACAAGGTCTTGCCGTGACCCGTTTAGAAAATTCACAAGGTACACAGAACTAAATGTTTTGGCTGGCAGCGATCACGTGAAACCTGTTTATTCTTAGAATGGCCTGACCCATAAGAGTCTTGATATAAAAGATTGTGTACAGCAACAATAAAGCCGTCACTCGGGCCATCAGCCCAGGGGACCCTCCTGTTCCCAAACTGGCTTCTCTTCTTTTCTTTCTTACATTCCCCTACCCTCAGGACCCTGATCTCGGTGTTTGTTGCGCCGGTCGCGACACCATCTTAAAGAAGAGAAATCATCCAGGAGGCCCAATCCAGTTAGGGGTTTATAAGCTAAGGACTGAGGCAGAAGCGGGGGGGGGGGGGGGGGGGGGGGGGGGGAGCGGGTGTCAAAGGGATACTCCGTGAGCATTCGGCCTCTTTGCTGGCTCGGAGGACAGAGGAAGGGAATCCCAAGTCGAGGCACGCAGTAGCCTCTAGGAGCTGGGAATCACACTGCGTTTACATCCAGCAAGAAACCAGTTCTGTAACCACAAGGACCTGAATTGTTCCAAAAAAGCCAAATGAGCAGGAAGCCGATTCTCCTAGAGCCTCTAGAAAGGAGTGTAGCCGTGAGGGCATGTTGATCTTAGCACTGAGACTCACACCTTTGCAGACACTGTGACTCAACTTGACCATTACCCACGGTGTGGTGGGAAACCGCGACGAGGCTTTTAGACGGGGGTGGGGGGGGGGGGGGGGGGTGACAGGACCAATTTGCAGCTGTGGGAGGAGGCCGGAGAGGGGCCCGGAGTGGAAGAAGGGAGAGAAGTGTAGCTGGGAGAGGATAATGTCTGAGACGGTGGTCGATGGTGGTGGGGGTGGAGAGATGCCAGACTGACTGGAGGCAGAATTGATGGCGTTTGCTAATGGACTGGATGTAGGTATGGCAGCAGCAAGGGTGGATGGTTCCTAGGTTTCCGATTTGAACTCCGTGAACAGCGATACCACTGGCAGAAATGAGTCAGCCTGGGGCCGGTGACACACTTTGAGGTGAGTGTGGGCGACTGGAAAATTGTAACATGCCAAGCTTGAGATAGGAGACACCTGAAGGGAGACCACAAGCAGGCAGATACGTTTTTTTTTTCTTTTTAAAAAACGTTTATTTATTAAGTAATCTCTACCCCCAACACGGGGCTCAAACTCACGACCCCGAGATCAAGAGTCGCATGCTCTGCCCACCCAGCCAGCTAGGCGACCCAGGCAGATGTGTTTCTTAGCCTGGAGTTCGGGGGAGAATCTGACCCGTAACCACATGGCTGGGGGCCATAAGCATGTAGATGTTATTTCAAGGCACTGAGAACCTGAAGAGACCCCACAACAGCCCCGAGGAACCCGAACTTTAGAGGTTGGGTGCAGTGAGAGGAACACGGCAGAAAGTCCTGATTCCAAACTTGTATAAATACACGCCTATCACATACATACTTAAAGATGGGCAGTGTGGGCACGTATCTATGGGGATGACAGTCCAGAGCTCTAGAATTCAGGAGCGGGCTGAGCAAATGAACACAATTTCCGAGACAGGGTAAGGGACAGGCCGCAGGCCTCAGGTGCAGGCCGCAGCTTCCGGCAGGAGGAATTCGGTGCAGACAGAGGTAGGTTTGCCTGGTTGGTGCAGGGAAGCTGATGTCTGCCGCCTTCCATTTGCTCAGTGAATCATGAAAAGGCCAGAAGAGGGGCGTGGGAGGGTTGAAGGTGTAACAGCTGACGTGGGGAAGGCACAGCAAACGTAACAGAGACTCAAAGTCGGATCCTCTGGTGATGCTGTGTCTGAGGTTGACAACCATTAAAGTGAAACCAACCAGCCCGACCGTGTGGTCTTCTTCTGGGAATATTCGGCTCTTAGGTGCAGGGAGGGCAGATGGGAGGGCTCGCCGAGGTCCTGGACAGGGAAGGGCCCCCGAGGGAGAGGACGGAGAGTGAAGGGGCAGTAGAAACGGACCCTGGGACCGCTGGCGCGCGCTGGGAGCCAACCGATGGGCTGGCGTCTTGCTGGGTGAGCTGGGAATCAGGACCGCGGCGTGTATTTCAGGAAATGGCCTGGAACTGGTGCTCGGCAAGCGCTAGGTTGTGCGGCCGGCGAGAACCCAGGCCTGGGCCTGCACCGTCAGCTCCTAGCGGGGCCTCGCCGGCTGAGAGTAACTGAAAGCAGCGTGGAGGGGAATCCAGGCCTGGGTGTGTCTAGGACGTTCACCTTCCCCTCCTCTCTGCTGGGGAATGGCGTCTACACATGAAGACAAACCGCCGAAAAGCGTGCCTACCGAGAAGCGGGATGCCCAGAACTGGGACAGGTGCTCCAATACCGCACAGGCCAGAGTGTTCCAAACAACTGTATTTGTTCCCTGCTCTGGTCTCCCGTGGGACAGGGGTGGGGTCTTCTCCCCGCTCTCCGGGTCCACTCTTCCTCCTCTGCGTCCTCCCAAGTACAGACCCGACACGCAGCTTCCCCTTTGGCTCTTTTCTGCCTCTACACTGGGGCTGTTTCCAGGCTCTGGGCCTCACCCCCGCGGGGGCTGCCCGCCGGGCAGCTCTCTTCCGCCCACGGTCTTCGCGCCATCCGCCAGGGGCCTCCGCAGAGCGGGCACACCCCGAATCACACTCACGGCTCCCCTCACGGTCTTCTCTTCTCCCGGATCTGCATTTGACACGTGTCCGGTCTACCCTGCCCTCCTCCTTCTTCCGCATCCCTCCTGGACTCGCGTGCGTGAAAGCCGTGTTTGGCAAAGGTTGACGTTTGTATGGTGCATGCTTTTTTTTTTTGAAGGGAGAGGCACGGAGGTTATCGGTGAGAAAAAGTTATAAAAATAGAACCTCTACAAAAAGTACCCAGGTCTATCGTGAAATTCATAGCACAGGCAATTAGTCACGGTCAACACCTGTTTGTGGGTTGCTTCCTCAGAGTCCACTTACCTCTTCTGCTAACGGGACCCTGATTTTTCCCACTGGGGCATTTCCACTCTCGGCTGCTAGAGGCATCTTGAGCTAAATCCCAGCTCCAGGGGTGGGGTGGGTGTTCACGTGGGCTGAAGACCGTCCTATCTCCTTGACTCCAGGGACACTTCAGAGTTGGGCACAAACTTTCACTTGGGCACTAGGAACAAAGCCTAGGACTTCAAAGCAAGGGGAAGAGGCTGCTTTCCTTCCTCCGGACGGGGAGCAGGTCTGCTGACACAGGTGGGAGGTGAAGGGGCTGCTGCGTGTGGACTGAAGAGAAGTGGGCGATGGTGGGGGGAGAGCAGGGAATCCGCAAGAAACCCCATCTCTGGTGACTCCGAGTAGTTGAACCAGTCCTTACTTAAGACGAGTGGTTCCTCTGGCCTTTCCGTCTTGAGAGCTCCCGGATTCCTTCCGGATTCCCGGATCTATCTGGGTCCAGCTCCCGGCACTTGCAAATCGAGAGTTCCAACCTGTAAACTCACCATCCCACCGCCCCGAGAGAACCTCTCCCAAAATTTGGGGCTTAATTTCTCCCATACGTTTTAATGCATCCACATATACACAATCCACACCCCCCCCGGCCTTTTTTTTTTTTTTTTTTTTTTTTTTTACAAAATTGAAAATATTTACTCTTCTGAAATACTTTGGTTCATTTTGTTTACCTCTTTTTATGTTAATCCACTCTATCATGTTCGTTTTTAATTACCGGATACTATCCCATTCTCGGAATATACGGTAACAAATTCCCATTAAGGAACATTTACATGTTTTTCCATTTCAAATCATAAAGGTGCCCTTCTTATGCACCAGTCCTTTTCATTCTAGAAGTGAATTGCCAGATCTTAGTTTGTGTACATTCTTAAGGCTCTGATGTCTTTTACCCGACCGTCCTCTGAAAGGAACTTGTGTTCCCGTCAGCATGGAGACGGTGTGCCTGCCAGGTAGGAGGGGAGTAAAGGTAAAACGCTTGCCCAAAGGAAATAGTCATTTGTTTGCTGAGCATTTACGGAGTGTTCCTTACTTGCACCATAGTGGGACAGGTGCTGGGGATACGGTGGTGACCAGACTCCCAGACTTGTGTCTGTATTCTTCCTTCTCCAGGTAGGGTAGCTTTGGGCAAATGTCTGGCTTCACGGATGAATTAACCAACAGCACACGTCGTGATGCGAGAGTCATGACGTTGGAGAGAATGCTCAGGAGACAGTGCAGTTCTGTCTTGGCGTAGATGGCGACGTCGCTGCATGGGACGCTGTTCACCCTCATCTTATGTCCTCCCAGTACGGGTGTGGTTAGAAGCCTGGAACCCCACTCCCCGGGCCAGCAGGGTTCTGCCGAGGGGCTGGGGGAGAAGGAGACGATCGAAGGCGGGAGCGAGGCAGCAGCTGCTGTGTTCCGAGGAGACACAGGGTCCCGCCAGGGCAGCAGCAGGAGACAACCCAGGCAGCACGGGGACAGGGCACGTTAGCAGGGCCGCAACCGCCTCCCCTCAGTCACCCGTTGCTCGGGAATCCAGCCTTCCCGTTTGCGTCTCCGATCCTGTTTAACAACGTTGTAACCTAAATCCCTAGGCTGAATCCTCCGTTCCAACTCTCTGGAATGGTTTTGCTCTCCTGGCGGACGGAATGGCCCGACACTCAAAACTATCCTTGAAACCCTGCAGGGTGTGAGCTGTGCCTCAGACCCACACAGCAGCCCTCCAAAAATCTCACAGAACCGGATTTTCCGGAAGCAGTGGAAGAGTCTGCCGGGTTTGGGGTTTTGGTTTCTTTCCAGTTGGACACCAGGTGAATTCAGTGGCTTTGAGAACGCAGCTTGTATGCAGAATACGTACCCTTGAGCACTTGACTCACTCAGGAAGAGGCCCGCCCACGAAGGCAGGGACGTGCGAAGTGAAGCCAGTCTGGGAGCCCAGCGGGTCCACAACTCCCTGTTAACGCACACCTGATACTCACGCACACTGAGCACACAGAATAACAACTGGGAAGACAGAAGGCAAGCTGGCAGGCACGTTGACTAAAACTGGTAGCGTTCCCCTTTTGGCCGAGCGTGTACGTTGAAATCCTTACCACGAACTGTTCATGGGCCGCGACGAGAGGGACCGGGGATACTGTGGATTTATGAGAACCGTTTGCTGTGATTACGTCCAACGGCACGGAAGCATTAAATCGACTCTTACGCGCCTCTTTCCCTGCACACTCAAACGCACTACAGCGTGAGTATGCGAATCACCGTGGAATGCTCCGCCACGCAAGGTATCGTCATCCCCTTCCTGCGCCATGGCTCCTTCTCTCTCTCCTAAACATCAGTCCTGGAGACAGGTTCTCCGCCCCACTGCAAAGAAATCCAACGACACCTGGAGGGGTGCCCAAGGCACAGTGTCCTCCCCTTAATTCTTCTCCTCCCCGTCTTCTCCCTCACTGGTGTCGTCACAATAAAAGATGTCTCGGAGTAGGAACACCTGCCTGGGCGCCGCGGGAGTCTGGATTTCAGCACCTTTTTTCTCCATCATCTTCTCTAACTTTTCCTTAAGCAGAGGCAGACTGGTCTCGTAAAGGTAGTCTATGATCTCTAAGGGAAAGAAATGTAATTTTGAAATTACGCGTACAAAGCCTCCTTCCCAAGGTCAAAGGGCAGAGGGCACGGACGCGGGTAGCGGGCTGCTGCTGTTACTATGGCGAGCGTGGTCCTGTTCTAACTGGCTTACTAAGGTTCCCCCAACCAGGTCCACCCTCAAAATCCTACGAGGTGGCCCGTTCCTCAAAGGAGGACACCAAGGCACGAAGACATTGCGAATCTTGGCCAAAGTTGCGGAGCTGGTAGGGGCCAACGAAGCCAGGACTCAAACCCGGGCTGCGATGTCTGCTGAATGCAACAAGTAGCTCATCTACGCCCCGTGGCAGAGCGTCACCCCAACCAGTGGCTCCCGAACGCGGGTGCCGGGCAGACCACTGGAGGCTCTCCTGCGTGCTTGTTCGAGAAAACCCTAGCCTCCAGACCCAGCCCCGAGGTTAGGATTCCGTGTGTATGGGATGAGGCCCCGGTATGTACGTTTTCCACCAGTTCCCCACAGGACTCTGACCACCTGAGTCTGGGAATACCTAAACCGCCCACGAATGGCTGCAAAGAAGGAACCGGGCATCGTACGCTTTTTCTGGAACTGTGTGTGAGCGTGTCACATGATGTGCGCACGCAAGCATGCGTCACGTGTGCGTGTGAGCACATGACGGTGACCCAGAAGCACTCACGGTTCCCGAGTGCTCACTAAGCACCAAGCACCCTGGTGACCACAATTCATCTATTATCTCATCTAGTACTTCTGAAGGTGCTGTCAGGTGGGGGTTAGGATTTGATAATCTTCATACCATTTTACAGCCGAAGAAGCAGAGGTTCCCAGAAGTCACGTGCCCGGGGTCACATTCTCAGCACGTGCCATCACTTGCTGGCTTCTTAACAATTCGAATACAGTACTGGAAATACTGACCTGGAAAAGTCTTCTTCTGCCAAAAGGGAACACAGGTAGCTTTCAGCTTATAAAACTTAGTTTGAACGTAGGACGGCGGGACATCACTTTAGAAAGGCAAAGATAAAAAAAAAGACAGCATCAGTTTAAAAACTGGTCACTTCACTGCTGCGTACGAAGCACACTGAGTCGGGAGAATCTGCAGGCGTTAAGTAACTTTCTTAATCCCGAACGCGAAACGATCGTGCCCATAAATGTGCGATAAAAACACGACACACGTGAGGTAGCTGTTGTTCACGTGGTTAAAAAGAACACGCACAAAAGGAAGAAAGTCAACAGCACGAGATGGATCCTGTTTAACTTACGAGAATTTAAATCACTAGTCAGGAACCAAGCGTAACACCAGCTAACGTAAGCGGATGCTGCCCTTGTACTTGGCCCTGCCCTAAGATCTTCCCATCTAAGGACAAACCACCGGCACGACCACTCTATGAGCGGTCTTGTGCCTCATTCTGGAGGTGGGGAAGCTGAGGCACAGGGAAGCTGCCCAAGATCTTACAGCTAATAAGGGGGTAGAGCTGGGACTTCAACTGGGTGGTCTGACTCCAAACCCCACACTCTTAACCATTACACCTAGGATAAATACATATCTGTCACAATCCAAAAGTAGATGTCCCCTGCTTTTTATTTTGCAGAACTTAAAAACAAAAAAAAAGTAGATGCTTATGATGTTTTGGTGAGTCAAATGTATTTCAATTTACAGTAAGTCGGACAAAATCTTAATCGTTCTTTATTTCCTTATTTATTTTTTAGAGTGTGCATGCATACACGAGCAGGGGAGAGGAGCAGAGGGAGAGAGAATCTTTTTTATTTAAAAAAAACTTTTAATGTTTTGGGGCGCCTGGGTGGCGCAGTCGGTTAAGCGTCCGACTTCAGCCAGGTCACGATCTCGCGGTCCGTGAGTTCGAGCCCCGCGTCACGCTCTGGGCTGATGGCTCGGAGCCTGGAGCCTGTTTCCGATTCTGTGTCTCCCTCTCTCTCTGCCCCTCCCCCGTTCATGCTCTGTCTCTCTCTGTCCCAAAAAAAAATAAATAAAAAATGTTAAAAAAACTTTTAATGTTTATTCATTTTAGAGAGAGAGAGAGAGAGAGAGAGAGAGAGACAGACACAGAGCACGAGCGGGGAAGGGGCAGAGAGACGGAGACAGAATCTGAAGCAGGCTCCAGGCTCTGAGCTCTCAGCACAGAGCCGGATATGGGGCTCGAACTCACGAACCAGGAGATCATGACCTGAGTCAAAGTCTGACGCTTAACCGACTGAGCCACTGAGGTGCCCCAAGAGAATCTTGGGCAGGTTCCACGTCCAGTGCCCGCACATTCTCTTTCTCTCTCTCAAAATAAATTAAAAAAATAAATAAAGTGGAAATCACTAACTTTACTTTCCTGGACTTTTTCTTAGACAACAAAAGCATGACCTACTTGTTTCAGCCGGAAGCTAATCTAGTAGCTGAAATGATCGGTGTTGATAGGCACCGGGCTACACATGTCCACCATGCACGACCTCCTTGGTCCTCACTAGGGTCCTATCAAACCATTTTGTGGATGAGGAAACCGAGGCTCAGAACAAGTTAGGGAACGACATGTCCAAAGACGGCTAAAAACTGAGTACCAGGACTCAACGCCAGCTCAGTCTGACCGCGAAGTCCAAGTTCTAAGGCCCCCACGCCCGCCCTCCTCCTGCAGTGCCGGGCGCCCAGCAGGATGTTCCGCACGCCCAACCCCAGGCTTAGGAGCCACAATCTGGATGTTTTCAAACGAAGTAGGCAGTACCCCTCACTAGGCAGACACGCTTTCTTTACGTCCTGCCTCAATAATTCACGAGGAGGCTTTAAGACTCTGGAGAGACCGAACGTTTAGACTTCTTTTTCGCTCTTTTAATTAAAACTTAAAGAATGTACTATTTCAAACAGCTTTGGCTAGATGCCACAGTCTCTACTTTATGGCTTTGAGATTTATTAATCTTAAGCGGGACAATCCATTTTTCAAATATGTAATTTCACTTAAAACCACTAAATGCCCGTTTTAATCTAAGAAAATCGTGATGTGAGGGGACGGTGACATCATACGATACGCAAAAATTTATTGGCGGAGTCAAATTTTTCAAAAACCCGTCTGCTACTACAAAGGGAGGGCTTTGCGGTCATGAGCGCTTCTCAAGATGGTAGCTGGTGGGTGCCGGGCCGGGTCCCCTCTGGGAGACCCGACACCCTCACCTCTCAGGGACCCGTCATGTGGAGCAGTGAGTGGCCCACCCCGCAGGTGCGCTGGGAGGGAAGGGTTTGGAGCCACGAGCGTGTCTGTGACTCCTAACAGGGTCTGTCAGGACAAACTTCCCATTCTCCAGCTTAAAAAAACCAAACTGATTGCTCGTTGTCTATAATCCCAAGGTGCAAATAACCACCAGAACCGGTTGCAGCCCTTCCTCGTGGATCAAGGACAGCGTCACCCTTTTGACAGCCAGCCAAGTGGCAGCCCCGCCTCACCGTCCACCCTTCTAAAACTAAAGGCCACTCAACCCCTAACACCCCCACTTCCGATTCCCAGACCCCCAGCTCTCAATGACCTGCTCTCATACAGGGACTGTGCTTTGCAGGCTGGCTCCCTTGTTCAGCAAGCAATAAATTCAGGTGTCGGGAGTGGTGGCCTCTGTCTTCAGTAGCAAGAAGGGATTCACGATGTCTGGGTGATAGGTAACAAAAGCTCACAGCAGAGGCAGATGGAGGCAGCTTATGAACACAGGGAAGTCTGGGGGCGCCCGGGTGGCTCAGTCGGTTCGGCGTCCGACCTCGGCTCGGGTCATGATCTCACGGCTCGTGGGTTCGAGCCCCGCGTCGGGCTCTGTGCTGACGGCTCGGAGCCTGGAGCCTGCTTCGGATTCTGGGTCTCCCTCTCTCTCTCTCTGCCCCTCCCTGCCTCGTGTGCACTCTCTCTAAAATGAATACGAATATTAAAAAAAACAAAAATAAACATAGGAAAGTTCACCCTCACCCCGCAGGTGAAAGATGCAAATGAACACCCTACCGAAACTACTTAGGGAAGCTTAAAGAGGAACAGGACCTTTACATGGTCTCAAAATACCTCCCACGGCCCCTTTTTATCCCCAAGAGAAAAACCGGTACTTTTATACGGGGAGGGGGAAACCTGGCAAATGCCCCCAGAGCCAAAGCGTCAAGATGATGTGATGATAAAGACTCAGGGTCACCTACGGCGCGCTCCTGCCCCCAACACAAAGCCTCATCCCAAGGAGGCAGCAGAGAAGCTCCCACCGCGAGCCATTCTACAAACAACCAGCCCGTCCTCGCCCCCATTTTTAATGCCCTCAAAGCCAAAGGCAGAAGAGCTTTGCTGATGGAAAGACACGAAGGAGACGCACGGTTAAATGCACCGTGTAAATCTGAACTGGATCCTAAATCGGGGGGAAATGCTATAAAGGACGTTCCCGGCACATTATTAGCGGGGGAAACTGAATGTGAACTGTGCTTTGCAGCACAGCACCGTATCGGCGTCGAATTTCCTGGGCGTGGTAAGTGCGCCGTGATCACGTAATAATGTTCTCGTTTAGGGCACGGTGCCCACCACTAATCCTCAAGGGCTGAACGAAACTACTTTATTCCCTTGGAAGAGGGAGTGGGAACGGGAAAGGGAGGGCGGACGACAGAGCAAACGTGGAAAAACTGGTAAGAATCTATGATTTGGGGCAAAGGGCTTGTGGGATCTCTGCTCTAATCGTTTAACACGTTAGCTCCGTGAGGCTCTTAAGAGACTCCGCACACATTTCGTTCACCCTTCCCCGGGGTCTTCGGCGAGGGGTGGTGGGGAGGGGGAGGGCGCAGCTGGCCCACGGCACCCAGTCCCCGTGTGCACAGTACCATCAACACACGAATCCCGCCTGCAGCGTGGATTTCAGCCCGGCGCTTCCAAAACTCATAGATGGTCACTAACTACGTCATCTCTTATCTTTTAATTAGCTTAACATTAACCAAACGGTCTTACCCTATGGTACTAGCAAGATCTTCCCAGTCTATTTCATTAGCATCTTCCACGTTTATTTCATACAACCTGGGAGAAAAAATAAACATTAAGTTTTCAAGCGCAAGTCAGCACAATGGGCATGTTCACGGACTCCCAAACGTGGCAAGCTCGGGGCGCCTGGGTGGCTCGGTCGGTTGAGCGTCCGACCTCGGCTCAGGTCATGATCTCACGGTTCACTGAGTTTGAGCCCCGCGTCGGGCTCTGTGCCGACACCTCAGAGCCTGGAGCCTGCTTCGGATTCTGTGTCTCCCTCTCTCTCTGCCCCTCCCCTGCTCTGGCTCTGTCTCCCGCAGTCTCTCGTAAATAAATAAACGTTAAAAAAAATTTAAACACACACACAAAAAAGTTCCTAAGGTCATACACACAGGCAGTGCGGGAAGACGGGTTTGAACCCTAGCAACCTCACTGCAGATTTCTGCTGCTGGACACCTACTCTCGGGTCAGAGAGAGTTACCACGGCATCACCTCCTCTGGCTGTACCTTTCGATCAGGTTGATTTTGGCCCGCAGGGCATTCACTCCGCGGTACACATCCCGACCATTCGTCATCCTCTTGGTTAGAATTTCCGTCCTGCGTGCAAAGAAAAAAAATATAGTGCACCTCCTGGGCTAAAGTTTCCACTGCAATTTCCCGCACTTTCCTCCACGACGTCACCCTTACGGAGAACCACGCTGTGAGTTGTGTAGCTCATCGCTAAAGTTGGCCACCTTTGGGAATATGCTTATTATTCTTCTTTTCAACTGGGAAATGATAAAGAAAGTGGCAGAAAGTTGGTGGTTAGTGAAGCTGGATGAGGGATACGGTAGTTCTGAATTTCTGTGCGCTATGAAACTTCCATAAAATGAAGTTACAAACAGGAGGAGCACAGAGTATCGGCCCATCAGCAGGTGCTAAAGGAAACTGCAAACTCAAGACTGCTTATAAAACGGAGGGACGTAAGAAAGATTCAGTAAAGTCATAAATGATGTGGTGGCTCCCCTAAGGCCCAAAGCGAATGGCTGAAGGGAAGGGTGACCGGAGCTCCTAAAGAGCAGGACAACCCGGGGCATCTGACTCTTGATTCTGGCTCAGGTCCTGATCTCACGGTTCGAGCCCTACGCTGACGATTCAGAGCCTGCCTGGGATTCTCTCTCTCTCTCAAAAATAAACATTAAAAAAAAAAAAAAACAAAGAGAGCGGCAACCCAGCTAAAAATTATTTTTTAAGTACTCGTCTCAAAGAGTAAAATGTGTCACCATCTGACAGATCGCTAGCTGTTCCGTTCTGGGTAAGGGGGATACACAATCCACAGGTGAGTGACGCTGTCGTTCTCACCGGCCAGCCGTGTTCCTTTGAAATGCAGCATCTGAGGTCCTGTCAACGCTACATGAAGGAAATCTACATTCTAGTTTCAAGTTTCCTGCTTTTCTCTTAAACAAGCAACCCTACATGTTATCCTAATTCTTCTGATCCTGAAGCATGGCTGCTCTGTGGTATTTCCCTTTCTAAACACTGATCTATCGTCCTCCAACGGAGGCTTACGAAACACTCCTTTTTTAGTCCAAAATACAGGGGCAGTAAGGGCTCTGGTTCCTCCATAGTAAACGTTTTGTCCCCCAATCATTATCTGTTCTTTGGAGTTTATGCCCCTGAGTGTAGTCTTCTATGAAAATAAACAGAGAACTCTAGGACAGAATTCTGAAGGACGGAACAACAAATGGCATAATCTAGGAATCTGCTCTTAGTAGAAAACATGCCTACTCCGAACTCACTCTTTTTTTAAAAAAATTTTTTTCATGGTAATTTCCAAAAATTTTTTTAATGTTTTATTTATCTTTGAGACAGAGAGAGACAGAGCACGAGCAGCGGAGGGACAGAGAGAGAGAGAGAGAGAGAAAGAGACACAGAATCGGAAGCAGGCTCCAGGCTCTGAGCCGTCAGCACAGGGTCCGAGGCGGGGCTCGAACTCACGAACTGCAAGATCATGACCTGAGCCGAAGTCGGACACTCAACCGAACGAGCCACCCAGGCGCCCCAGTCTGAACTCACTCTTACTTGACCTGACGATGACCGCACTCCCTTTGCGCGTGAGGTGCGTGGGCCGTGAGTTGCAGGCCCACCGCTCCGAGGAGTCCCGGCGCAGCTGACCACCCAGCTCAGAATCTCTCCAGGGCCCGGAAAAGCCACATCAGGCAAAGAAGGTGCAGCGAGGTCAGGACTGAAAATGCTATGTGACGAGCGTGTCTAAAGTGGCACGATGAACCCGGCTGCCTCGCTCTGGTGAGGCCAGAGGAGCCGCTGAACTCGACAGGTGTGTGAAAAGGGCTAACTCCTGCTCATCACCGTGCTTGTGATTTCCCTCCCAAAGGGGAGGTTCGTATTTTTTTTTCCCCTCATGCTGCAAAGAGAGGACTATTTGCTTTTCCTAAAGACTCAGCAGGAGCAGAGTGAAGGAACCGCAAGCCATTACTATTAAGAAGGCTCACGTTCCTTCACGAGGAAGTCACGCAAGGGATCGAGGTTAGTTAAGCGCCAACTCAGATCAGATACGGATACCGAAGTGGCCGGAACGGACGACTGGTGACGATCGTTCTTGACACGTGAGGCTTTCCGCACGACGGTTACGTGGACCTTCTTCGTGACTTCACCCATCTACCCGCTTTGCTGACGTGTGTGGTGTGTGTCTGTGAGAAAGCGGGACGGAGGGGGGGAGGGGGGGAGGGGGGGCATCTTGTTGCAGGTCACTGAAGAAGCCTTAAAACTTACCACTTACTTTTACACTGCATCCAATTTCTGGTTTCTACTCTGGCTTCTACTTCCACCCAAGAAATGCCCTTGTACAGACTTTCCCTGACAATAGACAGGCGGCCGTCGGGGTTCTCTCGCAGCTTGGAATCCATCTGCTGTAACTCGTGGGGAGACATTTTCTTTAGAATCACTTCTTCCACAGCCTTGATTAGCTTCTGGGTTTCCGCCTTACTCCAAGCACCGTGGTTTCTCGCTACAGACACAAAAGGACGATCTTACAGTTTCTCGTCTGTCTTCGCACACGTCAAAAACAAACCGATGACGGACACGTGTCACTACGCATCTGTCCACGCCCGCAGCACGTACGCCACCAAGGGTAAGCCCTAATATCAACTACGGACCCTGGGGGCTCACGATGTGTCAGTGAGGGTCCACGGGCTGTAACAATGGCACCGCTCGGGTGGGGGATGCAGATAATGGGCGAGGCCGTGCGTGTGTGGGGGCAGGGGACAGATGGGACGTCTGTGGACCTTCCGATTTTACTGTGAACCCAAAGCCACTCTAAAGCCTTAAAAAAAAAAAAAAAAGATAAATCAGGACTTTTCAGAAGAGAGTGGGCAACATCTCAATTACACTAACATAACACCATAAGCACAGCTACGTGCAAATTACAGTGGAACCACTACAGTGGCCAAAGATTCTTTATTGTTATCTTTTACTTTAGAGAAAGAGAGCTCACAAGCAGGGGAGAGGAGGAGGAGGAGGAGGAGGAGGAGGAGGAGGAGGAGGAGGG
>NC_064807.1:87612261-87688055 GCF_023721935.1 Panthera uncia
GGGAGGGGGAGAGGGAGAGAGAGAGGGAGAGGGAGAGGGAGAGGGAGAAAGAGAATGAGAATCCCAAGCGGGGCTCGATCCCGCAACCTTGGGATCATGACCTGATCCGGTATCAGGTTGATGCTCAGTTGACTGAGCCACCCTGGCGCCTCCCAACGATTCTGTTTAAGAACCAGTATCAGAACAGAACTGTCTTTTCTTAAAGCAATGTGTGTTTTTTTAACTTCAAAAAAGTTGTTTTTCTTGTTTCTGAGTAACCTCTCCCGTGTGACTCTGTGAGGTTCTCCAAACATTTAATGGGAACCAAGTAAGTGAATGCGTGAAACTGAGCTCCAGTGATCACAATGATAAAGGCGTCTGAACCTGAAGCCTTCATCTGCGGAAGGCATCAAACCGTCCATGGTCCATCTTCCTGGCCTAGATGGTCACAGTCAGGCTAAGGAAGAGGCCTCAAACCACCAGCCTACAAATATCTTTGGTTTGGCCCACAGAGTGACGTTACTTTTTCTCAACAATTTGGATATTTAAAAATCAAAACAGTTCAGGGGGAAAAAAAAAGGTATCTAGATTTCACACACTCGCACCAAATCCAGAAGCATTGGCCACACTGAGTCTCTGCATGGCGCCACGGCTGGACGTGGTGGCACGAAAGACATGGCTCCCAGTCACCCGGGGGCCACAGATGCCAGCCCCCGTGCTCACCGTAATGGCATCCGAGGGCTGTCTCCTTAAAGCAACTGGGGATTTTGTAACGTAAAGACTATAACCAACAAAGTTTTTCTGACAGAGGAGAAAAAGAGACAGGAGGTTTGGGAAAAGTCCCTAACAGGCCGACTGAATCGCATCACTGCCCTCCCGGCAGTCTCCCCTGTCCTCTGCGGGAGGGGACCTCCTCCGCCCTGGCTCTCCTACCTGCCAGCCTCCCAGGGTCTCAGTCAGGCCGGCGGGTAGAGCTGAAAGCTACTGAACCCAGGCGTGGCAGAAACTGGTCACGTGAGGGGCGCCTGGGCGGCTCAGTCGGTTGAGCGTCCGACTTAGGCTCAGGTCATGATCTCGTGGCTCGTGGGTTCGAGCCCCGCGTCGGGCTCTGTGCTGACCGCTCAGAGCCCGGAGCCTGCTTTGGATTCTGTGTCTTGCTCTTTCTCTCTCAAGAATAAAAAACATTTGAAAAATTACAAAAAATTGGTCGTGTGAATAAAGGCTGCATGGTTTCACAATCGCGGGTGAGAAATGAAATGAGACAGCTGGGAGAACGGCTTCAGCAGTCAACCGTCACGGCCCCCCCACAAGACAGGCCTGCCAGGATGCCCGTGCTGGGGCCGCGGGGGCTCATCTGCTCGCGGGGTGGAGCAGCGCGGACGGTTCACTTACGGCTGCTGATCTGGGAGAACTTCAGGGCAACAGAGAGGCTACTTCGAGCCACCATCTCGCCAATCTTCTTCCAGTCGTTTCCATGCAGGGAGTGGTAGATCTTTAACTTCTCCGTGTCTCCTTTGCTATACCTGGGAGGAAGGGAAAACGTGCTACAGTTCTGATCAAGTGTGAGATTAAGAACTGTGTTGCTTTTAATTTTTAATATTTATTTTTGAGAGAGAGAGAAAGAAAGAGAGAGAGAGAGACGGAGCGAGTGTCAGCGGGGCAAGGGCAGAGAGGAAGACATAGAATCCAAAGCAGGTTCCAGGCTCGAGCTGTTAGCACAGAGCCTGATGCGGAGCTTGAACCCACGAACCGCGAGATCATGACCTGAGCCAAAGTCCAACCCTTAACCGACTGAGCAACTCAGGTGCCCCTTTCTTTTTTTACTATTTCTTTTTGAGAGACAGAGAAAGAGAGAGAGAGAGAGAGAGAGATGGAGGGAGGGAGGGAGAGAGAAATTGAGGGAGAGAGAGGGAGAGAGGGCGGGAGGGAGTGCTCAAGTATACCTGTGAACGGGGGAGGGGGGAGAAAGGGAGACCGAAGATTCGAAGCAGGCTCTGTGCTGAAAGCAAAGAGTCCAACGCGGGGCTCGGACTCACTAACCTTGAGATCACGAACTGAGCTGAAGTCCAACACTTAGCAGACTGAGCCACCCAGGCGCCCCCCCAAACTGTATTTTTGGGATTCTGTCTCTGCCTCTCCCCCATTCACGTGCACACGCGCGCCCTCTCTTTCTCAAAATAAATAAATAAACTTTAAGAAAAAAAACCCAGCATTCTAAGGGCAAATTGTTACCACACACAAACCACGTGGTGCAAACGAATGAATGAACTTTCTTATTAGAATTAGAATTAGAATACAGACTTTGTATTCTGCTAAAACTTTCATTCCCACGCTTATGTCACAGATAGAAAACTGTCACCTCAGCTGCCACCGTTCATTTACCCAAAGCTTTCTTTCACGTCCCGCTGAAAAGGTCCTCTTTAGTGAATTTCCTTCGAGTTCCGTCCACAGACGTCCAGCCCCGGGGCTTGGGGAAAAGGGGAGCGTGGGCTTTAGTCTGTGAGCAACCTTTTCCTCTGCTTCCGGTTTACTTCTTTTGGTCAGAATTTAAAAAAAAGAAACCAAGGGCGTATCGGTGTTTGGGGGTCGCATAATACGTAGGTCTCGCTTTCAAATCGTGCAGCCACCTGGAACCCAAACGACCCCGCCGCGTTTACTAAACGTGCCTCCCAGAGTGAGGTCAAGTCCACGAGGTTGTCTGGGCCCGCAGAGCGAGGGGCCCGACGCTTTCCTGCCTTTCCCTCTGTCCTGGAGCAGAGCGCTTACCCACAGCCGACACCCGATCCACATTGGTTTTATCGGGAACGTTGGGAACAAAACGTAGTTGGGTGTTGCATTTACTTGGGGAGGGAGGGAGGAGACCGTGACCACCAAGCAGTGTCGCTGCCGAACTGCTCGCACTGGACCTCTGGCTGGCGTTCACCCTGCCTTCACACACTCACTGGAAACCCCCAAAAGCGGGCTGAGCGCCGGAGGGAACGTCGCATCGAGAAGGAACATTTGGGTACACGGGGAGCTTACACATGAGCAGAGAGCAAAGAAAACCTCGTGAGTAACATTAAGGGGGGCACGGCACACCGAGTGCTAGAGGAAGTACAAAGGAAAAGCCAGGGATCTAGAAAGGGGAAGACTGGCGCGCCTGGGTGGCTCAGTCAGTTAAGCGTCCGGCTTCGGCTCAGGTCATGATCTCGCGGTTCGTGGGTTCGAGCCCCGCGTCGGGCTCTGCGCTGACAGCTCAGAGCCTGGAGCCTGCTTCCGATTCTGTGTCTCCCTCTCTCTCTCTGCCCCTCCCCCACTCATGCTCTGTCTCTCTCTCTCTCAAAATATACATAAAAAATAAATAGAAAGGGGAAGATCACAAACTTTGACTAAAGAGGTAGAAACTGAAATGGGCTTTGAAGACATTCACCTGACCGCAGATATGCAGGCCCGTTTCACACACAAAGGTCCTCATGATTTCGTTTTTTTTTTTTTTTTTTTTTTTTACCACCTCTAATCTGTTGTGGACGTTCTGATTTATACGATCAGCAAGCACCAGAGAAATGCTGTGTCTCAAGCTGCTAAGGCTTCTTACCTGCCCTTGTAATTGTTGACATCAAACATCTTCTTTGCTCGATAGTAAACGAGTTTCCAGGGCCGGGCAATGCCCTTCCCTAAAGTCGGAAGAAAGGCAAGTGGTCAGTGGGGCACACAGGGCCTGGCCTGAAACGGAGTCACAGTTGTAAAAGGAAGCCGGCACAGGCCCCTCTCCCCCCCATGACCCCGGACCCCACATCGAGGCCGGGATTTCACACATCCTGCAGAGAGCTGGCTCGAGGAGCAGACACCCGCGGTCACCAGTCTCCTTGCAGAGCTCTGCAAACGACGGGCTTAGGATGTCGAGGCTCCAGCTTCCAGTCTACCTACCACGTTCGGGGGAAAAGTTCTTTATAAACCAAAGTAACGTTAACAAAATTTGAGTTAAGGGGAAAGAATGCTAACGTGGAGGATGTGTGCCAACAGTTGATGAACAAGAGGGCTTCTTGAACGAGCAGGCTTTACTCATCTCCTCACTCTAAGGACCAAACAGCGCCCCCGACAGGGGCTCCCTACTCTGGTTGCCCCTGCACATTCCGGAGAACACCTAAGAAATCATCCTCTTTCAATTCATGGATTTTGCGGGGGAGGGGGAGCGCCTGAGTGGCTCAGTCGGTTGAGCACCCGACCTTGGCTCAGGTCACGGTCTCACGGTCCGTGAGTTTGAGCCCCAGGTCGGGCTCCATGCTGACAGGTCGGAGCCTGGAGCCTGCTTCCGATTCTGTGCCTCCCTCTCTCTCTCTGCCCCTCCCCGGCTCATGCTCTGTCTCTCTCAAAAATAAATAGGCATTAATACTAAGAAATAAATACATTTATTAATGAATTCATAGATCTCCTTTCTGTCCAATCCCATGCTGCTTCATGGCTTGGTCTCAGTTTCCAAGTACACCCGCTGGAAGAGGGTTCCAGCGACAAAGCACACGTAAGGCTGTACTCAGGAAACTCAGGAGATCCGGGTGTGCTGTGTGCAGCATACGAAAGACAGCATGTATTAGAGCAGGGGAGCAGAAACCAGAACCACACTTCTTGCCCAGCAGGAAAGCTCCAAGTTGATTGTGTTACTTTCTACAAGATCCGGAAAAGCACTACGCTTGGGAGACATGAACGCATTCCAAACCCCCAAGAGTACAGGCTGGCGATGCGAATACGGAAATACCGATCGGCCGGGCGCTGTGCGAACACCTACCGTGCCTCACCCGGCTAAGGCTGGAAGGCTGGCGACAGTCAAAAAGAAAACAGCTGTACGCTTACC
Source organism: Panthera uncia (assembly GCF_023721935.1). Lineage (NCBI taxonomy): Eukaryota > Metazoa > Chordata > Mammalia > Carnivora > Felidae > Panthera > Panthera uncia. Next base: position 87,617,069 of record NC_064807.1, read on the forward strand.
GATGTGCAGTCTAAAGGAGTATTTTCTTTTCAAGTCAGTGATCACAGATTTCTCCTCTGGGTATCTGTCTGTATACAGCAGCTTGTCCGCATTGTCAATCCCGGTCAGGGACAGAAATTCTTGCACGTTTTTCTCTAACTGCTTATTTTCCTTTACAGAAAACTTGCCAAATCTAATAGCGACACCTAGGATTGGGGTGGGGAGAAAAAGTAGGCATTGTCAGTAACAAAGAAAAGAGCAAACCCACCACTCAGTCTTCGGCAGTTACAACAGCGCCCAGTCAGCTACCCCCTGCTGAGAAGCAGCCCTAGGTGTGCCCTTGACATTAGCTCCCCCCTCCCCCACTGTGACCCCCAGCTTCCCTTCCATTTTAGTCATTCTTCTCCCAAAGTCTGCCCCGTCATCCCCTTCTAGAGTGACCTTCCCCAATTCATCAATCTCTTTGGAAAATAGTCATTTTTTTTATTAAGAAAGAATACATTTTCATTAAAAGTTCAAGCAGTATGGAAATAAACATTTCAAAGAAGTCCCCCCTCGGGGCGCCTGGGAGGCTCAGTCATTAAGCGTCAGACTTCCGGCTCAGGTCATGGCTCAAGTCACGATCTCGTGATTGGTGGATTTAAGCCCAACACGCTGGTGTCAGCCTGTCAGGACAGAGCCTGGAGCCTGCTGCAGATTCTGTGTCTCGCTCTCTCTCTTCCTGCCCCTCCCTGACTCACGCTTTGTCTCTCTCTACCTCTCAAAAATGAATAAAAGTTAAAAACAATTTTTTTAAGGGACGCCTGGGTGGCTCAGTTGGTGAAGCATACAACTTCGGCTCAGGTCATGATCTCACAGTTCGTGGGTTTGAGTCCCGCATCAGGCTCTGTGCTGATGGCTCAGAGCCTGGAGCCTGCTTCCGATTCTGTGTCTCCTTCCTCTCTGCCCCTTCCCCACTCCCACTCTCTCTGTGCCTCTCAAAAATGAATAAATGTTAAAAAAATGTTGACGTTTAAAAAAAAAACAAAACAAAAATTTTTAAGAAGTCCCCTCTTAATCTCTTCTGCCACACACACACCCCGGCCAAAGGCAAGTACGGTGAAATTGGCCGATACAAATATTCACATATATTCTCTATGCAAATATATGGGGGGTGGGGGGAGTAATAAGGTCATTTAACTGCACATTCTACTCTTCTTTGTAACTCAAAGCAACCAAGTTCCATTATGTACTGATGGGTCTTATGTATGGCATGGTTTTTCCCTTCTTAGACTTATTTCAAGAATATCTTTTAAAAAATACATACGCCTAAAAATTTTGACATAAGACATACAAAAAGAATGGGAGCATTCCACAGATGCTGCTCTAAACACATTTTCCTTCCTTGGTCTGTTTTTTTATTTTTTTCAACGTTTTTTTTTTTTATTTATTTTTGGGACAGAGAGAGACAGAGCATGAACGGGGGAGGGGCAGAGAGAGAGGGAGACACAGAATCGGAAACAGGCTCCAGGCTCCGAGCCATCAGCCCAGAGCCTGACGCGGGGCTCGAACTCACAGACCACGAGATTGTGACCTGGCTGAAGTCGGATGCTTAACCAACTGCGCCACCCAGGCGCCCCTGGTCTGTTTTTTTAAAATGAACCTCTTCAACATGATTAACGGGGCTAAGGCTCTGCTTTTACTGTTCCCGGGGACCAGTGTACTGGGTCCGTCACAGCCCAGTGAACACCGCTCGTTCGGACCACACAGCCTCAGCTTTGCGGTCTGCTCCTCGAGTCCGTAACTTTTCTGGGAGGTTCTTGCAACACGGTGAGTGAGATCAGGAAGGAGACGGGTCTCCCCTACCAGAAGTTGGGCGGAGGAGACCCAGACCCCTCCGTTTGGCTGAGCTCGTGGCTCGGACAACAATTCCGGCAGGAGGTGAGGCAGGAAGCGGCCAGAAGGTGCTGCTGGTGAACCTAGACAACTTGCATCATTCACCAAACGGCGTCAGGGGCTCCTCACGCAGACAGGAAAGCCCGGCAGCTATTCGAGTCCCCCCAGCTCACCCTGTGCCTTGAATTCCTTAAACCGCCCTAAGTCATCCCGGTACATCCTCTTGATGGTGGTGGCGGCCCTTTCCTTGATGTCGGGGATGAACTCCTGGAGCTGCTTCACGGCCGAGTCCAAATCCACATCCGAGTCGCCCAAATCTCTCGACTCTTCGGATAAGTATCTCGTTTCGGAACCTGTGGCCACTTCCAGACGGCCTTCTTCTTCGTTTGTAGGTTCCAACCTACGGACAAGATCGGACGGACTCACGTGAACGCGTCGCTTGCCCCGGTGGCTTTCAAGTGCTTAAAGTGACCCTCACTTCAGACCAGGACAGTGTGAAAGCAAGGAGGGATGTCGGAGCCTGCCACGAACATGCTAGATAAAGAGGTCACAGGCAGAAGTCACACAGAAGACACACATCGAAAGACACAACATTCCCCCGTTACCTCTGCACCTCTTCCGTGCAGGCCCGGGTTTTCTCCTCCTGTGGCCTGGGCTCCTCCCTTTCTTCAATCAAGGTGCCATTTCCCTCCAGTGAATCAAAGTGCGCGTCCTCCAAGCGGGCAGCGAGCGCTGAAAACTCCCCACCAGGCGCTACGGGGCTTTCGGCAGAAGAGCCTCGCTTCCGTCTCTTAGCCTTTTTCTTTACACCGCTGACCCCTCGACATCCTTCGGAGTGCGCGTTCTCCAGACCCTCAGGCCCGGGCACTGCCTCAAATTCGCGGTTGTGTGAAATTTTTCTCTTTTTTTTCTTAGACTTTTTCTCACCTGCGGGTATTGGCAGCTGGGCAATTTCGCCCTCTGGGCCCACGGAAAGGGGGGCTTCTGGCTGGTGTGGTTCCACCTCGGGCAGGGGCAGGCTCGCACGTGGGCTGTCCTGCACAGCATCGCCCGATGCCGCTTTCTTCCGACGTTTTTTACTCTTTTTCTCCCTGACTTTATGATGCGGTTCTTCGGACTCATTTTCACGTGACTTCGGAACGGACTGCGGTTCGTCTGCGTCAGGCTCTCGTGTTGGCTTTTGTTCCTTGCTCGAGTCCACGTACACGACATCGACGTCGCTCCTAAAATTCTTCGGCGTGTCCTTGATATTTTCTTTATCCACCAGGACGTACACCACGCCTGTTTCCTCATCTACCCCCAAAGCCTTCTGTCTTCTCTTTTTATTCTTTTTGGGTATAGAAGTGGTCTTTTCAGTCTCCTCGCAAATTTCTGATTTTTGCAAAGGGGAAGAATGAAAATGCTGGAAATCCTTTCTCTTTTTTTTACTCTTGGTTATGTGACGCTGTTCGCTTGTCAGAGGAGCGTCTCTGAAACTTTCATGGGAACTCCTTAGGTGTCCTTCCTTATATACAGAGTATTTTTTCTTTTTCTTGTCAAATACTGGGGTGTGAATTTCCAATCTGCTCGGTCCTCCTTCCATTCTGTTCCTGTAGGGAAACTTGACAACAATGGTTTATTTTTGCAAAGCATTTTAAACATTGGCCTCAGGAGGAAAAAAAAAAAAAAATCACAGAAAAATGAAATTATATGACAAATGACAAGACTGGAATCATGGCTGTCAATTTTAAATTATTCTAAATGCACAGGGGCCTCACTGTAATTTACGGTCTGGTCCCAATGCCCTTAGGATACGGTAAAGAACAGTTAACAGAGAACAAAGTGCCCAGCATGATCAGGCCCTTGTCCCCTCCCCCCCCCCCCCCCCCCGCCCCCATCTTTTACCTCTCTCTTCTAACTCCATGCTCCAGCCACACATGTCTTTTTTGGGTTCCCCGAACATGCCATAATCCTTTCCTTAGCTCACGGTCTTATAACATACCATATCCTCTTTCTGGAATGCCCTCTGCTGCCTTCCTACCCTCCCTGCCTCCTGCCTCCTTTCATCCTTCAGAGCTTGGTTTGAATATCACTTCTTCAAAAAAGCTTTCCTTGGTTAAGAAGAGACATACGTGATGATACTTTGCCTCTTAAGTTTAAAACCCACAAATCAATTGTATGTGTCTTTTCTGCATGGATACGTAGTAGTAACTGGCAAATTCTAATCGGCAAATTCAGAGATCAGGGACAAGAACCGAGCCAGTTTCTCTTGTATCTGTCATCTTTTATTTCTTAATGGGGGTAATGACGACGGGGGTGTTTGTTGTATTTTTATTTACTTATTTGAATGCTGCTTGCTTTTTCACTTAAAAAGCAAGAAGGAGAACAAAGGTACAGATTGCTTTCATTTGTGTTCAAAAACAAGCAACTGAAGGATGTACATGTGTAAGTACTTACAAAGGAGGAGGAAGAGGAGAAAAAGACAGTGCTCCCTGACCCCCGTGGGCTTGGTCCATTCCAAATATACTTTCATAGCAAACCATACGTCTCCTTGGTAGCACTTAGCCCAAATGTAGTTTAAAGACTAAACGATTATTTCACTAATCATTTAATGTTAGTCTCCTCTGCTAAAAACGTAAAAAAAAAAAAAAAAAAAGTTTCCACGCATCTTTGGGTGACATCAGGGAGAACGGTCTTAATGAAAGCTCTTAAGTGCCTCTGTTGAAGGGGAGGTCCTGGGGCTGGGGAATCTGGCTTATGGGTAGAAACCGATGTGTTCTTTCATACTCTTCTTCCGGCCACACAATTCTCAAACTGTCCTCACCGCCCATGAGAAGTTAGGGACCCTACCCCTCTCCTGTATCTTCAGCCTCTCCCTCTGCAGTGGGTCCCTTCTGGCAACACTCCAACAATCTTTAGCCTCTCCTAACTTACAACAAAACAAAACAAACCCACGAAAACCAACCATCTTCTGACCTTGAAGCCCTACCCAGCTGTTCTCCTCTCTCCTCTTCACAGCACAACTTCAGACAGAAAATGCTCTCTCCATTTCCTCACCTTGTATCCACGTCCAAAACCACTCCTTCTAGCTGTTCCCCCCCCCCCCCCCCAACTCCTGCCCTGAGACTGCTCCAGGAAGAGCGCCGAGGACCTCCAACCCACTACATTCAATACACGCTTTCCTGGCCCATCTTTCAGGCCTTCGCGAGAACGGTGAACAGGTGAGCAGATGATTCCTTTAAATATTCTTTTTCCTTCCTCTCTCCCAACCTCCTTCACTTTCTTTCTTTGAAACACCTCCTAAGCTTCTCCCTCTGGTCTCTGGAACTCAGCACAACATACTAACTGCATACTTACTCCCCACCAAGACTTTTTTGGTTGCCCTGTTATTCTTAAGACCAAGTCCCAAATCCTTACACACCTACCAGGCCCTTCATGATCTAGTCTGGTCCATGTCTAACTCTCCACCTATCATTTCTCCCTGGGTTTCAGACAGCCTGCTCCTTTCGGTTCCCGGAATACACACGTTCTTTTTCATTCTCCAGGACTTTCCAAAAGCAACTTCTGCCGGTGATGCTCCTTCTTCCGAGGGACCTTTCTCCGCGTTAACTGGGCCACGTCCGAAACTCACCTCCTCAAGAAGGCCTCTCTAACAGCTAGACTGGGTCCCGTCTCCCGCTTTGCAGTTGCCCTCCTGTACTTCGCGCCGCGGCGACACGCTCGGCCTCCCAAGGGCTGGGGTCTCGTCCGTCGGGCTCCCAAAGGTTCCACCGTGCCCGACAAGCAACCGGGCAAGCAACTACGCCCACCGATTCGGAACACACCGCTTCCTGCCCCGCCGGGACGTGCCCAAGCCTGGTCTCGGGCTCTCTCGTTCTTGCGGGGTGCGACAGACCCCCTGCTCTCCCTGCTCTGCGGCGGGCTCTCCGGGGCTGAGGAGGGAGGCCCCGGCCCCGTGTCCGACTCCCGATCCTCTCCCGCCCGGGACCCGGGCCTCCGCTCCCGGGGGCCGGCCTGGGGCGGCCGCAGCGCAAACCGCCCCCGGAGACCTCAGCCAAAAGCGGCCTCAGCGAGGCGAAGGCACCACCACCCGCCGCTCGACCTCGACAGGCGCATCGAAAGAACCCGGAACGACCAAGAAGCGCCCTCAACCTACCTCCCACGGCGCCGCCACCTTTCTCCCGATCCGGAAGCGCCGTTCTTGCGGAAGCGGAAGTGGTCGTGCGTCGCTTCCGGCCCCGCCTCGGCGTCACGCTGCCGTGGCAACACGCCCGCCGCAGGGACTTGACGCAGGCGTAGTTGACCGCGGGTTTCGTTCCTCGGGTCGGAGGGGGTAGAGTGGGGGTGGGGTAAAGCGCGACCTGAAACCCCAGGGAGGGGACAGAAGGCCCGGACTGGCTTCCCAGCTCGCGCGTGCGTTCCACTTAGTCAAGTTTGCGCCGAGCTCGGTTCTAGTCCCGGAGTGGACAAGGTGGTGAGACCCCAAGTCTGGGGAAGACATGAGAAACAGATCAGCCAAGATAGTTTCAGATTATTCTGCAGGAGAGAAAACAGGGTACTGTGCTGGAGAGTGACGGGGGCAGTGAGTGCTACTTTAGAGGGAAGGGAAGGAAAGCTCTTTGCGGAGGAACATTTGAGTTGAGCTGTAGACTAAAAAGGCGAGCACAACTCTAGATGGAAGATGGTCCCAGGCTGGAAGCAAGGGCAAAGACCCTGCACCTGATCGCTGGAGGACCTGGAAGACGGCCAGGGCGGCTGGAGCGGAGTGAATACAGGGGAGAGTGGTGGAAGTCCAGGTCAGAGGTGGGCAGAGGCTGCTGGGTTAAGTTCAGATGAAGCTAGAAGCAGCCTTGCAGATGTAGTCCAATCCTCCCGTTTCAACTGCGTCCTGAAGAAACTTGGCCTATGATTCAAAGTAAAGCTTCTGAGTCCGGGCCAGTATATATAGCACTAAACTTTTATAGACTTATTGAACAGTAAACATAACCATATTGGCAACTAGTTTTTCACTGAATCCGTTAACAACACTGTGTGGGGATTGTAGGATTATCTTTATTGGGTGTTATCAGCCTCCCCCTCTGGATGAGAAAATTAGGGCTTAGTGTAACTTGTCCAAAGGGACTTATGTGGCCCAAGCAGGATTCAAACCTGTGTTCTCTCCACTACTCCGCTATCCTGCCCCTCCGTGCACCTACCACGTGACTTCCTGGGGCTTGAGCTGCCCAGCAGTTTTGATTGAAAGCGCACAACCTGTATTTCCGTGAAAGTCTGGAAGCGAAGCAGGCTGGAGAAATCATGAGTACACATCACATCACACCCCACACACACGCTACCACCACCCACTGGCTGCCCCAGGCCTTGGGTGAGCAGCTGGAAATCTGCCTGGTCTGCTCTGGAAACGGAGTGTTGGTGTTACCCACTGTTGGTGTGTAAGGCCTTGAAGAGCAAGTCTGCTGTTGGTGCAAATTCCTCCTGGTGAACATTCTTACCCAGAGTCTTGTTGGTATTTGCAACATTCAATGAAGATGATGGGGGTGAATGAACCCATAAAAAGCTGGAACTAGAAGGCAGACTAGAGATCATCCGGCCCAGTGGTTCCAAAAGCACTGTGCCAATCTCCTGGGAGGCTTTTAAAAAGTGCAGATTCTCAACTTGGCATACAGACCTCAAGGGCTTCAGGTGCCACTGTTGTATCATGTTAAGATCCATGGACGTGATAATGACATTGTAGTAATGTATGAGAATTCTTCGGCAGCAGATACGTGTTGAAGTATTTAGGGTCACATAGGATACAGACAACGGATATTTTCAAAATGATGCAGCAGTGTGTGTCTGTGGATGGTGAACCTAGGTGAAATCGATATGGGTTTTCACTGTACTCTCTCTTCAACTTTTCAGTTGAAACTGAGAAACTCTTTTTTCAAAATTTAAAAACAGTCCATTCCCAGATCCCATTTCCAGGTACTCTGTTTCAGTGAATCTGAATTTCTCAGCCTCCCTCCATTCTGTTGCACAAGGTTGGATACCACTGAGCTCATTCAACGCTCGACTTTCCTCTCCCACCCATTTCCCAGGGGAAAAAACCGAGGACCCAAGAGGGTGACTAATTCGATATCACCCAATTGGATTAGCAGTAACATCAAGCCTGGAATGCAGATCTCTATTTCATCATGAAAAATTTAGCGCTCTGTGCCTGTGTGTGTGTGTGTGTGTGTGTGTGTGTGTGTGCGCGCGCGCGCGGAAAGGGGAGGAGAATGGGACCAGATATGAATGGAGTGGGGAGGGTGGAGGCAGGTATCTTCGTTTTGGAAGTCAAGTATAAATGGACTTCTAGAGCCCCGTCGCTTTGAACACAACCTAGTGGCGATTCCTGGGGTTTTCTCCTATCTAAGAAAACTGTAAGCAGGTGCACTTTGGTGGCCACCAATAGTTTCCTGAAAGAAAACCAAGCCAGGCAGCTCCGCAGCTGTTGGCGTCCCGTCGCCATGGAGACAGACCGTCCCATTCTTCCTCAAGGGGTGGTCTTGATCTTCTCTCCTTTCCCAATCCGCAGTGCGGTGCCCGGAGGTCGCTCTGAGGACCCACAGGGGCTTATGGAGGGCTTTAGGGCTCCCTGCGAGAGTCGGTCGGCGCGAGGTGGGCGCCCCCCCCTCCGGAGAGGGCCGGGCGTCCGGGAACCACCCCGGGGCCGGATGGTGCGGTCCGGGACCCGCGTCCCGCGCGTCGGACCTCCGAGCCCGCCCGCCCACAGGGCAGCGCGCCGGACCCAGCCAGTGGGTCGGCACCCCGCGACCTCAGGATGGCAGAGGCCCAGAGCTCCCGCCAGGACCCCAGGCGATGGAAGAAGAAGCAGCCGGTGCGCCGCAGGGTCAGCCAGATCTGCCCGCCCCCGCGGCGGCCCCTGACCGTGGCCGACATCCGGCCGGGCATGGAGAACGAGAGGCTGGGGGTCGTGCGGGATTCCATGTTTCAGAACCCGCTCATCGTCAAGGTGAGCCGCCCCCCACCCCCGCCGCCACCCCTCCGCGCTCGTCCCCTCGCTGGGCACCCACGCTGCCGGGATTTCCCCCGCCGAGCCCTGGCCCCCCGCGGCCGGGGTCCGAGCGCCGGGTGGGAAGCTCCCGCTCTGGTCCAGACACACCTGGACCCCTGTGCGGTCCCGGGCAGGTCGCGTCGCCTCTCTGCGCCTCAGTTTCCTCATCCTCGAATGGGATGATAATGGCGCTCATTAAAGGGAGTGGTTGAGAAAGTCCCACGGGGTTGTCCCTGCCCAGCGCCTGACACCCAGTGAGCCCGCGGTGTTGGCTGCTGCTGTTTACCCGGGAGCCTGCCGGTGAACCCACAGGGTGACACACAGGGAACGCGCACCCAGACTGTGTCCTTACTCGCCACCTGCCGGGCTGCCGCCTCCCCCTTTCCCCTGCACGCCTGGGCTGCCACAGTGCGGCGAGCGTTCTGTGTCTCCCCTGGAAGCATCACTTCACAAGTTAATTTTCACCCAATCATACTCTTCTTACCCAGAACTACAACCGTAGGAGAAAAGAGCGCGAAAATCTGCCCTGGGGGGACTCGCAGGCCGGAACGAGGGAGGGAGCTGCGGTTTCTAACCAGGTCGCCTCCCCTTTTATTTGCACACCCCCTCACTTCAGAGGTTTGGGGACTGGTGATCACCCAACGCTGGAGGGGCATCTCCAGGCCTTGCCGGGGCCACAGGAAAAGTCGAGTTGAGGTTTGGCACCGGGGGGAGGGGGGGCGCGGGGAGCCGGTCAGGGAGCAAGTCTATCTCGCGCCACTGGAGGGCAGTGTGCTTTCAAAAATGCGCCTAGTTCCCGGGTGCCGGAAGTGGAAGGCGCAGGTGGTAACCATGGATTCAGTAACGTTGTATCTGAACGCCAGGAGCTCATTAGAGCCCAGAGGTTTTCTCTGTTGTTTTCTGCTTTTTGGTACGGGGAACCTGGGCTTTCTTAACCGCCGCGCTAGAATTAGCTGAGTTCATTGCCTCCTGCGAAAGCACTGACCCTCTCCTCTTGTGTTCTCCAATCTATTCTCGTGGGCCACCCCCCACCCTCTCGGGGGGCTTATGACACCGGCACCCTCACACTTAGTATGGACCCTTAGCACCCCCACCAAAGTGGAACAAGGTCCTTTACTTACCTCTCGGTGAGAAGAGCCACTCTCGGTGGACACACGGGGCTCACCATTCTGGGATCTAGGGGAGAATCAAGTCCTCCGCCTCTGATCGGCTGCTTGGGTGTTAGATCGCTGCTTTCACCCAGGCAGGTACTAGTGGGCCAACCCCACTCTCCTTACATATGAAATAAAGGGCATTATGAAGTTAGCAGTGTTCTCCACGGTGAGTTAGGAGTGTATGATGCCCACCCCAAGCTATATACGGTTGACCTTTGAACAATGCAAATCTGATCTTATGCCGGCCCAGTTATATGCAGATTTTAAAAAATCAACACAGTGCAGTACCGTAAATGCTTTTTTTCCTCTTCCTTATGATTCTCTTAATAACATTTTCCTTTCTCTAGTTTACTTTATTGTAAGAATACAGTACATAGGGGCGGCCGGGTGGCTCAGTGGGTTAAGCGCCTGACTTCAGCTCAGGTCATGATCTCACGGTTTGTGGGTTCGAGCCCTGCGTCCCGCTCTGTGCTCACGGCTCAGAGCCTGGAGCCCGCTTCGGATTCTGTGTCTCCTTCTCTCTCTGCCCCTCCCCTGCTCATGCTCTGTCTCTCTCTGTCTCAAAAAGAAATAAAAATATTTTAAAACAATTTTTAAAAAAGAATACAGTATATAGTACGTATAACATGCAAAATATGTGTTACTTGACTGTGGGCTACAAAGCTTCTGCCCAACAGTAGGCTGTTAGTCGTTAGGTTTGGGGGGAGTCAGACGTTACAGTGGTCCCACCTGGCTGGCCCAGTCGGTAGAGTGTGCCACTCTTGATCTCACGGTCATGAGTTCAAGCCCCACCTTGGGTGTAGAGCTTACTTACAAAATCTGTGGTGGAGCTTCGACTGCTCGGGGGTCATCACCCCTAACCCTCTGGCTTGTCCAAGAGGCCACTGTATATGCACACACACACATGTATACACACACATACCTATAGGTATACGTATCTAAACACATGTATTACACGTACACATACATTTATGTGTGTATGTATGCATATATACACACATGCATATGTGTATATCATACATATGCACAGCATATATATAATATACGCAGATGAGTAAAAATCCCCCCTCCTTCTTTTCCTTTTGCTCACCCCGTATATCAAGAAGGACAGTATTTTGGCCTCTGGATGGCACTAGCTGAACAGCTTCCACAACGAATCCGGTCACTGATTCCTTCCCGGACCTGAACTTCGGGGTTGGCAAATGTGCAGGAGATTGCTGACCCACGGCTGGGTGTCCTGCCTTCAAGGCAGGAGAGGAAGAGCCGGACTGTCCTGGCCAGTGGTGACTCAGCCTGAGCAGCAGGGACGTCACTGGTGATCGTGCCCCGCTCTTCTCGGGTCAGGGACAGCTAGCCTTTTCTTCTTACTTTCCTCCCTCTGGTTCTTGATGGGCTATGAGCTACTTTCTGTAGCAGTTGAGATTGGGTCCACATTTCGATATTTGCCACCCTCTCCAAGATTTTCAACCAAAACCTGACCTAAGTAAAAGTTGCAGAGACCTTTGAGAGCAATGAGGAAACTTGACCATTACCTTTTCTAGGCCCCTCCTTACAAATGGGTACACTGGGGCCATCTGTGGTGGGCCCTCTGCCCAAGGTTCTGGCAGAGCCCGGGTTAGAATCTGTGTTCCCTGGCTCCCAGCCCAGCATTCTTTTACCACTCCACTTTCTTATATTTAAACAAAATTTATTTATTTATTTTAAAGGTTTATTTATTTTTGAGAGACTATGAATCTGAAGCAGGCTCCAAGCTCTGAGCTGTGAGCACAGACCCCGACGCGGGGCTTGAACCCACGAACCGTGAGATCATGACCTGAGCCGAAGTCGGACACTTAACCAACTGAGCCACCCAGGTGCCCCTGAACGGAATTTAAATTATGAAAAAACTTTGGGATTCTTGGTTTTAAAGCTAAGGAAAATGAGAGTATTCCAGACTATGGAGTCTTTAAAAACTATTTTTTAACATATGTTGCTGTGTTTTGAGGCTCGGCTTGTGGATTTCTTCTTGGCGGTATGCCAGAGTCACAGGCGCACGTTTGCGGACCCCCGCATGAGAGCGCGCCTTCTTGTGTGTGGCAGAGGTGGGAGTGCCCTCTCCCAAGGTTGTCTTTAAGAGGATGAGTGCAATGGAAGTATATTTTGGTCTTGTCTAAGTCAGAAGCTGAAGGTTGCATCTATATCGAAAAATATACCACCTTAGAAATAGTTGTTTATTCCACCATATTGGGGGGGGGGGTTGTTGCTCAAATTGTTTTCTCCAGAGAATACTATCAGGATTTGTTTAATTTAAAATGCAGACACACTGCCTGAACAAACCCAACACTGCTATTTCACACCCATGGAATTTGCCAGGACGTATACGCATCAGTTATTCAAGAACATGTCTGCAAGATGCCGCAGTAACCAAGTGAAAAGTGAAAAAACGCAGACATCCAAGCAGGTATTTTATCTACAAATGCTCAACAACTACTTGCCTCATTTAAAATCAAGCCCACTGGTTATTAGTGGGGCCGATTGAATCAACTGGGTGTTTTACGTGGCCACAAGAAAAGAGTTAAATATTTTCCATTAGAGAGGGCTTCTACTCTATTGTACAAAGTGATGTGCGGTTAGCCAGTCTTCCTTCAAATGTGACTCTCTGGGAGGAATAAAATTAAACAGAGAAAGAACCCAGCTTCTTTCTGCTTGATTCCCATTTCCCCCAGAATTCTGTGACTCAACATAGAATCCTGCTACAATAGCCTTCAAGGCTCCTTCACAGAACCTGTCAGGGTGCACCCTGCCTGCCATCGAAACTGAGCTGATATCCTGTCAATACAATTATAGGGAGAGACTGCTGGGTTTGCTCCACTGACAGCCTTGAATCTTCTGTCGCCCTGGAGAGGCAGACAACGTACAGGGGTGGAATTTATTCAGTTGAGCACCCTTGGAAAGTGCAACTGATCATGGCACCCGATTTTTTCATAATTTATTACTGACTTTGTTTTTCTGTGGGGGTTTATGTCACAAATAAGAAGTGCATGCATTTGTAAAATAGAGTCATAAGATCACATCGTTTGGGGCTGGAGGGAGGCTTACAGACGTCTAGTCCAATTTTTTTTTTTTTTTTTTTTTTTTTTGAGGATGTGAAGGCCCAGAGAGAGAAAGAGACTCATCCAAGGTCCCCTCTGACCTGGTCACAGAGGTGGGATGAGATTCGTGTCTCTGGACTTCCAGCCCCAAGTCCTTTTGGCCACATTACACAATCAGTTAATTCACGGCAACCCGGATTGGTTACATCCACACCGCAGGCAGGCAACAATGGTCCGCCAACGAGCCTGATTCCAATAGCATTTTCCTCAAGATTCCTTCCCATGTGAGCTCTACTGATTTCTCAGGATTTGTGGCTAGCCAAGAAGTGTTTATTGAACGTCTACTAAGTGACTAGCACCATCCTAAACTGTCTTGAGGGGGCATAGAAACAGGTTCAGGACTCCACCCTTGCCCTGCCCACAAACCACAAGGAGAGTTAAGTATTTAGCTGGGGAGGTGGAGTGTACATGTGTATATTGTACATGTTCATATATACGTATGTTGCATATATATATCGAATATATGTGCCTATGTGTGCATATGTATATATATGTAAATACGTGTGTATTGCTTGTATACATATTACTGCACACGCGCACACACACACACACACACGCAGGCACACACATGCCTAATCGGATAAAGAAAGTCATGGAGGGGCGCCTGGGTGGCTCAGTCGGTCGAGTGGCCGACTTCGGCTCAGGTCATGATCTCGCGGTCCGTGAGTTCGAGCCCCACATCGGGCTCTGTGCTGACAGCTCAGAGCCCGGAGCCTGTTTCAGATTCTGTGTCTCCCTCTCTCTGACCCTCCGCTGTTCATGCTCTGTCTCTCTCTGTCTCAAAAATAAGTAAACGTTAAAAAATTAAAAAAAAAAAAAAAAAGAAAGTCATGGAGTCCCTCCTTGTAACTTTCAAGTGAAAGGCACCAGCCAGGGGGTTCAGATTTAGGGCGAGGAAACGCTGAGCAGGACTCGGTGGGCTTAGTGAAGGAACAGACCTGGATCTGGACCTTGGAAGTGGGGGGAGTTACATTCCAATCAGGGGCAGACTGGGAAAAATTCAGCCCTCTGGGGCCAAATGATTTCACCTTCTTGAGATCCGAAGTGTTCAAAGGTTTCCACCCCAAGGGGAGTTCTGGTTTATGAGACCAGGCCCCGCTGCTGGCATCGTTATCGTTACCGTCACGAGGAAGCATTTGTTGAGAGCCAGTGTGTTCAAATTGGATGCTCTACGAAATTAGGCAACCACACCATGCCCACTAATGGCTTAACATCTCTAATAAATATTGATGCTGGTGAGCATACATGCATCCGCAAAGAAGGCAGGCAGACAAACACAGTTGTACAAATATCCCAGCGTGGGTCAGTCTTTTTATTACGTTTGAGTCAAATCGGAACATGTTACATTCGGCTTTATCTCTTGTAGGGAATGTACCTCTGATCGTTCAAATCCTTTTACATTCGATTAGGATGTAACAGGTGAAAATAAAACATTGGCGGGGGTGGGGGGGCTGAGAAATGAACTGCCCATCCTAACGGCCCCTCTCGGCTGGCCAGTAGGTAGGGTTCATTTCTCTAGGGTAAGCCGTGGGTTTCTGTCTCTCTTGGTCCTTTATACTTTCTTCTTCTTTTTAAAAGCTCCCCCCCCCACTCCCTCCCCAGTGGGGGAAAAACTTCCCCCACTGCCACTCCACAGCGGCACAGTGGGTATCAGTGCCCACTGATACCGTTTGGTGGGCAGGAGCTGAGGCAGTGAGCCCGTCTATCTGCTCAAACCTGTGGGCTTTTCAGAAAGCCAGCCAAGTTCCTGCCTCCTAGGCTTTTCACCACGGCCTGGGGCAGCTGCCCTGAGGGAGGAGCCCACCTTCCTCTGTCCCTCTGGGAAAGGAGTGCTTTGGTTCTAACACATTAATGCAGATAGACTCTCGGAATCGGGGTTCCCTCAGGTTCGGACTCTGCCACCTTCTGGTTGCGTGGCCCTCAGAACCCTGCAGCACGGAGGGAAGGCCACTCCCCCGGGAAGAACTCTGAGTTCAGCAGTCGCTTCCGGGACCTTCCAGAACCTTCCAGGCTCAAGTGTTGTTCATTGTGTAATTAAGGCCGCTTCTGCGTTCTTGATTTACAACTGGCGGACGCGATTTCAAATCCCTGTTTTCTATTGCAGTGGTTTTCAAGCTGTTCAGTGGCCTCTCAAAGCATGGGAGTCCCCACAAAAGGGCTGGGTCACACTCTTCTTAAGAAAAATGCATCTTTGGGGCGCCTGGGTGGCTCAGTTGGTTAAGCGTCCGACTTCGGCTCAGGTCATGATGTCGCAGTTCGTGGGTTCGAGCCCCGCCTCGGGCTCTGCGCTGACAGCTCGGAGCCTGGAGCCTGCTTGGGATTCTGTGTCTCCCTCTCTCTCTGCCCCTCCCCTGCTTGCGCTCCGTCTCTCAGAAATAAGAAACGAATAAACTTAAAAAAAATAAAAGGAAATACATCTTCAACTGCTTAAGTATAATTAAAAAACTGAAGAAACTCAGTGAAACGTGCTCTCTGTGAAATGCTAACCCTAGAAATCACTCATCAGCTACTGAACTGACGAGTTCGGGGGGTGTCAGTTCTGTGTCTGTGCCCGAACGGAGGTCGATGTGTCACAGATAGGGAGGGATTATAACCAAGCACAGATCCTTCCGGACTCTCCAGCTGGGCAAATCCATCTGTGTAGGACGGTGTATGTAAGCACCCTGCCACGGCCCCTGGGAGCCGGGCTCTGCTCAGCCTCAGACCCATCAGCTGGGCCGTTGCTCCCGCTTCAGAACCTTCTGGCTGGTCAGGCAAAAACCAGCGGATGCACCAGTCATAATCACACTGCGGTTTGGTTGATTTTCACGTACGTTGTAAACGTTGCGTGCTTCTCGTCCGGCTTTCGTCTTTGTTACGGAGAAAAGAAAAAGAAATGAGAGCATTTGTGGTCATCGGTAACAATTCAACTGTTGATGAAATTGCTCCTTGACTCTCCTTTCAAGCTCCTGAATCAGTAGGGACTGTTGAAACTATTCCAGGCCGCAGCTACTGTTTTCACACGACCACACGCCCGCACAAATGTGGTAACAGGCAGGGAGCCATACAACTAGCCTCCTCCTGGACAGGTAGACCAGCAGAGCGGAGCAGACAGCAGGCTTTGGATCCAGGGAGATCCAAGGGGGAGCTCTGTCTCAGCCACTTTCTCGCTGTACCACCTGTGAGGCTCCTTACCTTTGAGCCTCCGTGTCCCGTCTGTGAAGCGGGTGATAGTAGGTGGCTCCTGGCCATGGGGGAGTCGTGAGGATTCAGTGAGATCATCAATCGCCCTTAAGTACAGTTGTAAATCTGAACTTATAAAATAAAGACGTAACGAGACAAACCCACCCCCCGGGCTGCTTTGTTCCCGCTTAGCGCTCTTGTTGAAAAAGAGTGGCGCCCACAGAGGGTGACTACACCTGTCGTGGTGAGAGTTTGGTACCGTACGTAATTGTCAAATCACTACGTTGTACGCCTGAAATCAATATAACGTTGTATGTCAGGGGCGCCTGGGTGGCTCAGTCGGTTAAGCGTCCGTCCGAGAGAGAGAAGGAGACACAGAATCCCAAGCAGGCTCCAGGCTCCGAACTGTCAGCACAGAGCCCGACGCGGGGCTCGAACTCACAAACCACGAGATCATGATCTGAGCCGAAGTCGGACGCTTCGCCAACTGAGCCACCCGGGTGCCCCTGGTTTGGTTTTTCTCAGCATGAACTCATGTGGGATTTCTAAAAATGTTTATTTCTTTATTTTGAGACAAAGAGCGAGCATGAGCAAGGGAGGGGCAGAGGGAGAGAGAATCCCAAGCAGGCTCCACACTTTCAGCACAGAGCCCAACTTGGGACTCGATCCGCGAACCGTGAGATCATGACCTGAGCTGCAATCAAGAGTCGGACACTTAACCCACTGAGCCACCCAGGCGCCTCAGAAGTCATGTGGGATTTTAAACGGGATGGATCTGGTACACCAGAAATCAAGCTCGTGGTGGGCCGGAGCCCCAGCATGGCCCCTACGCTCTCATTGTGGCACTAAGTTCAGCATTCTAGGGAAGCAAATACATGTGCTTTATAAAGAAATCAGCTGTATTTTTCCACCCAAGAATTTATAGGCACATCAGTGGTCGGTCAAGAAATGGACTCACGTGGGTCCATGAGCAGAAAGGTCACCACGCGTAGCACACGGGGTAGGGTGGAGCGCGGCCGGCCAAAGGCATCGTGGAAAACACATCATGAGCCCAAAAGAAGGATTTTTGATCTTTTATACGAACCAAACAATACATATTTGGGAAACCAATGAGCCCAGAAGCGTACAAGATAAATTTCTTTGTGTGGATCAAAATCTCTTGTGTTTGTCCAGAGGGATGAAAGTAGAGATCTGGAAAGTCTTTGATTCCAGGGCCCGGTATTAGTGAAAGGCTACAGCTCGGCTAGATGGCCGGTCATTATGTCTAAGCTGCATCACAGTACCAGAGGAAAGGCCCTCGTGAGCTCGGATGCCACAGCACAAAACCCCTCCCCCCCACTGCCGGCAGTGGGGGCCCAAGGACGTGTTGAGAGGGGTGATCTCTTTTTATTTTTAGATTATTTATTATGAGAAAAATTTGTTTAAGTTTCCTTTGATTTAAAAAAAAAAATTTAATGTTTATTTTTGAGACAGACAGAGAGAGACAGAGTGTGAGTGGGGGAGGGGCAGAGAGAGAGGGAGACACAGAATCCAAAGCAGGCTCCAGACTCTGAGCTGTCAGGACAGAGCCCGACGCGGGGCTCGAACTCACGAACCGTGAGATCGTGACCTGAGCTGAAGTCGGATGCTCAACTGACTGAACCACCCAGGTGCCTCTTAAAAAAATTTTTTTAATGTTTGTTTATTTTTTTTTTTTTAATTTTTTTTTCAACGTTTTTTATTTATTTTTGGGACAGAGAGAGACAGAGCATGAACAGGGGAGGGGCAGAGAGAGAGGGAGACACAGAATCTGAAACAAGCTCCAGGCTCCGAGCCATCAGCCCAGAGCCCGACGCGGGGCTCGAACTCACAGACTGCAAGATCGTGACCTGGCTGAAGTCGGACGCTTAACCGACTGCGCCACCCAGGCGCCCCAATGTTTGTTTATTTTTGAGAGAGAGAAACTGAATGTGAGTTGGGGAGGGTCACAGAGAAGAGGGAGACACAGAATCTGAAGCAGGCTCCAGGCTCTGAGCTGTCAGCACAGAGCCCGATGTGGGGCTCGAACCCACAAGACTGTGAGATCACGACCTGAGCTGAAGTCAGACACTTAATCAACTGAGCCACCCAGCCGCCCCCGCCTTTTTTTTTTTTAGATTTTATTGTTAAGAAATCTCTACACCCAATGTGAGGCTTGAACTCCCAACCCCAAGCTCAGGACTTGTACGCCCCACGGACAGAGCCAGCCGGGCCCCCGGAGAGAGATCTTTAGGCCGTAACATTTCAATGAAGGGAATTAGAAAATCCGCTGGCAGCTTGGTCGGGCAACATTACTAGGAAGCAGTGAGTTTGTCTGTCTTGCCACGTTCAAGTGCCGTCTTGTCTTAATGTCCCCGTTATGTACCACTGCCTTCATATCACCCCTCTGCCCCCCGGCAGGTCTTTCAGAACAGAGCCATTGGCTTGCTTGCTTATTTGCTTATTTTCTAGTATGTATTTGAGACTGTTAATGGACCCATCAGTCCCTAAGCAAATACTTCGGAAGTCCCGGCAAGTGCACAAACCACGGGTGGAAACACAGGTGGTTTAAGGATTCGTTTCCAAGAAGCTGGTCTGGATCAGGGGAGAGCCGGACTCTGCAGGCTACCGCCACGTCAAAGTTACTAAAGGCAAAGGGGAGGTGAGGAGGGGCCAGGGGGGCCATATTTCGGAGGGAAGGCAGGAGCGGTGTTGGAACGCCAGGGCAGCCTTCAGACCTCATGCACCTGGCCTGGGGCTGTGGCACGGGTCGGACGCCAGTGGGCGGTGGGGGAGGAGGGCCACCCGGAGGGGGGCTGGCCTGCGCAAAGGCACAGACAGAGTCTGAGGTGGGCAAAGTGTCTTCGTTAAGAAGGAACAACTGTGCGATCCTGTGGACGCTGTCAGGACAGGAGCGGGACATACATGCGTTCATTCATTCACTCACTGCTCGAATTAAGAGACACTTTTGAGGACCTGCGGCGCCCCCCGGCCCAGAGCTGGGCACCCAGGACATGGGGGTAAACTGACCTGGCTGTGGGCTTTGCCCTCAGCTTCTAATCTGATGAGCAGAAACTGCCATAAAAACAGACAGTGGAGTGGGACAGGTGCACGTGACAGGCATCTGGACGGGATCCTCGCTCAGGGCTGAGGGCAGCACCTGGCTGGGGGGGGGGGGGGGGGAGGGGGGCGCCCCCCCCGCCACAGGGTGACACAAGGATTGGGAAGTGTGTGTAGGGGGCTGGAGTGGGGGCGGGGGGGGTCACAGGTGGATCCATGTGTTGTATGGCCTACAGCTTATGCAGTTTTGGGAACCCTCTGTAAGAAGCAGGTAAATGGGGCGCCTGGGTGGCTCAGTCGGTTAGGCGTCTGTCTTCGGCTCAGGTCACGATCTCATGGTTCGTGAGTTCGAGCCCCACTTCGGGCTCTGTGCTGACAGTGTGGAGCCTGCTTGGGATTCTCTGTCTCCCTCTCTCTCTCTCTCTGCCCCTCCCTGACTCACGCTCGCGCTCTCTCTCTCAAAATAAAAGTTAAAATAAACAGATAAATAATGTTGGAAATTAAGTCCAAAGCCTTGGAAGGGGCCACGTGCAAGGAAGCTTCATTAGGTTCAGGGTGAATCCGCTTTGACTGGGGGAGAGCAAGCGTTCTAGGAAGAGGGATGGCATGTTGGAGGGGCCCACGGCGGGGTGGGTGGGGGGGAGGGATGCAATGGTGACCAGATCTGAGCGTCCTCGGGTCCTTGCCAGGTTACATGTCATTTGTTCGCGCATTCGTTCATTCTCTAAGCATCGCACACTTCTCCTGGACCAGGCCCCAGGACCACAGGGACCAATGCTCTTGGTGCCCAGGTGTCCTGCATACTCTTGGTGACCCTGAAACCTTGGGAGAATCTAGGCCTCGGGTCCTGCACACCCAAGTGGGTTTCCCGAGAATTCCCCTAAGCCTACCTTCCATTTGCTTATTCGACCACCTGCAGAATGTTTGTGGAGGGGCTGTTAGGTGCCAGTCCGGCCTTGAGGGGGCCGTGAGAACCTCAGGGGCCAAAGTAAGTGGAAATAAATGGCACAGAGAACAGATCTCTGGGCTGAGAGGCAGGCCCCCAAATCAACAGCGGGGTCAAGGCGCCAGCGCTGATGGGGACACCCGCTGGGGGTACTGTGGTTCTCCTGGGGGAAGCCGTGGGCGCCCTCTGCTGTGGAAGCTGCTGGAAAGGCCCCATCGACGCGCCGCCTGCCAGGCCCCACGTTTGGACGCGCGGGCGATGGCGAGGGTTAGCGACTGCGATTTGTTTACGTTTTGCAAGTTAAACAAGCCCCCCCAGCCTGTCACACTCCAAGTTTCCACCGAGCCCTTTGAGGAAACCTGCTGGAGTGACACCCAGGGTCCCTCAGGGGCGAGTGCTGGGCTTCACGGCTGCCTCCAGAACCTTCATAAACTGTCACTGAAGATTTTGCTTTCTCTGTAGGCGCCCAGTGGGCATAAATTCGGAGGTTTGAGCGAGTCTTTCAGAAACTTCCCTTCTAAAAGGAACGTGCCTGTCTGGCGTTTCTGAAGGCTCTGTCTTTTCTTAGGCGGCTGCTTGCTTCTTTCTGTGGATCGTCCCCCGAATCGCCTGGCAGGATGCTCGCGGGCCTGACTTTTTCTCCCGGAGCGGGAGCGTCAGGAGGCTGAGGCCGGGCGTCTGGGTTCCCAGGAAGCTTCTGGGTGCAGCCCCATCTGGCCAGCTGGGCCGGCTGACAGCAGCTGCCCTCCACAGAGCCCACTGCGTGCCAGGCACCGTGCTGGCCCTTCTCAGCCACCGTCTCCTTGAAATCTCTGCAACAGTCAGTCCTAGGAGACAGGACTGCCGTCCTCCCATTTTACAGATGGGGAAGCTGAGGCTTCAGGAGGTTACACGAGCTGCCCGAAGTCACCCAGTGAATTCGAGGAGGAGCCGGGCTTCGAGCCAGGGCTGTGCCGCCACGGCCCGTGGTCATGACCGTTGCGCAAATCAGAACTCGGTGACGATTAGTGCCACAGTTTGAGTACCTGCCAAGTGCCAGCCTCTTACATACTCAGCTCTGCAAGGTCACTGAACTTTTGAGCTCAGACAGACTCAGGAACATGCCCGAGGTCACACAGAGGGTATATGGGGGAGCAGGGGCTGGCGCTGCAGCCCTGTGGGAGTCCCCCCCCTCCCCAACCCCGACCCTCCTTTGTCCCGATGGAGAGAAGAATCCTGTTCGCGGTCATCATCGAATCTACATTGATCCGAAGGGTCAGCATCATCCGGGGGCGGGAGGAGCGCCGTCCCATTGAGCACCTGCCCACATGCCAGGAAGTGGCCGCCCGAGACCGAACCCAGTAAGGTGCACGAGAACCTTAACAGAGTTGGTTAGCAAGAGGAGAGGGTCCCGGGCCTGGAGCGCCCTCAGGACTGCGCCGCACTCGGTGGGGGCCGGGCCTGAGGAGAGAAAGTCATTTTAGATGTAGGAACAGCCCGACGAGGGGAGAAATGGGATACCTCGAGCTTGGGTGTGTTTGGGGGCAACGTCTGGAGTAAGCCCCACGCGGAGGCCACAGGGCGCGAGGGATGTGGCGCCTGATTGGGACATCAGGAGCCTGCACTTGGGGTGCACGAATGGTTTCAAGGAGAAAAGGCGTGCGGACACCTGCTTTCCCACGGAAGTCTAGAGCTTAGGTCGTTCTAGTCGTGCGCGTCCACCTGCTGGCTGGGGCGCTTTCGAGGCTGGGGACACAACTGCCATCCCGGCTGAGCCCAACGGCCTCCCCTCTTTCAAAGGGAAGGTGCCCCTCCTCCGCTCCCACCCATCACCCCCGCCCCCTCCCCGCCTCCCTAATCAGGGAGAGCAAATTGTTATCAGATTAGCGGCAGCAATGAAAAAAAGCACAGTCCGGCTCACCCTCTCAGTTAGTTAGCATTTAGATAGACTGGGACGGGGGCCCACACAATAGGCATCAAAACCCTTCAGGGCGGCGGGAGGGATTAATTTCTTTAACCAACAGGCCTGATCTGGCCCAACTCATTACCTTGCCTTGTCAGTGTGGATGTTAGATTCGATTGAAGATTACACCATTTAGGTCTCTCTGTTGTTTGCCGCCCAAGCCGGGGCTATTGAATTGCACATTCTCACGGAGCGGGCGTCAATACTCAGCGGCCTGAGGTTCTAATTCTGCTTCATTTAAACTTCATCAACTCTTCCAATCAAGTGGAAGGATCCGAAATAGGCTCTGTGAGCAGAAAGGCCCGCGTCCCTTTGTCAGATAATTTATTCTGTTTTCTCCTTCTCTCCCAGCCTTGCTCTCTTTCTCTCTCTAGCCTCGCTCCCCCTCTCTCCCCCTCCTCCCCCCAATGCTGAAAATGAGATTACAGTATTTAAATGACTATGATAATCAATCTAGGGACCCGGAGCTGAGATTGAGGTTAATTATTTTTAGCAGAACAAAGAAGCGTGATGCCTTTGGGGACTCAGAGGTGCAATCTGGGTTTCTTGCTTGTGTTTTTTTTTTTCCCCCCTGAAATTGCAGTTTTAGGAGTCTTTTCTTGTTCCTAACTAGGCGCCGAGTGTGATTCTTAGCGGCAGCAGCCCCTGAGAGAGCAGAAATGTAATTTTGAGCTGATAAACAGCTAACGGCCTTCAATCAACAATTTTAATAGGAAAAAAAAAAAGTCACTTATATGGTATGAGTACAGATCTAATGAAAGGGTGATCATTTACCTTATTTATTTTTAAACACGCTAGGAATAATTTCCCACTGTGTTCGAGCTGGTAATTACAGCCCCACGGTGCACCCGTAAACTTTTGAATGAAGAGTGTTGTCACTCAGCTGGTCTTCTCCCTGGCAGCTTTTGCCGCCATAAAAGTTGAAATTGTGTCATGTTTTGGCTAATTGGAAACAGGGTCATTATACCATTGAAAATCTACATGAAAGTGACTTGTTCGATCGTTACCTGAAGCATTCACAAGCTGGGCAGTCATCCCGCCCCGCCCGGCGCCCACCCCCAGCCCCAGCTTCTAAAACAGAGAGAATCAAAATATGTATATTTCTTTGTCTTCCCTCTGCTATCTTGTCAGGGCTGTTTTACACGCTGCCACCCAATGTTATCTTTTATTTGTGTCAGGAGAAAGGATTTGACAAGTTCAGTATACAATGTTCATTTGGCAAGGCAAATTTTTCATACCAATTTTGAGTAGGGAAATGAAACTATCTTTCAACGGAATGAGCAGCATCATTTTTGGACAGACTTATTATGAGAGGGAGGGTCGCAGAACTTTATTTCCTCACGTGATCCTCGAAGAGGCGAATCCATTTCTTAAAAAGTAGGATCCGGTTTCCACACACAGCCCCGGTCGGGAGGGACATGAGAAGGGCCCCGTAATGTCATCAAAGAGGGACGCCTGATAGTTTATTCCCCTTCCTGCTCCCCACAAGTTATTAATAGGCTGGAATAAATTGTTCCTCTTCTATATTATAATGACTCTGTTTCAGGCCCCTTTAAGCTGTGGGTGAGTCTCTGACAGTTATCTGCATTTGCAAAGCAAAATATTTAATAAGTGCCACCGTCTGAAGGAACAGCAAAAACCACAGGCAACCCTATTTGTGAAGAGTGAGATCCGCACACACACCCCCCTACCCCCCCCCCCCCCCCCCCCCTATCCACTATCCCATTGCTGTTTACCTAAAAAAGAAGACTCTCTCACCCTCTGTGCTACCAAATTCATTTGGGGCAGTGGTTTATGGTGACATTTTTCTTTCTTAAAGCAAATATTGACTCACCATGGGGAAATTAAAACTCCATTAGGCATTGCTACATTGTACAGCGGGGGCTGCATTACAACAGTCAAGCTACTATTAATTGGTTTCTTCCTCAGGAATAATCCAGGGAGGGCCGAGGGGGAGGGGGAAGGGAAGATGGGTCTAAGCCATAATTTCTTAAAATGACACCATCTAAATCAGGCAAGGTGATCATTACGTGGTGATTCATCTAAATATAAAGAAGACGCTGCCTAATAACGTAATGAATTTATCAATGCACAAAGCCTGCGGGGGGAGAATACGTTTGAAGCCACACGTGGGCCAGCCTCGGCCGGTCTGGGCAGCTCAGGACTGCCTTCCGCAGGGCACAGGCAGCCCTGATGCTTCTATTTGGGTGTAGGATGTTTTTCTTTGCTGAGCTAAGATCCCCCCTCCCAGCCTGTTCGCTGCGTCCTTCCCGATGGGAACGCCCCACTCTTTCTGTAGCAGCTGACCCTGCTTTGTCACCCTCCTTTGCCACCAGAAGCTCCTGTGGTGCCTGGCCCGCATCCACCTGCCCCATCGTGACTTCTCTGGTCGTCCTCGGGTCTGGTGATTTTGCCCTCTGCTTTGCTTGGCTAGGGCTGTGATAACAAATGACCGCAACGCAACGTGGGTGGCTCAAATTCCCAAGTTTATCTTCCTCATTCCTGGAGGCTGAAAGTGGGAGATCCAGGTGTTGGCTGGTTCCTTCTGGGAGCTTGGAGGAAAGGATCTATCCCAGGCCTCTCTCTGTCTCCATTTTCACACGGCATTCTCCCTGCATACGTGTCTATGTCCACATTTCCCCTTTTTATAAGGATACCAGTCATGTTGCAATGGGGAGCCCACTCCATTATGACCTCATCTTAATGAATCACCTTTGCAATGACCCTATGGCCAAATCAGGTCACATTTTGAGGTTCTGGGGGTTAGGACTTTGTGACTGCTCTGGAATTAGGTCCTGGTCCGTGCTCCGTCGGTTGTGGTGAGGATAACGAGGCAATCAGTAGAGTGGCATCCTTCATGTTGAACTTGAGGCCGCCATCTTGATGAGGATGTGGAAACGGCATGTGGTGTGGCTCACTCATAGGATAAATAATCACATACGGTCTTGGGCCATCTATGGTACCTTTGCCTTGTTGGTATTTAAGCATAACTAATTTGGGTCACTGACCATCTACAATTCTCCCGGAGGACAGATTCCACAACATGCTTCTTTTTACCTTCCACAGAGCTATTCATTCATCCATCTATCCATCCACCCATCCACTCACCCATCCATTTTTTGTTTTAGTCAACAAATACTTTAGCGTTTACTGAATTTCCAATATACGTGCCTGGCACTGGGGTAGGCATTAGAGAGAGATTGATGAACCAAATTTGACATGATCATTACTCTGTGGAACCTTACAATCTAATCAGGCAGGTGAGCATTAGTCAAAACATTGTGGATAAACGTGAACTTTCAAGTGTGGTGACAGCCAAGGAGGAGAAGCTTCTGGTGCATCTAAAGGGAGGCTTCGGACAGATGGGAGTCAGGGAATCCTACTTGGGTAAAATGAAGACTGAGCTGAGATTTGAATTCACCGGAGGAGGAATGTGTGTGCATGGGATGGGGGTTGGGGTGGAATGAAGGGGAAGGACAAGGGCATTTCAGCCACTTAGAAGAGCATGTGCCAAGAGCCTGTGGTAGAGAGAATGTCCCAGTGTGGCATGCCACATGTGGCATGTGGATGTGGGGATGAGAGAGAATGGTGTGAGGCAGGGATCATGCAGGCCCTTAGTGGAGGCCAGTTAAGGAGCTGACCTGAAACCCAAGAGTAATGGAAGCCAGTGAAGGCCTGTAAGCAGAGGTTAGGACATGGTCAGATTGGTACTGGAAAGACCTTCTGCCTACAGAGCAGAGAACAGCTTGGAGTGCCCAGGGTGGCCCTGGGGAGATCCATTAGGGGGCTTATGATGGAATGCAGGAAGGAGAGAGGCTGAGCCAACCTGGTTGCTCCAAAAGCAGCATCTCAGTCCCTGATTGTTGCCCCAGAGCTGCTCCTCATTTCTGCTGTGTGATCTCGACTTGGCATTCTCCCGAACACTCCCTGGCTCCATAGCAGTCATCCCCTACATGTTGTTCTGGTGGTGGCTTCCTCTGGTTTTGCTTTTCCGTATGTCTGATCCTGTCTGGTCTGGATCACTTGGAAATTTCTCAAAATCTCTGGTTCACTGATGGAGTTCTTTCTTGTTTTCCTATACCATACCGGGTTTTTTTCTTCTTGAAAAATACTTTCTTGGGGCGCCTTGGTGGCTCAGTTGGTCAAGCATCCAACTCTTGATTTAGGCTCAGGAGCCCCGTGTTGGGCTCTGCACTGACAGCTCAGAGTCTGCTTGGGACTCTCTCTCACCCTCTTGCTGACCCTCCCCTGCTTGTATTCTCTCTCACACACAATAAATAAATAAACATTAAAAAAAATATTTTCTTTGTCCTTTCATGGTATTTTGGGAGGGTGGTAAGGTAGACATATGTGCTCAGTTCACCATTTTGAGCCAATCTCATTTCTCCTTTCTAAGATTTTCTAGGCATTACATCTCATGATATGTATTAAGGAGCATTCCAAGTCATGACCTAAGGATAATTATGTTTATCTTTTAAAGAAAAGTTTTGGGGCGCCTGGGTGGCTCAGTCAGTTAAGCATCTGACTTCGGCTCAGGTCATGATCTCACGGTTCGTGAGTTTGAGCCCCGCATCGGGCTCTGTGCTGACAGCTCAGAGCCTGGAGCCTGCTTCGGATTCTGTGTCTCCCTCTCTCTCTGTCCCTCCCCTGTTCATGCTCTGTCTCT
Organism: Panthera uncia; assembly: GCF_023721935.1. NCBI lineage: Eukaryota > Metazoa > Chordata > Mammalia > Carnivora > Felidae > Panthera > Panthera uncia. Next base: position 87,643,993 of record NC_064807.1, read on the forward strand.
CTCTGACTCAAAAATAAAATAAAAAACATTAAAAAAAAAATAAAAAATAAAAATAAATAAAAAAAAGTTTTAGGGGTGCCTGGGTGGCTCAGTCAGTTAAGCATCCAACTTCAGCTCAGGTCATGATCTCGCGGTTTGTGAGTTCGAGCCCCTCATTGGGCTCTGTGCTAACAGCTCAGAGCCTGGAGCCTGCTTGGGATTCTGTGTCTCCCTCTCTCTCTGCCCCTCCGTTGCTGGCGCTCTGTCTCTTTCTCTGTCTCAAAAATAAATAAAAGCATTAAAAAAAAAAAGTTTTAGAAGCTACCTTAGCATCTACCTATACGTTAAACTTAACAAAGAATGTTTCCATTTTTTCCCCAACGACCAGAGCTACCCTACAAACTAGAAAATCCTTCTTTGCCATGATCTGAAGAAAAACCCTTCTGTCCCAATTCCTTCTGCCAGACTGCTAAGGTACCAGAAAATCTCAACAGAACCCCTCCACTTTTTTGAGGTATTTGGAGGAGGAGGCAGCATAGGAAAGCCATTGTATTACCCAGGAGCAGACGTGTGTTCCTCCTCTGTGTAATCTCCTCTCAGACCAACCCTCCCAGAGATAACATCAAAAGCTCTGGATAAGATTTAAATACAAACCAACAAAAAACAAAAAACCAACGACTTGAAGGCTCTGCAAAGGGAACACACACAGGTGGATATAGAAGCCAGAGGAGGATGTCCTCACGCAGGAGACAAAAGCAGGAAATGGCTCTCTCGTTTGGAAAATGACTTTCAGCGAAATGCCAGGTGACAGTCAATGCTGCACGAGGCGTCTAGAATTTGGATGGAAACTTGTGGTGCTGTCTAACTTGTGGCTGCAAAACCAGAGGACAGAATCTGAGGAAGCCATAGTCACTGGAAAATGAGAGAAGCATCCAGGAAAAGAGAGCACCAGAGAAGAGAGGTCCAAATTCGGTTTGTAAACTCTGCCTAAGTCTCTGGAAGATCTTCAAACCACATATAAGTGGGGCTGACTCTGAAAAGTTCAGTGAAGGCTCAAATAAGTGAACTTGGATTTGAGCTGCTGCCCATCACAGACAGCAGAGTTTTCAGTTTGAGGTCAATCAAGTTAACCACTTGCAAACAAAACAAAGCAGAACAAAAAATCCCTAGGAGGAATATAACCTCACTCAGAGTCACCATGTCTAGAGTATATTTCAGACTACTTGGCACACAAAGAAGTAAGAAAGGGTGACTCGCCCTCAACTGAAAAGACACTTAGTTGAGACAGACCTCATAGATTGCTATTTGGAATTAACAATCAAGATTTAAAATGGTAATTACAGGGGCGCCTGGGTGGCTCCGTCAGTTAAGCGTCCAATACTTGCTTTCGGCTCAGGTCATGATCTCCCTGTTGTGGGATTGAGCCCCAAGTCGGGCTCTGCACTGACAGTGTAGAACCTGCTTGGGATTTTCTCTCTCCCTCTCTCTCTGCCCCCCTGCCCCCACCCCCCCACCGCATGCTTGCGCACACTCTCTTTCTCTCTCTCTCTCCCAAAATAAATAAACATTTTAAAAAAAGGAACCAACAAGAACAAAATAGAAATTTTGTTTATTTTTTATTTTAATATGTATTTAATTTTGAGAGAGAGAGACAGAGAGACAGAGCATGAGTGGGGGAGGGGCAGAGAGAGGGAGACGGAGACACAGAATCCCAAGCAGTCTCCAGGCTCTGAGCTGTCAGCCCAGAGCCCAACACGGTCGGTTTAGACCCACAAACTGTGAGATCGTGACCTGAGCTGAAGTCGGATGCTCCCCAGGCGCCCCCCCCCAAATGGAAATTTTAGAAGTGAAAATATCTGAAACAAACAAGAAACTCTCTGAATGAGCTCAATGTCAAAGTCTACACAACAGAAGAGTCAGTGAACTCGAATATACCAATAGAAACTATCCAGGGGCACCTGGGTGGTTCAGTCAGTTGGGCGTCTGACTTCGGCTCAGGTCATGATCTCACAGTTCGTGAGTTCGAGCCCCGCCTGGGGCTCTCTGCTGACAGCTCAGAGCCTGGAGCCTGCTTTGGATGCTCTGTCTCCCTCTCTCTCTGGCGCTTTAAATGTATGTAAAGAGCCAAGCGCAAAGCTTAGGGAATGGTGAGGACCTAATAGGCGGCAAGCGCACTGATGATGGCTGGTACTGTCTGTGTGGGCAGCCCCCACTTGCCGACGCGTGGAGCGCCTTACAGACGTTCGTCACACATCACTCCCTGCCAGGTGTTATCACGATGTGTGCTCCTTTCCTTCTTGCGTCCGTCCATGAGGAAGGACGTCCTGGGATGGCACGAACGGTCCGCGTGACCAGGCACCTGCCTGTGGGCCGACGGTTCCCCTGCCTCAGCTCCTGCTTCTCTACGCACACTCCCTTCCTCCTGTCCTCGCGTGGCCGTTCCCCACTCATTGTTTAAAACGTGGCTCGGAGTGCCCTCCCCTTGGGAGCCTTTCCTGACCCTGTCCCCGCTCTGAGATGGTTCATGTGCCTACCTCTTCGCCTCTGCAATATCCTTACGTCTTTCTGTCATCGCTTTTCGTGTACGTATTAAAGCGTCTGTTCTTGTGGGTTCCTTGTGGGCAGAAACCAAGTCGCATTTGTCTCTTCATGAGACATTAAGCCTCTTCATGAGGCTTAATGAGCACCTGGGAGACTGTTTCCTAGTTAACAGTAACCTGGCGTGTCTATGAATGTCTTGAGACACTTTCATTTTAAGGTTTCGGGACAGGGTGCTCTCCATGCAGGAGCACGTGGCTCTGGGCACAGGTGGGAGAAGGTTCTGACCCTACAATTCCACCTCCAGGAGAAGCAAAACATCCGTGCGCAGAACGTGGTGCCATCGAAACACAAGTACAGATTTTATTTATTTTTCCGATTGCAGATTTTATTTTATTTTTTTTAAGCGATCCCTACACCCAACATGGGGCTCGAACTTACAACCCCGAGATCAAGAGTCGCCCGCTCTCCCGACTGAGCCAGCCAGGCGCCCCTCCTCGAAACACAACCGATAATAGTAACGTGTGTGTTTTCAAGACCCCCAGTGCCTAAAAGCAGCGGGAGTGCACCTAGGGACTTGTTGGGAGAACTCGGGGAATTCTCCTGGCCCGCCTCTCGATGTGAGCGTTTAGCAAGGAAATCCAAGCGGGGACTTCGGGGCTGCGGTCCCACCGAGCATGGCCATTCTGTCGGATGCGCGCTCTGCCTGGGCAGGGCGGAGCACGAAAGGAAGAAAAGAGGGAACACATGGTCAGTCCCAAACGAGAAAGGGGTTCTCCGTGGCAGGATATTGAGCTGTTTGATAAAGCCCAATATTACGCTTGAATTAGACGTGAATGCTTAGAGAGAGAGCATTGTTCAGAGGCACTTAACATGGACTCGGGTGGATCCCCTTTCTTCTGTCGCCTTCTGGGGTGGTTTTGTGGGCTGTAATGATTTGTATTGTATTTATAAGCTGACAGGACAATCCCGCGAACAGCGGGAGGGGAAGAAAGGCAAGCAGGACTCCTCCACCCTGCTAATTAAAACAATCCTTCCTCCCCCCGCGAGGGCTAATGAGACAGAAAGAGAGTGGGCTAATGAAAATGTCACCGCGAGATTGCCCACTTACTTTATTTATTTACTTAATGCTGTGACTTCCAGTTGGGGGTTCCGAGAGACAGACGTCTTCAGAATTTGCCAGAAGACCCTTTCTTATTCATCGCCGCTCAGCGCACCGTGAGCTGTCACCAGGCATATCTTTGGGGATGGGAGATGCTTATCTCCACGTGTCAATAAGAACGATATTCTAGGAAGAGGGGTTTGCCTGTGCTCACTTTGAACAAAATAAAAATGAAAGGAATCTGAATCCCTTCTTAGAGTACCTTCCCCCCCAAATCCAAGAGGCCAGTTTGCTCACGAAAGCCTTGCCTCCCCCCTCCTCCAGCGCAGTGACCAGTCGAGTTGAAGCAGTGTCGCTGATACCGAGTGGCATTTGGTGAGACGAGTCCACAGCGCTCAGACTTAACGTTGATCCCATCGGTGTTCGGCTCCACCGAGATGGCAGGAATTCAAACTTTTTTTTTTTAACTTTTATTTACTATTGAGAGATAGAGACAGAGCATGAGCAGGGGAGGGGCAGAGAGAGAGCGAGACAGAATCCAAAGCGGGCTCCAGGCTCCGAGCTGTCAGCACAGAGCCCGACGCGGGGCTCGAACTCACGAACCACGAGATCATGACCCTAGTGAAGTGGTTGGATGCTTAACCGACTGAGCCACCCAGATACCCCTTTTCTTTTTCTTTTTCTTTTTTTTATTAATATTTTTATTTATTTTTGAGAGAGAAACAGAGCACAAGTAGGGGAGGGTCAGAGAGAGAGGGAAACACAGAATCTGAACCAGGGTCCAAGCTCTGAGCTCTCAGCACAGAGCCCGGCGCGGGGCTCGAACTCACGAACCGCGAGATCGTGACCTGAGCCGAAGTTGGGCGCTTCACCGACTGAGCCACCCAGGCGCCCGGCAGGAATTCAATTCATATGTTATTTCACGGAACCCAGCATGACCTGACCCTTCGATACCAGGAGGGCACCCCAGGGTCCTCCATGTTTATTTCAGCCCCTTAAACGCTTGATGATTTCAGCTAATGACTTCATTGGCACCCACTAGTGAAAGAAAGAAAGAAAAAGAAAGAAAGAAAGAAAGAAAGAAAGAAAGAAAGAAAGAGAAAGAAAGAGGAAGGAAGGGGGAGAGAGAGAGAGAGAGAGAGAGAGAGAGAGAGAGAGAGAAAGGATTCAACTTGTTGTCGATCTGCTAAATGGGATTTTATGCTAGTGAGTCTGAGTTATTGTTGCCCAAGGGTATTTGCACAACAGGGTGCTTGTGCTGTGGGGCTCGGTGTCACCGTCCCTGAGCAGCAGAGGTTCATTTCCCAGGAGAATCCAGGGAACGAGGAAACAGGAGTCTGGTTATGGATTTGGCAGGTGTATTCCTTTCTCCTGGCTGCCATAACAAACCATCAGAAACTGGATGGCTTGAAACCATGGAAATACATTCCCTCGCAGTTCAGAGAGCATGTGTCTGAAATCAAGGTGTCACCCTGAGAATCTTTGAGAATCCTTCCTTGTGTCTTTAAGCTTCTGGGGGCTTCAGGCGTTCCTTGGACTGAATCACTCCCGTCTCTGCCTCTGTGGTCACATGGTCTTCTCCTGTGTGTCTGCCTTCTGCTATTCTTTCTTACTTTTTTTTTTTTTGAGTTTATTTTTATTTATTTTAAGAGAGAGATAGAGAGTGACGGCGGGATGGGGCAGAGAGAGCGGGAGACAGAATCCCAAGCAGGCTCCTGACTGTCAGTGCAGAACCTAACACGGGGCTCGAGCCCACGACCGCGAGATCATGGCCTGAGCCGAAATCAAGAGTCAGATGCTTAACCGACTGAGCCACCCAGGCACCTCTATTCTTTCTTATAAAGACACTTTTCATTGGATTTAGGGCCCACATGGATAATCCAGGATGATCTCATCTCAAGAGCCTTACCTTAATTACATCTGCAAGGACTCATTTTCCAAATAAGGTCACACTCGAAGGTTCTGGGGATGTGTCTTTTTGATTCCACCATTGAACCTGCCATAGTGGGACTGGACCAAATCAAGCTGAGTTATGCATGTGATCCCAGTCAATTAAATGAGCAAAGAATTTGTTCCCACCCCCTTTGCATGGCATGAAGATATATACAGGGTGACTTTTATAAAAAGACCATTCAGAAAATACAACTTTTTAAAGACTTTGCTCACTGACCATTTCACCATACTATATTTACAGCTGCAGATTGTAACGGGGTAGCCATTAAAAGCGATACTTATGGAGACTTCAAGCAATGGGGAAAATGCTCAGGGCATAATGGTAAGGTGGGGAGGGGGGAGCAGAACGTAAACTTATACCTCTGGTGTGGTTACAGTTTTGCAAAAATTATCCTTGGCCATGAACAGGGTTGGAAGGGAACTCTGAAAAATGAACGTGGTAACAATTATATATAGGGGATAGATATCCTAGATGGCTCTTCCCCGTCACAATGGAAACCTTCCTGTTATGAGGATGATAAAAAAAATTATAATAGAGGTTGCCTCTCAGGGGGACTCTTGAGATACAGGGACAAGAGAAAGACCCTCTCTTCATTTTCCACCTTTTGTATCTTTTGAACTTTGAGCCACGCACATGTGATTCTCATTCAAAACACCAAATACATAAAAAGATGAAGTGTCCTATTGCCACGAAGCCTCTGATCGCTGTCTCCCCCAGAGCTGAACCTGCTTTCTGAAGATTCCCTTAGCCCTTTCTACAGGATTAGCGTGTTTATCATAGAGTTCTGCGGTGGGCTGCGTACTTCTTACATCTGGAGTGTAGACAAGAGCACGCCCTAAGTCCTGAAGGAGAAGGACCATATGCTACACTCCAGGAACAGAAAGATGGTCAGTATTTGTAGGTTCAAGTTCAAGGCAGGAGGTGGCAACAGAAGGCTCTGGAGGAAGAGGTCTTGGATGCCATCGTAGGGGGCTGGGCTTTATTTGAGGGCAGTGGAAAGCCATTGAGAGGGACATCATTACATTGGCATTTTATTTTATTTTTTATTAGAGAGAGAGAGAGAGAAAGAGAGAGAGCAAGCAGGGAGGGGGGCAAAGGGAGAGAGAGACCCTGGGATCATGACCTGAGCCGAAATCAAGTGTTGGATGTTCAACCGACTGAGCCACCCAGGCGCCCCTGCACGTTGGTATTTTGGAACGATCACTCTGAATGTAGGAAACAAGTTTGCAGTGTTTTCACCATACGGATGTAACAGATGTAACTGAACCTCCAGAATGTAGGTAATAGTAAAATGTAGTCAAATGATTAGGAAATTATGAGTTTTGAGTATTTGTCGCCTTTTTAAAAATACTTTTTAAATATTTATTTTGAGAGACCGTGCACGCGTGTGCATGAGCAGGGGAGGGGCAGAGAGAGAGGGAGAGAGAATCCCAAGCAGGCCTCACACTGTCGGCGCACAGCCCGATGCGGGGCTCGATCCCACAAACTGAGAAACCATGACCTGAGCCGAAATCAAGAGTCAGATGCTCAACTGACTGAGCCACCCAGGTGCCCCATATTGCCTTTGTCTTTTTTAATATAACTTACTTAATTATAAGCTCATATAATTTAGTGTTTAATAATGGCTTTGTTTAACAATAGCTTGTAAAAGACCCGAGTATTTGACATCTGGCTCTGGTGAGCTGGTACAAAATGACTCTGGACACCCCTGCTTCAACTGAGTCTCACATGTACGTATTTTAGGAGAATATCATTGCCACCACACAGCAGAATCTCTGGGATAAGAAGATCCCTGAGTTCCCCATTATTTTGCAGGGTAGGGGAGATAGTCACAATTCTTTTTTTTTTTTTTTTTTTAATTTTTTTCATGTTTATTTATTTTTGACAGAGAGAGAGAGAGACAGAGCGCGGGTGGGGGAGGGGCAGAGAGAGAGGGAGACACAGAATCGGAAGCGGGCTCCAGGCTCCGAGCTGTCAGCGCAGAGCCCGACGTGGGGCTCGAACTCACGGGCCGTGAGATCGTGACCTGAGCCGAAGTCGGACGCTCCACCGACGGAGCCCCCCGGGCGCCCCCAATCACAGTTCTTAAATAAAGTCTTAGGAGGAAGTTGAACGTGACATTTCACTTGCATTGGGCCCAGCCCTAGGTCCCCCAAAGACCCGGAGGTGGAAATTGGTCAGCCCACAAGGGGTTCCTCTGGTGGGGCACGCGGGGTCGGGGCTCCCTGTCCCTTCACTTGCTTAAATCGCTGGCTTTGGCTCCCGTGGTGAGGCCGGCCGGGGCAGCATGTTCCTCCTCCCGCCCGCCTCTCAACTCTGGGCCAAGAGATTCAGCTCTTCACGGTCTGTTTCCATCTCCCCAACTCATCCGCAGAGACACCAGCCACGGTTCCAGTTCCAGCTCCTTCTGGGTAATCTGCCATACTCTGCACGTCCAGAGCCAGCCTCTGTCTTGTCCCTCGATCCTATGATCACCACCCTGGGAGGAACGGGGAATCTCACTGTCAGTAGCAGCGGCAGCAACATCAGTATCCCCACCCTCACCCTCATTGCCACCCCCCTCATCGCCACCCCCCTCCTCATCGCCACCGTCACCACTATCAGCAGCCATAACAATAACAACAGCCCACATTTACGGAGTCCTTTCCATGAGCCAGGTACCAGTTTTAACATGCATTCTCCCATTAAATTCTCTCGTTAACCCCTCAAGGGTCAGTACTATCGTTATTCTCATTCTACAGACGAGGAAACTGAGGCTCAGGGAGGCGTAGAAACTTGCCTGAAGTCCCACTGCTAATGAAGCCAAGATCTGAACCTCCGTTGGGCTGAGGCCAAAGCCCACGCCTCGGTTTCCGTTGATGAGCCTTTGACAATCATGACGAGCAGCGAGATTATACTTGAAGGTTTACAAAATAACTTTGCATTCATTTGCTTCTACCCCTGTGAAGCCTCGTCATTTGATAGCCAAGGAACCCGAGGCTCAGGGAGGTGAAGGGACTTCAAGACCCCCACAAGTGGCAGGCAGGAGAGTGGTTCTTGAGCCTGGGTCTCGAACCCTGCAGGCTGTGTGGGCTGCCCCAGTCTTACGTAAACCCCTTCTGGGGTCTGGGCCATTCTTCAGCAAAAACCTCCCGTATGTGGCACTTTCTGATACAACCTGCGCGTGTTCCTAAAATAGCTGTTGAGTGACAGTCCAGCCCCCTTGATCTGAAGCTTGCACAGACCACCATATTCATCACCACCGCCCCTCTCTCACCCACCCCTGCGTCTTCAATACAACACCAGGATTGGTGGGACCACCGCCCCCCTTCATCTTCAAAGTGAAGCGTGGCGAAGCTCACCCCATAAATCTGCCATTTGCATATGTTTCTCCGGGAGGAGGGGAGAAAGGAGGCTGGGGGCCAGGTATTCTCATGCAAGCCTACTCATTATTTACGCAGACAAGGAGATATTTCAGTAAAACTGCACTCAACTCTGAGTGACAAGGTATCTTTCTGCAGTGCAAGGTTCAGGGAAATTGTAGTGAAGTTGACAGCTTTTTAATGTACAGTTTCTACTCCACTGAAATACGGCATGTTTTTATTTTGGAAGTACAAGATGACCTGTTTATTAGCTGTGATTCAAACTGAGTTTACATGCTTGGAGACACAAAGGCAGAGGAACAGCTTGTTTCTTGGGGGGGGGGGCGGGTCATAGACGCTCCCTCCCCTCCCCTCCCCCCCAACACATTTAAGAAAACATTGAATACATCGAGTGTTCTGAATCACAGTGGACGTGTTTTCCTTGATATGACAGGCTACCTTGGAATCACGGGAAGAAGTTGCCAATGGCTTTCATCCTCCTCCTTGGGGCAACCAGGAAGTGCTTAGGTTCCTCTGTGCCAGGGAGGCAGTGACATCTGGGGAGACAAACAAACTGGGATTTTGACGTGGGGGACCCACTCCCGTTCTTCCGTGGCAGAGCTTGGGGGTGGCCTGCCCGGGCTTTTGCTCTACCAAGTGTGGCTGCCGGACAAGCAGAATTTGCGTCCTTGGGTGCAGAGTGTCAGCTCCCACCCCACACGTACCGCGTCAGGATCTCCCATTTTGACGAGGTCCCAGGCCATCTGTTTGTTCGTTCCCAGGGTCCCCGGGATCCTTTGCCCAGACCAGCTAAAGCTCAGTTGCTGGTGTCGTTCACTTACTCAGTGCACATTTATTTGGTGTCTACTGTGTGCCGGGAAGCCAACTTAGGTACTAAAGGAATGCAGAGAATAAGACAGAAAAAGCCTCTACTCTCCCTCTGGGAGCTCGCAAACCAAGGCGGGGGGCGGGGCGGGGGTGGGGGTGGGGAAGCCAGATGCGGAACAAGGAATGCAGGTGAATGGATTCCAAACCCATCCTCGCCTGGACAGGATGGCGTTTGCATCTCCGTGGGATTAAGTGGCAAAACCCAACCAAATGGGCAAAAACACATCCGCGTTATAGTTTTCCCACATCAGAGCCATTCTCTCGTAGACCTTACTTTAGAAGTTTTTTTTGTGCTTGGATTTTTTTTTTTTTTTTCCTATCTCCGCTTTCTGTCCATGGACCTGCCTATTCTGGGTATTTCATATAAAAGGAATCCTATAATACGTGACCTTGGGTATCTGGCTTCTTTTGCTCAGCATAATGTTTTCAAGGTTCATCCACGTCGTAGCATAGATCGGTCCTTCTTTCCCTGTTGTGGCTGAATGTTCTTCCATTGTGAAGATAGCACAATTGACTTATCTATTCATTTGTTGATGGACATTCATGTTCTTGAAAAAAGAAACCCTTCCGGGGAGTTCCTAGGTGGCTCAGTTGGGTAAGCATCCAGCTCTTAACCTCAGCTCAGGCCTTCCTCTCGTGGTTGTGAGTTCGAGCCCTGCGTGGGGCTCTGCACTGGGCATAAGCCTACTTTAAAAGAAAAAAAAATCTTTCCATTTAAAATAGGCCTGTGTCTATTTTATGGAAAATAGACTATGTTGTAAGCTTCGTGAGGCAACGATGCTCATTTTGGATTGTTACAGCAGCCAATGTCAGTCGTCACTTACATGGGTTATAAGGCTCAAGCCGGAGTGTGACCCTGAAAATAGAGGAGTCCAGGTTACATGCACGGGGCTCCTGGACACGCACTTGAGTGGTAGATTCCGGCGTTTGAAAATCACTTGTTTGGGGCGCCTGGGTGGCGCAGTCGGTTAAGCGTCTGACTTCAGCCAGGTCACGATCTCGCGGTCCGTGAGTTCGAGCCCCGCGTCAGGCTCTGGGCTGATGGCTCGGAGCCTGGAGCCTGTTTCCGATTCTGTGTCTCCCTCTCTCTCTGCCCCTCCCCCGTTCATGCTCTGTCTCTCTCTGTCCCAAAAATTAAAAAAAAAAAAAAAAAAAAAAAAGTTGGAAAATCACTTGTTTGGGTTTGCAAAGCATGACGTTTGTACCTGCTACGCTGCATGAAATCGGCGGCAATTCTGGGCCGTTTTCCCATTTTATTCCCGCAACCGTTGAGTTCGTGCAACAGCCATTTTCTGAGGCTCAGCTCTGCTCTGGGCCCTGGATAGGTGACAGTGGCCCTGTGGCCCTCCTGGCACCTGGACGCTCCCATCACGAGGGCGTGAGCAGCCACCAGGGTCCACCTGGCCCCTCCCTGCATTCTGGAGACGCCCCTTCCCATTTCCTACGGAGAAGGGGTCTTGCAGCTCTAAGGGAAATGGAGGCCTTGCACATAAGCAGAATCAACGGAAGAAGGTATTTGTGAGGATAAGGCGCTCAGATGGAGCTTTCCAGCCGAGTAAACCGAGAGCCACCTGCAGCATTGCCAAGGAGACAAATGCCACATCTGGAAAGATATCTGCATAATCCACAGCTTGTCATTTGGGCAGGAAGTATTCCCTCTCCTTTGAGAATCTGCCTAATTATGGGCTGGATACGTGCCAGGAAAGAGGACCGAGAGAGAGAAACGAAGCAGTACACACACAAAACCTCCAAGCCACGGAGCGTCCTCCCCGAGTGTGGCCGCGGCGTGGGCAGGGGCCCGTGGTCAGATGGAGAGAGCCAGCCGAGGCAAGGCAGGAAGGCGATCCGAGACCCGCGGGCCGGCCCGCGGAGTCCTGGCCGTGGTCTCCTGGAACGCAGCGCTCTTTGGAGCCTTTGTGAGGTGTGATGCAAATCATTTGTTGCTCTTGGTAAAATACTGGCTTCTGCAAGTTCTTGCATGTTTGCCCTTCCTTTAAGCGTTTAAGAATCGTGGTGAAATACACATAAAACGTGCCACCTTAACCAGTTTTTGGTGTGCTGAATGCATTCACAGTGTTGTGCAGCCAACCCTGCCACCCATGAACGTGTTCATCTTCCCAGAGTGAAACTGTCTCCGTGAAAACACTAACTCCCGACTCCCTGCTGTCCCAGCTCGGGGCACCCACCGCTGTCCTTTCTGTCTCTATGAATCTGACGACTCTAGGGACCTCATATCCGTGGAATCGTACAGAATCGGTCCTTCTGTGTCTGGCTTCTTCCAGCACTATGTCCTCCAGGTTCATCTATGTTGTGGCAGGTGTCAGAATCTCCTCCCTTTTTCTGGGTTTTAATATCCCATTGCGTGTAAATACCACCTTGTGTCTGTCCGCTCGTGGATCGATAGACACTTGGTTGCTTCCAGCCTTTGGCCATTGAATGGTGCTGCTGGGAACACGGGGGGCAGCACTACCGACTTTTTTATGTTTTTTAAATTTATTTTGAGAGAGACACAGAGAACGAGCGAGCGTGTGAGCTGAGGAGGGGCAGAGAGAGAGAGAGAGGGAGAAAATCCCAAGCAGGTTCCACTCTGCAGTGCAGAGCCCAGTGTGGGGCTCAATCCCACGAACCTCGAGATCATGACCTGAGCTAAAATCCAGAGTTGATGCTTAACTGACTGAGCCACCCAGGCGCCCCACTGCTGACCTCTAAACAACAAATAGAGAATTCTCTAGCCTCACTCTTCGTTGAATGTTTTTTTTTTTGGGGGGGGGGGGGCTTGGGCCCTCAGGGAACAGCAGACTCCATTGACTCTCACACCAACCATCACGCCAGTTACCAAGGACCGTTCTCATTTAATTGTCCTATGAGTGATCATGGGAGGACTTTCCTCCCGGGCACTGTGAGCACAGGTGAACTTGACCTATCAGATGGTTCACGACGGGAAAAGGTTGGGAAGAGCCTCCTTAACCGCCAGGAAATCAGAGTCAGCTCCGACCGACACCCCGAGGCCGCTGCCCTCAGCCTTTGGAGTCCGCTGGGCGCGGGCGGTCCTTCCACTCCATCTTTGCCACGGAGACACCAGCCCTAAGGAGGCTGGGACAGGCATGTCACCGCTTCTGCAGCCTGGGGAGCCTGTAAAAAATGTGGCCCCCTGGGCCCCATATCTAGAAAGTGTAACTCAGGAGGGGGCCGAGGAATCTGCATTTTGGTGATCCCCACGCAGGCCGGGCCACGCCAACGGGCACCGGGATGTGTGGTTGCACTGATGTTTGAAGGAGGCAGAACCGGATGCTGGCTCTCCGTCCCCCGGGTGCCCTGCCTTTGTGGGCTGACAATGCCAGAGACGGGGTGAGCACAAGAAGATATGTCAGAGGCGGTCAATTCCTTACCAGCATGTCTGGCGGCGGGGGGTGGGGGGGATGAGGGGGGAGGGTGGAGGGTGGTGCTTTACCTTGATTTCAGAATTAATAGGCCCCTGTCCCCTCTTTTGTTCATTCCCAAGTTCACTGCTTTCTGTGAGGCCTCTGGCACTGAAGGGTTGAACGATAGGAGGAGGTCAGGTCAGAAAAAGCCGGTGAGAAAGAGCTGGGCCTCTACTCATCCTCGCCAGATGCCTCGGAGACACTCCGCCTGCATCAGCAGTGGCCACGTGAGCACGGCTGTTTCCGTCCTTCCTCTCCCAATTGGACACAGAATTGCACCACGGTGGCCACACTGTGGTTTCCTGAGGGCTCCGCTCTGCGTGGGAAAGCACGCATCGACATCGGCCCCTACAAGCTACACGTCCCGGCAGCCTCACGAGAGAGGAATTTGTTCTCCCATCTTACAGAAGGGAAACCTGAGGCTCGAGCAGGTTAGGGGACTAGCCCCCGGAGTCTCAGACTCAGGGAAGCGGGAAAGCCAGGATTCAAACTCAAGTCTGACTGTCCAGAATCCACGCTCTGCCACGGATTCCACGTCTCGTGTTTTCCCCCCCTTAGAAGCGACTCAGGAACGAGTGAAGCCTGACGCGGAATGCCGAGGCAGGAGGTACACCGCCATCTGTCAATTAGCACCTGACTCTTCCTAGGGATGCAGAGAGGGAACTAGGTCAAATTAATGGATCATTTTCTATTTCAAGGGACCCCTCCCAAGGGAAAAAAAAAAAAAGCCATATTAGTCTCATTCTGGTTTCATTTCAAGCCTCGCAAATAATTGAAAGCAGGCCCCAGGGAGAGGAAAAGCAGTTCACGGGGCAAAGCCACGAGGCGGCTGTGTCTCCACTCTCCGCCAGGACCAATGCTCCTCCTGCCCCCCAGAGCATGTGGCCTCTCCTCTCTGTCCCCCAGAAAAGCGGGCTCAGCAGGCCTGGCTCTGGTCCACGCGGGCCACCGTGCTGGCTGGCACCCAGCGTGCCCTCCCCGGGTACGTTCCAACTCGCACTCCTTTTAAGGGTGCTAAGCTACCCACAGTGCGCACGGGGGCCTCCCACAGCCGGCACAATGCATATGCCGCAAGAGTGGAATTCTAGAAGGCCAGAAGGTAGAACGCGCCGGAAAACCGGCCTGATGAAAGAACCAGCCTGCAGCTTCCATTCTGTACGCAGCCCTCGAAGATTTCTTGATAAAACCACCCAACGTTCCAAGGGTATCTGCTGAAGGGAAAGACCTACTTAGGAGCGCAGTTTACACGGCATCAGGGTTGTTTGTTGTACCTCGAGCTACCGTCCTACACGCTTAGCGGCTGGTGGCGGGGCGGGGCGGGGGGGAGGTGGCCATTGCAAGGTAATATTGGTCTCTTGGGTGGAGGGCTAATTTGGCTTTTGAGTTTAATTCGAAAGAGAGGAGAGAGAAAAAGCTCAGATCCTAGTAGGTCAAAAACACGCGTGTGCACGCACACACGCACGGATGTTGCACGTACCACGCAGAACTTTGGTGGCGTGACCCTGGGAAGAGGGAGGAGGGGAGGAACGGAGTGGCCGTCGTGTTCGATCAGAGTCAATACAGCACACCGTTTCTTGGGGCACCTTCTCTCCGTCAAGGGCTGCGTCCAGCAGTATAACGCGGTGCTTAAGGCACAGCCTTGACTCAAACTGACAAACGGACCTGGTTTTGAAGCCCAGACCCACCGCTCTGAGCTGTCTGATGTTGGCAGGTATTTATTCCACCTCTCTGAGCGTCCGTGTTTTGTTTGCTTGTTTGTTTTTGGTAAAACCGGGCAGTTAAGACCCACCTCCTGGGGTTGCGGTGGGACCCCCGTCAGGACGTGGAAGTCAGCCCTGGGCAGACTTGTTGGAACACCCCCCGTGCTACACGAGGGGAGTGTCCTGATTAGGAGGCAGGGGACCAGGGATGAAGGAAGGAGCCCGGGCCCTGCCTCTAGGCTAATGGAGAGACAGACCCAGCTGTCCACCTGCCAAGACTGTGGTCAAAGTCCAACAGCGGACGTGATAAGGACAGGGAAGCTGGAGAAGAAGTCTGAGAAGGCTGAACAGAGGGGGCCAGTCTGGAGGTTGGTTTTAGATTTTTTTTTTCTCTCTTTACTGCTCTGTAAGGTATGATTTTCACACCATCAAACTCACCCATTTTAAGCATGCGGTTTGGTGAGTTTTGGCGATTGTGCACAATCACGAAGCTCCCATCACTGTCAAGATACAGAGCAGTTTCCTCGCCCTAAAAAGCTTCCTTGAGCCCCTTTGCATTTGATGTCCTTTTCTGGCCCTGGCCCCAGGCAACTACTGATTGCCTTCTGTCACTGCGGTTGGCCTTCCTAGAATTTCATATAAATGGAACCATACAGTTCACAGTCTTGTATGTTTGACTTCTTTCCTTAACAGAACACGTCCGAGAAGCATGTGGGGTGTAACGTGTGATAGTAAAACTCATGGTTTCTTCCTTTTTTTAAATTTTCTAAAAACTGTTTTATTCATTTTTGAGAGAGAGGGGGACAGAGGATCTGAAGCGAGCTCTATGCTGACAGCAGCGAGCCTGACGTGGGGCTTGAACTCCCAAACTGCGAGATCATGACCTGAGCCGAAGTTGGATGCTCAACCGACGGAGCCACCCAGGTGCCCCTTAAATTTTTTTTATTAAAAAATTTTTTTATTGTTGAGAGACAGAGTATGAGCAGGGAAGGGGCAGAGAGAGGGGGAGACACAGCATCCGAAGCAAGCTCCAGGCTCTGGGACGTCAGCACAGAGCCTGGTGTGGGGCTCGACCTCACGAACTGTGAGATCATAACCTGAGCTGAAGTCAGACGCTCAACCGACTGAGCCACCCAGGTGCCCCATATATATGTATTTTAATGTTTATTTGTTTTTGTGAGAGAGAGAGACAGACAGACAGACAGACAAAGCGTGAACAGGGGAGGGGCAGAGAGAGAGGGGGAGACACAGAATCCGAAGCGGGCTCCAGGCTCCCAGCTGTCAGCACAGAGCCCAACGTGGGGCTCAAACTCACGAACTCCGAGATCATGACCTGAGCCAAAGTCGGACACTCAACCGACTGAGCCCCCCAGGCGCCCCTGGTACCTCATTGTTTCTTATTACCAAATACTTTTCCATCGAATGGATGGATCACCGTCTGTTGATCCATCGACCAGCAGGGTTGCTGACAGTTTGGGGCTGCTGTAAAAAAAAATGCTGCAAATGTCCCCATGCACATTTTTGTCTGCACGTGTATTTTCATTTCTTCTGGGTAAACATGTAGGAGTGGGATTTCTGGGTCACGTAACGGGCGCGTGCTCAACGCGGTCAGCTTCCGCCATGTTGTTTTCCAAAGTGGCCACGCCATTTTGCGTTCTCACGAGTTGTGTATGGGCGCTCCAATCACCCCGCATTCTCACTGACACGTGACGTCAGTTGTCAGTGTTTTTAGCTTGCCGCCCGAGTTTGGGAGGATGACTCAAAGTTTGGTAGGCAAATGAGAGGGGCAGCATATTCTAGGTAAAGAAAATAGCAGATGGGGAAGCAGGGAAACAAGGATGCCATGCGTGAGAACAGCAGGTCCGCCAGTCTCGCTGGGGCAGAAAGGGTGCGGTGCACGGGCAGGGAGGTTGGCAGAGCAGATGACCTCAGGATGTGGCAGATGCTGGACATGGATGGGCCTAGACTGTGACTAGTAAACACAATGACTACAATTAGCACCCCTTAAATGCTGCATACCAGGTACCAAGCTTCAGTGATGTGGGTCTTCATATCATCCCTTCTACAAATGAGGAAACAGAGGCATGACACATTCATATGGCCAGGAGGGTCCACGTAGCACGTACGCAGTAGAGCAGAGATTTGAATTCTGGCTGCCTGGCCCCACGGGCCACGTGCTTAAAGGGCCCCCTCCCCAAATCCTACTTCTGACCCAATGGGCCACGGGATGCTTTTAAAGGTTTTACGTGGGGGAAATGGAACGAATAGACTTGGTTTTTTGTGAGACTAGTGGGCTCACAAGTGATGATGGTTTGGAGGGGGTCAGTCCCGGGGGCGGGGAGACCCAGGGGAGGCTCCCGCCACCGTGCCAGGTAAGAAGTGAAGGTAGGTCTTCGGTGAGTCCACAGCAGTGGGGAAGAAACTAAAGGAATGGACCGGAGAGCTGCTCAGGGGGTGCCTGACTGAGTGTGGAGGGCCACGGAAAGAAGCTGAGAATTGACATCAAGTTTCTGCCGTGGGCAACTGAGTCCATGGAGGTGCCACGAACCAAAATAGAAACTTCCAGAATGGGAGCGTGTCTGCACAGAGATCGTGACTTTGGTCTGGACAGTGGGTCTGGCACAAATTATGGTCTTTCAGGGCTGGTGGCTTTAACCCACGAGGGGCCTAAAGTCCTGTGAGGGTTGGCGATTCATGGTTGGGTGGAGATATGAATTTGTGTGTGTGTGTGCGTGTGTGTGTGTGTGTGTGTGTGTGTGTGTGTGTGTGTGTGTTTAGGGGCCATTTAAATTAGTGAGTGTGCCTCGTCAGCTACCGGGTACCCACAGAGCAACCTCACCCTGTAGTTCCCTCCTTCTCGTGGCATAACACTCGTGAAAACCCATTAACCCTGTCCCCGCCCCTACTGCTTCCTGTGAGTTCTAGGCCACTCTTGTCTGCACCACAAGTTCCCTGCTGTTGCCTCCTGTCTGGCATCTCCTACCTGCTCTTGTCCCCTCTGCTCTGTTCCCCACACAGAGTCTTTTTCCAAAGTAAAAGAATCTTCCCCAAATGAGTCCGTTCCTATCACTACCCCCTTGCAAGGCAATCAGGGCTCCCCTGCTGTCTGCAGGGCTGGTGGCCGTGGGTGTGTCCCCTCCTCTAGCTTGGTGTAAGCGTGGAGGGAAGGGACCACGGCAGAGAGATCGTTTCTGCAGTTTATGCCTTGACAAGAGCAGCAACATGGCCTCTTTGGGAACCTAAGGGGAAATCCAGTTTGTTCATAAGTACAAATCTGTTGTGTTTTTAAAAAAATTTTTTAATGTTTTTATTTTATTTTTGAGAGAGAGAGAGAGGGAGAGAATGAGCAGGGGAGGGGCGGAAAGAGAGGGAGACACAGAATCCGAAGCAGGCTCCAGGCTCCGAGCTGTCAGCACGGTGCCCGACGCGGGGCTCGAACCCACCAACCACGAGATCATGACCTGAGCCGAAGTTGGACGCTTTCCCGACTGACCCAGGTGCCCCTGTTCATAAGAACGAGCTCAGAGCAGCCAAGTGGTATTGGCTTGGGCAATGATGTTACGGTGTTATGAACAGGCAATGCCTCTTCCCAACATCCTCCTCTGCAGAGAGCACCTGGGCTCAGTTCTGGTCACCTGGGGTATGGTGGCCTTGAGGAGCTAGTGAGCACTGCAGAAACCACTGGAGGACCAGCTGAAGTTGACGGTGTGTGCTCAGTTGACACGAACCACTTGACTTTCCTTTTGCCAAGTATGGTGGCTGTCGGGCTAGAGGAATCTGGGCCGCTGGCATGACAACTAGCCTGGACCCTGTCCTGCGTGCCCTCAGACAGTCTCAGCTTCCTTCTCTGTTAGAGGGAGGAACTCAGTGACTCCTAAAATCCTTCCCCAAGGTAACATTCATCTATTTTTAAAAAGCCAGTATGATATGTATGTCTTAGAGAAGAAAACGTACCTTATGTTGGTTAAAACTGAAGCTGAAAGATTCACTTTTTTTTTTAATTTTTAAGTATTTATTTAGTTTTTTTTTAATTTAATTTTTTATTTAAAAAAATTCACATTCAAATCAGTTAGCATATTGAAAGATTCACTTTTTAAAATAACAGAAACACTTCTGCGGCGCCCAAGTGGTTCGGTCTGGGTAAGTGTCCAACTCTTGGTTTTGGCTCAGGTCATGATCTTGTGGTTCGTGAGTTCGAGCCCCACGAGCCTGCTTGGGATTCTCTCTCCCCTCGCTCTCTGCCCCTCCCCCACTCGTGCATGCTCTTCTCTCTCTCTCAAGATAAATAAACTCAAAAACATGTTTTTAAATAAATAAAATAGAAGCATTTGCATGAAAAGAGCTTTAGTCTGGGCCAGGAGCACCAGACGATGGGCCTCTATCCTGATTCTTGCGGTCCACTTTTGTAGCAATTCCTGGATTCCGGGGGCGAGATTCTAAAAGCCTGGTCATAGTGGATGATGTCCCCGTTGGTTATTTTTCAGTCTGTCGCTTCTGAGTATAAAAGGGTCATCTGCGGGGCGCCTGGGTGGCTTAGTCGGTTAAGCGACGACCTCGGCGCAGGTCATGATCTCACGGTCTGGGAGTTCGATCCCCGTGTCAGGCTCTGTGCCTTCAGCTCGGAGCCTGGAGCTTGTTACAGATTCTGTGTCTCCCTCTCTCTCTGCCCCTCCCCCCCGTTCATGCTCTGTCTCTCTCTGTCTCAAAAAAATAAATAAACGTTAAAAAAAAAAGTTTAAAAAAAAAGGGTCATCTGCTTTTCTCATTTATAATATTTCCTGTCGGAATGTTGTCTCTTACTGAGTCAGAGAAAGGAGGACGTTTGTTTTAATAGATTTGAATTTTACCAGCCTGTGTATGTGCACCAAAGGATAATAATAATAAATTACGATCCTAATAAGTAGGCTGCCCAACAGGATGCTGGTGGCGCCCCCAATAATTGATGCACATTCTTTGGAATTCAGGGGCGTCATAATTTATCGGGGTTCGGTTTTTTCCTATCCAATTTGAGGAAAAGCAGCTGTGTTTTGTAAGCAATAAACACTGCCATTGTATTTCTTGGCTAAGCAGAGAAAAGCATTCTTGTTATTTTTTGCTTGTTCCCTGGCTATTCCTGCAGTATCTAGTAGCTTCTTTATGGGAAAGAGTTTATCAATATTTCAATTATCACCTCCAGTTTTCAGGTTTGTAACTCCCCTGCTTAAGAATCGGATCAGGTGGAAAACACACTAAGTCACCCCAGGAACCTGAGCGCTTTCCACCATTTTAAACGGCCAGTGCAAGTAAGTTCAGTGTCTTTCAACTCTTAGGGTGAAACTTTGGTTTGTCTAAACCCCACGACTAAAATGGAATTAAGCCTCTTTTCCCATCGGAAGTGTTCGGATGTTACTGGGGTTTCTGCCTGATGATGGGCTCGGTGTCTCCGCGTACACTCAGGGAAAAGTCTGTCCTGGACAAGCTGACCACAAGTCACTTTTCTTACCAACTAAGTGATACTTTGATCCAACACCCTTTCGTGCTACGCGGTGAATCTTTTTCTGGAAGCGAAGATTCTTTAGGAACACGAAAAGCACTCTATAAAAAAATTTTTTTTAATGTTTGTTTATTTTTGAAAGAGAGAGAGAGAGAGAGAGAGAGAGAGCAGGGGAGGGGCAGAGAGAGCGGGAGACACAGAACCCGAAGCAGGCCCCAGGCTCCGAGCTGTCAGCGCAGAGCCCGACTCGGGGCTCAAACTCACGGACCATGAGATCATGATCTGAGCCAAACTCGTATACTTAATCGACTGAGCCACCCAGGTGCCCTGAGACTCACTCGTAATGACGGGATTGGGCATGTTGGCTTTTAAGAGAGTAGACATGCTCATAAGCATAGCCACAGGCCAACACCATCCTCATCACGGAACCAACGAGGCCGGGCCACTTGTTGGGTGGTCCAGCCCGCAGGGTTGACCTGTCAGGCTCTCGCTCCTGGGACCGTGGGCAATCTGATGATCTCAGTTAAGCCTGACTTGGGCCAGCTCTTCCCCACCCGAGCCGATGCCTAGGCCCTTCTTTCAACGCCCCCATAAGCCAGAAGTGCTTGGTCACTTACAGCATCCCAGGGCCACTTGGAGTGAGGACACAGAATGTCATGGCACCTCATACAAATTATCCCCTAGCTATCATCCTGGATAGATTTTGCTCTGCTGGGTTGGCCTTTAAAGGAGAAGCCAATAAATTAGCCTGCAGGAATAACTCCGGTCCGTGGCAAAGCTTAGCAATAGCTCGTGCAGGAACACGTGGTCTCTTTATTGTATTTGCAGATTCTGTCTGGACGGTTCTTAGGCCCTCATTAGGGATTGATGGGATCTTGCCCCCGGCAAAGTCACAGCCCCAGAGCCCACCGGCACTTTGCTGCGCATGGGGTTCTCACATTAAAAAAAAAACAAAGGAAACCCCGCCCTGGCATCTCTCTCCATTCATCCCCCAGCAGGAAACACTGTCGAGGAAAAAGCAGTAAAGCCCTAACTTTAGGGTCCGTGCGATGCGGTGGCCAGGACACTAGGGTCATCCCCATCCCGCCTCAGCACCTACGAGCTGCGTGACCTTGGGCAAGTTTGCCTCACCGCTCTTAGCTTTCCCATCTGTAAAATGGGGATATACACACGCCCGCTAGGATCACAAAGTGTGGGTGCCGTGCCTGGGCCTCACTCATTCATTCCGTATGACTAGTCCCATCCACGTCCCATCCTCAGCCAGCGCCAGGTCCCTCCATTCGTGCAGATGGGCTGGGACGCGGATGCGAAGTCTGAGACTTCCGGAGGGGTGCCCTTCACGGTGACCCTGCTCGGCTCCCTGGGCCTCGGGTCCTTCTTCCTCTGGTCTTCAAGGAGCGAGAGCAGGTCAAAGAAACAGCCACCTGGGGGATGATGGAAGAGACCGTTGATCCACCCAGAGGATTTGAAAAGGTCGTGCCTCGATGGTCTCCCACCCCTGGGTGGCCCCACTGTGAAAGCAGCTGAGGGCGATCTGTTGTGTGTACCCCAGAGCCAACTGAGCCCCGGAACCGGTGGCCCCTGAAGGTGAGGAGGGCAGGGAGGCCGCTGAGGCTCTGGCACCCCCTCCCCCAGCAGAGACCCTCCCCCCCCACCCCCCACCCCTGGCCCGTGGGATCCCGGGCAGCCCGATCCCACGCATGCCCACAGACGCCCCTGAGCCCCGCCAACTGACAGGAGGCTGCGTCTTATAAAGGAAGAAAAAAAAAAAAGGATTAAAATCGAGATTTTTGCTATTATTTTTCTCTGATAAAAGTGCAGCGGGGAATGGCTCAATTGTGTCACCGCCTCGTTCTTCATTTGTGTTTTTCTTTCGTGCTTCAATATCTTCCTCCAGCTGCTCGTGTCTCCTTTCTTTCTCCTCGCTTTGATCTATTCGTTTTCCCCAGAAATGGGGTTTATAAATCATTGTAATGCAGCCTTGGGAAAGATGGTGCTTAGTGCAGGGAGAAATACATCGCTGCTAACAGCCCCGGCAGGGAGACAAACCCTCGGCTTGTTGCTGGGTTCTGGCGACGGGTTACTGATGGTATTTGCTTTTTATGTCTGTGCGCGTGCCATCGGGGCAGGGCCGCGGGGAGCGTTCCACACGCCACCTTTGTAATATTTCAAGCCTCCTCCGGCAGTCGAAAACAAACTGCTCCTGCTTGCTCTCGGGGAAGCAGAGAGAGGACGGGAAGGAAAACGTGAACTCGGGAAAGGAGCATGAAGAAGCGTGCCTGTCTCCCTTTGGATTCCAGCTCGGATGACACCGGCTCCTAAGACACCTCCCTGTCCGTCCCCTTCCCCAAACCAGCCTGCGCGAACGACTTAACGAATCTGGCATCTCGGGGTCGCCCGGGCCCAACTCTCTCCGGCACAGTTAGGAGTCTAACGGCCCGGATCCCTTCTTGGCGAAGGCCCGGGGCCTCCCTTGTCATGTTTTATGGTCCCATTTTCTCCGTAGCGCAGAGCAGCAGAGAAGCGTTGGGCGTGGGGTGTGGGTTTCCTCCTGACTCAGAGCGGCCTCGCTGCGCGTGTGAGATCCAGGAGGCAGCAATGAAAACCCTGCCAGACCTTAAATCAGAACATAAAGACGGATCCCGTTATCCGGGAGCGGGGTGCACGGAGGGCCTGAGTCACACAGAGGGGCCGCTTAGCGCTGCAACGACGCTCGGGGACTCCGATGTCTTCCTTACCAACCGGTCTCTCCACCTCTGCGTCCCCGCCTGGGGGAGGGGGGCAGGGAGGGCTCAGCTGATGCCACCGTCCCTCCTCTACCCCAGGCTTCTTTCTCTGCCGCCCCCCACCCCCACCCCCATCATCTGACCCACGGAGGCAAAGTGCTAATCCCAACAACGATCTCTACTCAGCACCAGATGTTTATTTCCTTTCCTGGGTCGGGTCTACACAGGGCAGAGTGAAACAGACAATCACTCGGGAAACTGGCACTGCTCCGACCAGCGCTACCCACCAGAGCCTTCTGTGGTGACGGAAGCATCCCGTCTCTGCCTTCTGCCCACACGCGTGGAGGCTACGAGCACTCGAGATCCGGCTAGTGTGGCTGAAGATGCAAGTTTTAATTATTTTACGCTCGAGATAGCACTTGTGGCCAGTGGCTGTCGTCGTAGGCAGCACAGAGGTAGACAGACTTCTTTCGGTTATGTCTTTTGTTATATCTCACAGCTGCTCTCTCAAGTAGGCGGCCAGCACTGGGAAAAAAAAAATAGCAGAGGCGTGTCCAAGGAGATGAAAGGATGGGGGAAAACTGAAATGATTGAACCCTCCTGAGGTTGCACTCTTGCCCCTAAGCTCCAACAGGGGTGAAGACACTCACAGATTTGATAACCGGACCGGATCATGGAAGAAAACTTCCCTTGGGGTGACATGAGAAGAGAGTCTGGACACACTGTGACTTGTGTCCTTGGTAGCAGTTCAGTTTACAATCTGGGAATTGCCTAATTTGTCGCCTTGCATCTAATCCAGCCTGGATGGATGGATGGATGGATGGATGGATGGATGGATGGATGGACGGGTGGATGGATGGATGGATGGATGGATGGATGGACGGACGGATGGATGGATGGATGGATGGATGGATAGGTGGGTGAATGGATGGATGGTTGGATGGTTGGATGGATGGATGGATGGATGGACGAATGGATGGACAGATGGATGGACGGATGGATGGATGGACAGATGGGTGGATGTAGTGCGTGTGCATGCGTGTACATGCATGCTTGCCGAAGACCTTCAAGAAACTGCTCCAAATTATCCTGGTCTCACAATATCATTTAGGGCAGGGTATCATACGCTGTAGGGCTTCATAAATAGGGCTCACCGACCAACCCCTTAAGGTCAATTGAAGAGCTTTCTGGATGTGCCGGATAGGGGGCTACAGAAAAGTCATTACATCCTGTTTCCTATCATTGCCCTTGCCTCAGCCCTTCTCCTAGCTCCTGGGCAGCTCAGTGGTTGGACTACCTGGCCACATGTGTGTGCCTCCACCTCATGAGCTATGGGTCCTTGGGTGAGTGATTTGACCTCCTTCCTTCTATGAGAATGGAAATGATCGCAGCACCCACCTCAGAAATGTACAAGCATCCATCACCGAATGAATGGATATAGCAAACGTGGTCTGTCCAGACAAGGGAGTATTACGCAGCCATAAAAAATGGGGTATTGACGCCGTTACAATGTGGATGCACCTCGAAAGTGTCACACTGAACGGAAGAAGCCAGACACGAAAGGCCACATAGTGTGTGATTGCGTTTACACGAGATTCCAGAATAGGTAAATCCGTAGAGACAGAAAGTAGATTCATGGTTGCCAGGGGCCGGGGGGATGGGAGAATGGGGCATGATTGCGGAACGGTAGCGATTTTCTTTGTTCTTAGTTCTGGCACTAAATAGAGGTAGGGGCTGTATACCAGTG
Organism: Panthera uncia; assembly: GCF_023721935.1. Lineage (NCBI taxonomy): Eukaryota > Metazoa > Chordata > Mammalia > Carnivora > Felidae > Panthera > Panthera uncia. Next base: position 87,668,863 of record NC_064807.1, read on the forward strand.
CAAACACACTAAATGCCACTGAATTGCACATTTTTAAAAGGGTCATTTTGGGGGTGCCTGGGTGGCTCAGTTGGGTAAGCATCCAACTCTTGATTTCCGCTCAAGTCATGATCTCGCGGTTCATGAGATAGAGTCCCACGTCGGACTCTGCCCCCTCCTTTCAAAATAAATAAAGTAAAAAAAAAAATGGGGGGGTCAGTTTTATATTCTGTGATTTTCACCTCAATTTAAAAACTAATTTTAAAAATATATGAATGCTCTTTGACATAAAGGCCTCAGCCCTGCACCTGGCATGTGGGAAGTGCTGAAAGAAGGCTGGTCTTCAAACAGTAGCAACGAGGGTGCCTGGGTGGCTCAGTCAGTTAAGGGCCCGACTTTTGATTTCGGCTCACATCCTATCTCATGGTTGTGAGATCGAGCCCCACGTCAGGTTCCGCACCGGGGGCGGAGGCTGCCTGAGATTCTCTCTCTCTCTCTCTCTCTCTCTCTCTCTCTCTCTGTCCCTCCTCTCCCCCCCCCAAAAAAAAACCCAAAAAAGAAAAAACGGTAGCAATGACAACCCAGTGCACATTCTGATCTCTGTAGAAATCTCCACTTCTGACCGTCGGCATCTCTCAGGATTAACAGGCCGCTCGGGCTTGAGTGATGAATGCAGGGAGGATGCTTACAGATAGCACATGTAAGCGGGAGCGTTGGGCACAGGGCCAGCTGTTTCTGGGTAAGACAGAACCCACGTGCTGGAGGAGACGTGTGGCCAAGGATGCGCCCGGGCTCAGAGGCACCCCTGCCTATCTCTCTCCTTCACGGCGCGGCGAGTTAGAGACCCCGTGGTCGGTCCCAGTGGCTGCAGCCGCAGTCTGGCGAACATGTTCACTGCACGTGCCCCGGCAGCCCTCCCTCCCGCTCAGAACCACGGCCACTTCCCTGCTCCTTGTCCCCAGCAGCCACGGGGCAGGCCCTAGCGGCGGGAGCAGCTTGATTTCTCAAGCCGAAGGAAGCTATAAATCTAGAGCTTTAATCATGTGTTCATGATCATTCAGCAAAGAGCAACGGAGGATTTATTCTGCCGGGACCACAGCGGGGGGTTGTCACGGGGGATATTGGTTTAGCAAAGGCGGAACTGCTCCCCCGGGCCCTCCCTGGGACCGGCCGATGAACGGTGACACGGATGGCCATAACAAGGCAATTACTGTTGTGTGTGGGCAATGCTTTGTTAAAGAGGCAGGCTTCCCGCGTGGGCAGCGGCCCAGTCCCGCCCGAGTGACAGAGCCCCTGCGATTCTCCCCCCGTCTCCGCCCTAGGGCCTGCGTCCTTGAGAAAGCCGTAAGCATTTTTTAAAAGCCCCAACGGTCCTTTCCAGTTTTCCCCACCAATGTTAAGGAGGAGAAGTCGGGGAAACCCAGAGAGAACTCTGTGGTTCCTTGCATGCAGTAGGCATCTAATATCTATCTCTTGAACGTCTCCGCTCCTTCATTCTGTGGGAGAGAAGAAAGAGGCCCAGAGAGGTAGCAATTAGTAACTGTCACACAGCCGGCCTCCGAGTTCCCCGTGGGAGCTGGCTGCCTCGTCATGTGGCCTTGTTTACAAACCTCAGCGCTGAGCAGCAGAAAGGGAGTGGACTCCCCCGGGGGGGGGGGGGTGGTGGAGAGAAGCCCAGCCCGTTTCCTGGGTGGGCTTCTCTCTCTGGGGTGCTTCTTGTGTCTTGAAGAGCGATTTGCACACCCACGTACAGGTCCAGCTAAACGTGGACACAACCCAGGTGTCCATCGATGGATGAGCGGATAAACAAAACATGGTGGACCCACACAATGGAACATTATCGTTCAGCCTTAACGAAAAAAAGAAATTAATATGGCTTTCCTTTTTTAAAAATGTTTATTTATTTATTTTGAGAGAGTGAGAGAACAGGGGAGGGGCAGAGAGTGAGGGAGACACAGAATCCGAACCAGGTTCCAGGCTCCGAGCCATCAGCACAGAGCCCAACGCAGGGCTCGAACCCGCGAACCGTGAGATCATGACCTGAGCTGAAGTCGGACGCTTAACCGACTGAGCCATCCCAGGTGCCCCACAGCTGTTAGTTTTTAGGGAGAAACAGGGTGAACTGGGTGAGGGTGTGAAGTCGCACAAAAGCCCAATAGAGGCAAAAAAAAAAAAAAAAAAAAAAAAGGGAGCTCAAAACAAGGTATTAAATGAACCAGCCAGGAGAAACCTCGGAACGTTCCTGTCTGCTTCTATCTGTGATATTAATACCATTTGAACTTGCAAAAATCCATAAGCGAGGGGGTCATAACTTTAGGTTACAAAGGATTCTTGATGGCAGAATATCTAGGGCGGGACCCAGACATTAGCATGTTTTTTGAAACTCCTGGACGATTCTAAAGGGCAGCTGGGGTTGAGAATGTCCGTCTTACAGCCACAACGGGACCCGCCCCAGGTTACCCTTTGGACAACATTTGATTTCCACGAATTCAACTTACCTGCAGGCTGCTCCACGGTGTGAAGCCGGGCACACCCGTAAACCAAGTGCCGGCAGGAATACGGTCCCCGGAACCTGTGGGCTGGGGTCGGGAACGTTCTGCAAGGCCGGATGCAACTGAGCCACCGAGGCGCCCCAGGATCTCCTTCCTTTTTAAGGCTGAACGATAATGTTCCATTGTGTGGGTCCACCATGTTTTGTTTATCCGCTCATCCATCGATGGACACCTGGGTTGTGGCCACGTTTAGCTGGACCTGTACGTGGGTGTGCAAATCGCTCTTCAAGACCCTGTTTTCAGTTCTTCTGGGTGGACACCCAGAGGTGGAGTTGCTGCATCGTCGCAGGGTAGTTCTATGTTTACTTCTTTGAGGAGCCGCCATATTGTTTTCCACGGTGGCTGCACCATTTCCCATTTGCATCCCCACGCACAAGGGTGCAATTTCTCCACGTCCTCGCCAACGTATGTTATTTTCTTCCTCCTCCTCCTCTTGCTTTTTGACGGTAGCCATCCTAACAGGTGTGAGGAGGGAGAACAGCCTCTTGAAGCTCTGTGGGTTAAGCGTTCTGGGATAAGGGTCACACGGCAGATGCAGATACGATGAGATCACCCTTCCTCTCCTGTGCAAAAGGCTTCTGAGGCTCCTTATTGCCTCAGAGCCACAGGGGCACCTGGGTGGCTCAGTTGGTTGAGCGTCCAGCTCTTGGTTTCGGCTCAGGTCACCATCTCACGGTTCGTGAGATCAAAATGGAAGAACCAAAATTGTTATAAAATACATTATATTTGTTTTGATTTTCCCCTCCTCCAAATTTCCTCTCTTTCTCCAATCAGGCGTAAATACCTAAAAAGTGCCGATCTTTGCCACTTGTGTCTTTATAATGGAGCTGAGAAGGTTTCTGACAAAAAAAAAAAATTCTCCCTTATCGGAACGAGGGGTGATGCGGGGAGCCCCCGCTTGTCTGGACGGGGAGGGGGGTCCCCGTAAGCAGCTGGGGGAGTGCCAGGGCAGAGACACCAGCCTCCAGAGGGGCCAGGGGACCAGCGTGTGCATCACAGGGAGATTTTTTCCTCCAAGTGCCTTCCAAAAGCAGATAAAAGCAAGATAAAAATATCTTTCATTCCCCCCTAATTTGTAGTTTTCTGGTGTTAGCAAGGCTTATAAGACACACGCTCCCAATTAGCTCTCCTCTTAATTTAAATGCTTCATAAATTATCTCCTGCGCGTGTGGATTATCACTTCATAATGCGAGTTAGCATTTAAATAAATAGCTGTGGTGTCGAAAATTAGAGAGGTTTACTTCTGAGGCACTGGCATAATGAAGGAAAATACCACGGCGGCTGAACAGGGGCAGGGGGAGGACGTGAGGGGACACACGGGCTCATCCAAGTCTCCCAGAAAATGAGAGTTGTTCACAAAGTCCATTCACCCTTTCGTGGCGTCGACGTTCTTTTTTTCGTGACGGGTATTTCGTTGGCTCCATCTTTTATTTTTTAAATTTCGAAATGATTATAAACTCATAAGAAGTTGCAAACACAGTCCAGAGGGGCCCCTAGTACCCACCACCCAGCTTCCCCCAGTGGCGGCGTCTCAGACAACGCATTGGAACTTGACGTTGGTACTGTTGACGGGTCTTACTCAATTTCGACCAATTGCCCCACCATGATTTTTTCCCCAAAGCGGGCACTTCAAAGACATCTCAATGAGCGTTCATCACAGGAACAAGAGCCACCGTTTGGCGAGCACCAATGAAGTACCAAGCCTCATAGCAAGTGGTTTACGGGCAGTGTCTTCCCAGTCATGACAACAGCCCTTGGAGGTAAGATGGTTCGTCATCGCTGTCTTACAGCCGAAGGCGCCGGGGCACAGTGAGGACGCCTCTTATTCGGGGTCCCGTGCTGGTTCGAAGCGGAGACACGATTAGAACCCGGCTCCAGATGATTGCGGAGCCTGAACGCCGAGCCTCCCTCGGCACCTGCTGTGGTGGTGGGAAGGGGAGCGGGGGTGGAGTCAATTTCCTGCCCTCTCCGTGTTCTTTCTGCTGGAATGTGTTCTACTGCCCAGGAGGTGGCAGTGCCCAGAAATCCAGAGGCTCATTCCTCCCTGAGAAAAGAAATTTGGGCCATTTCCCAAGCAACAAGCTCTGGGCAGTTTTGCCTTCCTGCACCCTTAAAAAAATAAGAATTTATACTTTATAGATGGATATGTTTATTTATTTTTTTCTTCTGCTTGGGAAAGAAACTAAAATATTTTTTGGCAGGCCCCTCCAAGTCCTGTGGGCCCTGATCACTGTGTCCCAGCGTCTGATGGGTGAGTCAGCCTTGCGTGCAAGATTCAGAGGTTCCAGGAGGCACTATGATTTGTTAGGAAAGCCGTGGCCCTTGAGGCTTGCAACTCTGGTATCTGTGATCAAAACCCAGCAGGAAATGATGCAGAATAAGATGGAGAAGCTGGGGGTGGCAGTGTTGGGGGGGGGAGTCCCAGACAATGATCTGGAGGGGGTGGCCCCAAGCCCAGCTCCCTGGAACTCTGTGGCAGGTGATAGAGCCCCAGAGTGGAAACCGTGGGTGTCACCCTGGAGTGCCCCATCTGCCCACGGTGCCCTTGGGTGCCCAAAATTAAGTCCACACTCTTCTTTCGATCACTTTCTCCAGACCCCATGACCACACCAAGTCAAAGACCATGCCCTCAGTTCCGGCACAGATGTCTAAAGCTGCTTCTCAAAATCCCCCGTTTCTTCTCTGGGATATTTCAACATTGTGCCATAAACATCATCAGGAAGGTTGGTGCTGGGGGGCCCGGCCAGCCCCAGGTCATCCTGTTTTGAGGGGAGCATGCTTTTCATCTGAAAGTAGGTTGCAACGGACTGAATGTTTTTGTCCCCCCCAAATTTGTATGGTGACACGCTTAACCCTCAAGGTGACGATAGAAGGAGGGGGGAGTTTTGGGAGGTGATTCGTCATGAAGGAGGAGCCCCCACCGTCCCCTTATAAAAGGGACAGCAGAGAGCTCCCTCGCCCTCTTGCTGTCACGTGAGGACACAGTGAGGAGTCGGCCACATGCAACCAGAAGAGGGTCCTCACCTGACACCAAACTGCTGGCACCTTGATCTTGGACTCCCCAGCCCCCAGAATGTGAGAAGTCGAGCTCTGTTGCATTCCACGACAGCAGCCTGACAGGCTAGGACAAACGTGAACCCCAATCGCCTGGTGATGCGCGGGGGGTCATTACTAGATGCTGAATGACTCCCGATGAGGACGACCACAACCTGTGGCCCTCCCCCGAGGGTGAACTACCTTCCCATCCTTCCTACCCGGCTAAGGCCACCGGGCCAAATACAGGATGTCCAGTCACAGGTGAACTTCCGACTAACAACGAATAAGCAATAAGTACGTCCCATGCGATATTTGGGACGTGTTCCTACTAAAAAATGACCCGTCGTTTTTGAAATTTGCATTCAACTGTATTTGCTAAATCTGGCCGTCCTGCCCGGTACTCAAACAGACCCCGATGGTGGCTCCCATTTCTCTGCCCCACGCCCACGTGTTTCCTTCTTTCTGTACCCCCAGGAAATTACAAGTTTGGGGGCTGAGACCTGTGTCTCGCATTTCAGTATCCCCGGCGCTGGGCACCATGCTGGACACACAGCTGGCCGCAAATACTGTCTGTCGACTCTGCGTTGAGTGAGGACACCCAGGGAGGTTTCTGTGGGGCGGTGGGCTGGCTATTTTGGAAGTTCTTTGCAAGAAGTTCTTTGCAAGTTCTTTGCAAGTTCTCCTTGCAGGAGAGTGGAAACCCTGTGCTGGCATCAGGGTAGCCATGTGCTGGCCCACCGGCGTACTTAGACCAAGCGCGACAGCGAGCGTGTTCGCGGCGCAGGCAGATGTGGACGTGTGTCACCACCCTAGCTCCCGTCCCCCCAAGGGGTTGGTGCGTGCAGGCGCGGGGCAAGACACGGATTGGGCTGATTGCCGGTGTTTTCCTGGTTTGAACCCACAACACCAGCCGCTTTGTAGGTTCTCTCTAAGCCTTGATGAGCGTTCTCTTCTCCGATTCTCATGACTGCCCTCGGAGGCAGTTCACGCTTGCGTCCCCATTTTACAACTGGGGATACTGAGGCAGAGAGGGAGGCAGTCACGTGCTCAAGGTGGCTCAGCTGGGGAGTAACAGAGCTTGGATTTCCCCAGGCTGGGCAGTCGTGGCTCCTAAACCCGTACATTGAACTTCCAAACTGTATGACGTCTTGCGTCCAGAGAGAGCCATTCTAGGCCCAACCAGATGGTGTGAAAGCTGGGCAGTCCGCAGGCACCTCCCAGGAGCTTGCCTGGCTCTCGGCTACGACAGGAGCTGGCGCTGACCGTCCAGGTTCAGAGGGTCCCACTGATCACATCGGGTCTTCCTCCGGTGAACCAGACGGAGTCCATCGCCTGCCCTGGGGTCGTGGTTGGTGTGCCCGGCAGGTGTCAAAGCTCTTTTAGAGAATTGGGGTTTGGCTCTTGTAAGGGTTCGCATTTGACAGAACTCTTGCTTGGTTAAAAATAAACTGTGTTGTGGGGCCCTGGGTGACTCAGTCGGTTAAGTGTCCGGCTTTGACTCAGGTCACGATTTCGTGGTTCGTGAGTTCGAGCCCTGCGTCGGGCTCTGTGCTGACAGCTCGGAGCCTGGAGCCTGCTTCGGATTCTGTGTCTCCCTCTCTCTCTCTGCCCCTCCCCAGCTTGCCCTCCATCTCTCTCTCTCTCTCTTAAAAATAAATAAACATGAAAAAAAAAATTTTTAATGAACTGCATTGTGTGCATTTTAAGTTTGGTACCTCTTTCTATTTATTTATCTATTTTTAAATGTTTTTATTTATTTTTGAGAGAGAGGGGGAGGGAGGGGCAGAGAGAGAGAAAGGAACCGAGGATCTGAAGTGGGCTCCACCACAACAGCAGAGAGCCCGACGCGGGGCTCAAACCCACAAACCAGGAGCTCATGATCTGAGCCAAAGTCGGAAGCTCAACCGGTTGAGCCACCCAGGAGCCCCTCTTTTTATTTAAACAGGAAATACATGTGGCCCAATGGATACCTTCCCCTGGAAAAATGTGGCTTTCTTGGTCCCTGTCTGTGTGGCTTTCTGTTATACACAGTCATACACTTAGAAAGGCCGTGGGCATTCATTCATTCAGTCAGTCACTCAGACATGAAAAGCATCCAGCTGTGCCTCGCTCCATTCATCCCAAGAAGGATCATGGCTCCAGTGGAACGAGAAGAACGTGATGGTTCACGGTGCGTCAGGGCACTGCCGGTTCGTATCCCTCAAGGATGCCAGGGATCAAAGGTCACCGTGGGAATGTTCTAAGCCCTCTGCAGCTCTTAACAAAGGGGTTTCTGAGAAGTTCAGTCATTAGGACCAGAGGCAAGCTCACAGATGAGGCTGTTGGGGATGGGCTGCCGGGGAAACGTGAGTAGAGTTGTGGTAGCAGATTCCTCCGGGCAGGGAACCACCAGGGAGTTAGGAAAATTCGCGACGAGTGGGCGTGCAGGTGGGAGAAAGGGCACTCCCCCCCCCCCCCCCGCCCCGTCCCAGGGCAGGTTGGTTGGGGGGGTCTTTCTCTGAAATAGTCAAACTTGGATCTGGCTGCTATGCCATTCCAACTGATCTACTAATTATATTTCTTCAAATTTTATATCCCTGACCCTTGTAAAAGGATTGCATCGAAGGCGTGTTTTAAGCTGCTTTTTAATAAGTCAATAAGAAAGCTCAAAATTATTTAAAGCTTCTTAAAGAGGATTATATTTGATTTCTTAGGGGAATTCTGGGGTGTAGAATAGTAAGGATGCTCCGTCCTGCTGAGGTGGTTTTACATGGAGGAAGCACCTCCTTTAAGATGAAAACTTTTAACTCTTTTATTGATGGAAAGGGGATGGTGATTCCGCACAAAGACTTTCTGCGAGCTGGCAGAGTGAACCGAGCGTCCGGTCTTTGAGGGGCAGGGGTGGCATTTGAAGCTTTCATGCAAAGGTTTGGAACTCTCTTTGGCAGTTTGTCCCCTACCCTTTAAAAGGAGACTTTTCTGGGGCGCCTGAGTGGCTCAGTCAGTTAAGCGTCCGGCTCTTGATTTTGGCTCAGGTTGTGATCCCAGGGTCGTGGGATAGAGACCCATGTTGGGCTCTGTGCTGAGTGTGGAGCCTGCTTGAGATTCTCTCCCTCCTTCTGCCTCTCCCCTCACTCGTGCTCTCTCTATAAAAATAATGATAATAATAAAAAAAATAAAATAAAATGAGACTTTTCTGACATTCCGGAAAGGAAAGAATTCCCGGGTATCCGGGAGAGCCCGGTCTGGTCATCATGCATCATGGGAAATAGAAAAATCTGGGGAAGAGCAAATATCTAATTCTTGTTGTTTAAAGTCACGTTCACCACCGGGCCCCGACTCTAAGCCTGCTGTGCAGTGTGTAAGGTCACAGGACCCACGCGGGTTCTAATCTCACTGCTGAGAGGACGCCGAGGTGGCGAGGAGGTGTGCCCTGGGGCTGAGCAGATAATCCTCTCGAAACTTCCCTAGTGCTTACCAGTCCTGAATGCTCCAGTCAAGGGAGAAGTCCAGGGGACTTGGGCTGAGAGAAGGCTATAGGTTAGGAGCAGGAAGAATAAAGAGGCCACATGAAGCTGGCCCGCGACTTTCTCTGCACTAAATCACCTTTGGACACACTTGAGACGGAACAGCTCAGAAGTCTTGCGTTGACATTGCGTCAGGAGCGTCCTGACCACGCTCTCTCTCAATTCAGAGACACTTAAAAATTTTTTTTTATTTGAGAGAGAAAGGGGGTGAGCAGGGAAGCAGGGGAGAGGGAGAGAGAGAGAGAAAATCCTAAGCTGGTTCTGCGCATGGAGCCCAACTCGGGGTTCCATCCCACAACCCTGGGATCAAGATCTAAGCCGAAATCAAGAGTCGGATGCTCAACTGACTGAGCCCTGTCCTCTCAATTCAGACGCCTGTCACCTCCCACCTGGAGTGCCAAGCGAGACTCCTGGGGATCCCCGCCTCCTGCTCTCCCAGCCAGTCTCTGCTGTACTACCAGTCTGACTTTTCCTCGACTGCCTTGTGCTGATCATTCCTGACCACTGACCTGCAACCCGCTGCAGACGGGAGCCTGGCACAGTCTGGCCCACTGTTCATCTTTCTCCTGGTTAGCAGACCATTTTCTGCTGCTTGTGTTTCCTGTTCACGCCTTTCTGCCTTCCGGGCACCTGCTGTGAAATGCCCCCTGTGTCCCTCTGGTTAGCATTCCCAGTCCTTCTGAAATGCTGTCTCTTCTGGGAGGTCCACCCCGAGCCTGGTGGGCAAACCAGCCTGCTCCCTCCTCGGCGTCCCCACAGCCTGATATACTTATGATGCATAGGCCAGTGGTCTACGTGCCACAGGATTCTGCACTGGTCCCTGTGGCCACACGTTTCCAGGAATGCCCCTCACATGTTACCACCAGAAAAATCCACCCCACCCCTCACTCCTGCATCACATACCTCATGCTCTGGGAAACCTTCCTCATGTGATCGCACATCTTCCCGGGAGGGTGGGTGGTGAGTGTCTTTTGGCTTCTGGGCCCCCAGAACTTTGCTCATCTGTCTCTTTGAGCTCCTGTCTCCCCGTGAGCTGTGACAAGGGGCATGCACACACATGACGTCAGTCCCAGGAGGTAGAGTCTGGCTTGTCTTGATACAGTGCTTGGCACTGAGGCGGGTCTCATGACATCTGTTTGATCAGGGCTGTGCATTGATAGGCATCCCCGCCCCCCAGCTTGTCAGTGTGGATGGCTGGATGGTGTGGCTGTGTCAAGTTGTTGGAGGGTGTGGGGGATTGAATATGTCCCCCGAAAGGATATGTCCGAGTCCTAACCCCCAGTACCTGAAAATGGGAACTTCTTTGGACATAGGGTCTTTGCATTTGTCATAAAGTTAAGGATCATAAGATGAGACCTTACTGGATTTCGGATGAGCCCCAATTGCCCTGACTAGTGTCCTTGTGAGGGAAAGGGGAGGGAGGTGGTGAAGCAGAGACAGTACGAGGGAAGAGGCCAAGTGAAATAGGGGCAGAGACTGGAATAATACACCTGCAAGCCAGGAAATGCCAAGGGTCTCAGGAGGCCACCAGGAGCTGAGAGAGGGTCATGGAACCGGTTCTCCCTGGGGGCCTCCTGAAGGAAGCAACCATGCTGACACCATGATCTCTGACTTCCGGCTCCCAGAACCGGCTGAAATAAAATTTTGGTTATTTTAAGCCATCAAGTTTGTGGCAATTTGTTGCAGCAGCCCCAGGACACTAATAGAGAGGAGATGGGTCAGGGCCACAGAGGGGGCTTCCTGATTTGTCTGTGCTGTGACATTGACCTACTCCAGAACAGCTGGAGCCATGAGTAGTCTCTTGCACGCACCTCATACCCAGCTGATTGTGGTCTCTGTGCTCCAGGAGAGTGAGGAGGCTGTGGTAGATACTAGATGCACCAGAAAGAGGGAGGCCAGAGTCAGGCACACCTGACAGGGCAGGCATACCTGACAGGGCAGGACAGGGCTCCCAGCCCTGCCTCTGGCGATTATCTGGGTGGCCTTGGGCATGCATGTAACACTGGGATAAGAGCTGACCTGCTTCATAGGATACAATGAGAATTCATGCATCCATCCTTCAACAGAGACGGAGACGGAGCAGTGAGCAACCACAACAATACAATCCCTGACCCCACGAAGCTCACATGACAGGGAGAAGAGAAAGATGGTGACCAAAGTTCGCCATTAAACTACACAGTTGATAAACATTGTGGAGAGGGGCACCTGGGTGGCTCAGTCGGTTGAGCGTCCGACTTCAGCTCAGGTCACGATCTCGCGGTCCGTGAGTTCGAGGCCCGCGTCAGGCTCTGGGCTGATGGCTCAGAGCCTGGAGCCTGCTTCTGATTCTGTGTCTCCCTCTCTCTCTGCCCCTCCCCCGTTCATGCTTTGTCTCTCTCTGTCTCAAAAATAAATAAACGTTAAAAAAAATTAAAAGAAAAAACATTGTGGAGAAACACAAAGCAGGAGTGGAGATGTAGAGAGGCTGGAGTACGGTTTTAAATGAGAGGTCAGGTCAGAAAGGGTCAGGGGTCAGTGGATGTTAAGTGCTTAGCCCTGACCAAGGTATTGGGCACTTAGTACTTGCTTAAGCCACAGTAGCTGTTTGCACTTGTCTTAGCCAGCTCGGGCTGCTGTCACAAATTGTCATAGACGGTGGTGGTGGTGGTGGTGGTGGTGGGGGTGCTTAAACAACAAGCATCTATTTCTCACAGATCAGGCTGCCAGCACGGTTGGACTCTTGGTGAGTGCCTTCTTCCTGGTTTACAGATGGCTGGCTTACTCCTTGTGGCCACACATGGTAGGGAGAGAGAGAGAGATAGCTCTCTGGCCTTTTCTTTCTTTCTTTCTTTCTTTCTTTCTTTCTTTCTTTTAAGTTTATTTATTTATTTTGAGAGAGACAGAGAGAGAGAGAGAGAGAGAGAGAGAGAGAGAATCCCAAGCAGGCTCCATACTGTCAGCACAGAGCTCAACACGGGGCTCTATCTCACAAGCTGTGAGATCATGACTTGAGCCAAGATCAAGAGTCAGACACTTAACCAACTGAGCCACCCAGGTAGGTGCCCCTCTTGTTTTTTCTTATAAGGGCGCTAATCCCAAACATTCAGGAGGACTTCCCCTTCTTGACCTAATCACCTCCCAAAGGAACCAGCCCCCCAGCAAAAGCCATCCGCCTGGGGATTAGGTTTCAACATAGGAATTTGGGGGCAGGAAACAGTCAGCTGGTAACAGTACTCAAGACTAGAAGCAGTTCCTTCTTCCCTTTCCTGTTTCTCTCCACAGGACGCTCTGTGCCTCCTATTGCCCCACGTTCTGCTTCGGTCCCTTCTGGCTCCCTCCCTCGGGCATCCTGAATGCAAGGGCAGGCATCTGGGGGTGCAGAGAAGTAAGTGCCCGTAACTCAGACGGGCAGTCTAGGGGGGGCATTCTCAGTCTGGACCATTGGTCATACAGGAGGGGCTGCTGAGGGGGACCTGCTGCGGCCACCTGCCCCTTACCCATTCGATTTGTTCCCGTTGGAAAGATGAAAAAGCCCGAACGTTCGCGAATTCTTTGAAAACTAACTGGAGAGTGAAGATGGGAGGCTGTGGGGTCCAAGTAAGGGAATGTATTTTGTTTTTCCCTTCTCATCTACCCAACCTTGTCAGATGTCACCACTCTGCCACTTGCCCTCAGGGTAGCTGGGAGGAAGGTATCACTGCTGGGCAGTAAGGGTTAACTCAGCAGGTCTGGGATATCCACACCCTCCATGTTCCAGAGAAAGGATCAGCTTTGGCCCAGCTCCTGGGAGGTAGACCTCTAACCTCTTGGCCCTCGGGATGTCCTGCCTGATGAAATTGTCTGTTTTAGCTGGGGTTGGGCCAGCCAGTTCGTCCATGTGTGACTTATGTTGGGAGGCCCACGGGCCACACAGTGTCAGTTTGAGCTCTGGAGGGTCTGAAGGCTAAGGCCAGCCCTGTTAGCGATCAGCCCATCTATGTGACCAACTCCCAGTGAAACTCTGGACACCAAGGCTTCCTTGGCAGGGCCATCCTCTGTGTGAATTATCACACATCGAAGCTGGGAGAAGTAACCACAATCCATACAACTCCAGGGGGTGGGGGAAAACTCCTGGCTCCTACCCTATCTGCTGACTTTATTTATTTATTGTTTCAAATTTTTATTTATTTATTTTTGGGAGTGACAGGTAGAGAGCAAGCAGGGGAGGGGCAGAGAGAGAGATAGAGAGAAAGAGAGAGAGAGAGAGAGAGAGAGAGAGAGAGAGAATCCTAAGCGGTCTCCTTGCTGTTGGCACAGAGTCGATCTTGGGGCTCGAACTCACAAACCATGAAATCATGACCCGAGCGGAAACCAAGATACGGATGCTTAACCGACGGAGCTACCCAGGCGCCCCCCCCCTCCCCCCATCGGCTGACTTTAGTCCGTGTCCATAAACCATGACCATGAGAAGAGTGGCTTTTCTGAGACCTGTGGGTCCTTCTAGTGAGTTTCTGAAGCTGAAGACGGTCTCGGGAACATCCCCACCCACCCACCCCGAATGGCAGCCAAGAAGTTGGCCTCTGCTCATTCCCGAAGCAACAGCCTGAGGCTAAGGAGCACGGCACACACTGTCCCCTCTGTGAGCCAAAGGGAGTCCATCCCGCGCGGCTGCGTGAGGCTGTGACGTGGCTGACCCGGGGAGGGGGGCGGGGGGGCTCCGCCCAACAGGGACTTCTCCCACCGTAGTCGCTCTGTCACTGCCGATCGAACAGGGTGCGCATTTATTCAACCCTCCGGACTTCAGAAGGCGCGCCCCCAGAGGACAGCAGCGGATTCCTCTAATAAGCAAAACCCCCATTGGCTTTTATTACTTTGGGCAAAATAAAATTTGCTCCTGAATAAGCAAAGGCTCAGCTCTGTCAACTGGAGGTGTCCTGTTTGAAAAGATACGAGGGACAAGGGACAAAACGCGGGAGGCTCCTGCCAGGCAGGTGGCGGGCGTCTGGGCCTGGGGGGGTGGCGAGGAGAGAGGAAACCGTGTCATGAAGAGGAGGGCCCCGGGCGCCCAGACACCGTCTCAGCCTGGCCCTTTAAAACCAAAATGAGGGAGTTCATTTGCATGTAGATCTCCTTGGCTCCCTCTTTTCATCTAAAGACAAATCCTCACAAAAGGTTGCTTAATTAGACCAAATTAGATTTCCTCTCAGCAGCTTGTCATTCATTACAAAATGGTGTTCTTTTTCTATTTCGGTAATTATAGGCTGGTCTATACGAGTTTGTAAGCATTCCCTCCCGCCTTCGGGGATGACTAGCATTCCTGATCTTGTGCGGAGAAGAGGAAAATTATTCAGTTGCACCAAATCTGTCTGTTTTATAAGGTGGATCAAGACCATCGCTGGAGTCTTTTACAATAATGAGTATCCTCACTCTTAATTCTTTAATGATTAATTGCAGGAGAAGCACAGAGCTTGGTAATTTCCAAGACTGAAAGCTAAGTACAAACAGACCTCGCATGTAGCCATTATGCCACATATTTGAAATCTTTACCTGAGTTATGCGGCCCCATTGCGTGTACGAAGCCACCCATTAAATCATTTATAGCACAGCCCCTCTTCCTCAGTTAATATCGATCAGCCGTCTTTTGCACCGTGTGCCTGCAGGAGAGCTCAGATCTCTTTTCCCGTCGCTCGTCGTTGCCTCCTCCCAAGCACGGAGCCAGGGGCGTCCGCGATGTTCGGCTGTAGGTAGGGACGCGGCGGGCTGGGGGCACGGGGGGAGGACCTTGGAGGCCTGGGCTCGGTTTGGCTGGTCCAAGGTCTTTGTGACCACCTTCCTCACATGCTTTCCATCCATCGCCCCTGGTACGGCTCGGCATCGAGAGGGCTTCCCACGCACCAGGCGTGGTTCTCCAAGTGGCTGCCGCGCGTGCTGGAGAGGCCACGGGTGGAGCTCCACGCCAGGGTGGCCCCGTCGGCTTTGCTTCGGTCACGCTGGGTTGAGTGCGGGCGGCCGGTCGCATGAGCCCGTGTGGCAGGTGGGAGTGAGACGGGGCGGCACCAGGTCTCTCTAGTAAGGCCCCTCGTCCCTGTTTCCACGAGCTCACTATGGGAGGGGCCCTGCACACTCTCTCGTCACACACGCCGGGCGCGAACCAGCAGGAGCGTCAACGCGGGACCCAGATCCGGCTGGCTCTGAAGCTTTCCCACTGGGCTGCTCTGCCTTCCTGGACAAAAAGTGCTGGGTGATGTGGATCTGGGTGACGCAGATCCAGACACGCTCTCTCTCCAGAGAGAGAGAGGGAGAGAGAGTGGCAGAGCGGAAGGAGCCCTAGAGATCAGCTCTCTCACTTTACAGATGGGATCGCAGAGGCCAGAGGAGCGGGGAGGGAGCCTCCTCAGGGCTGCCCTCCTGGACTGACCCTCTCTCTTAGCCTCCCACACCTCCTGGTTCCTGCCTGCCTATCATAGACACAAGGCGGGACACTGTCCAGTTCTGGCATTCCCACTGAGTCTAGAAACTGCAGCCTCTCTGTGGGGCCCACTGTGGGACAGGGCTGGCAATCTCTACATCCCTAGAGTACCTGGGAACAGATCCCATACTCTGTTCTAGAAGACCTGCCCCAGACAGGCCAGGCCTGGAAGGAGCACTGCTTCTATGGGCTTCCAGAACATCGGCCGCCCGCACCGCTGCTCCCTGGCACTCAGTCGCCTGAGTCTTCCCAAAGTGCGTGTTGAAGACCTACTGTGTGCTGGGCCCGGGGGACACCGCGGCGAATGGGACAGACTTACCCGGTGCTCTTGCAGCTGATGTGCAGCTGAGTGAGATGTGGCCCAAACCACCACCCAAACCTTCAGTCAGTTACAGCGCGATGGGTCCCGGGGGGAAAGTACGTGAGATCATGTCACGGGGGCTTCTAAGCAGGGCTGCAGAGTCGGGGGCTTTCCCAAGGCAGTGACATTTCAGCTAGGAGTGAGGGGGGCCCAGGATTGGATGAGGAAGGGGCGACTAACACAGCCCGTACGCGGGAGGAGGCTGGCAAGTTCAAGTTGCAGAAAGAAGGCCAATGGCGAGAAGCGGAGACGGAAGGAGAGGACGCGGTACGAGGCCGGTGCCGACAGCCAAGCCCCCCGTGCCACCTGGGGCTCCCCGTTCCACGGACGAGCCAAAGATAGATCTGGGTATGCGTCCCTGGGATGTCATTTCTTCACAGCAGGCTGAGACCGTTAGCTCGAAAGCCCTTCGGCACCAATCGCTTACATATCCAGTTGTTTTAAAACTAGCCCAGACGAGCAGATTCTTAGCCACTTAGGGCCTGGCTGCTTCGCACACCCCTCAACGCGACACGGCGTCCACTAGCTGTTGGTAAGATGGTCTTAACGGTCTTAAGATCCCAAGCCACTGCTGCCCTCCAGCGCCCACAGAGCCAGACACCCTGCCCTGCTCCGAACGTCGTCACCCGGACACCTAAGCCCCTCTCTGAGTCTCCGATGCCCCCCGCCCCGGAGTTCCTCTGCCCTCCTCCCCTTCTGGATGGGTGGCCCCTCACCCACAGGCCTCTGGACGGCCTCACGCCGTGAGCACATCCCTGTCCGAGAGGCACCCAGCTTCGTGGTGAAATCAATAGCCATCCTCATTAACAGGCTTCATTTCAGAGCCTCTTCCTCCGCCCCGCTGCCTCCTCTGCTAACAGGTCAGCTGCCATTTTGTGTTAAACTCCTTCTCATTTATTACAATCCCGGTTTTTTATTGACATGGAAATAAAACTTACAATCAATGAGATATTATGAAATATACATCAAACCAAAGTCACTGAAGCTGGCGTTTTCATCTGTTCTCGGGAAGGAACAAGGGTTTATGGGGGGGCGGGAAATACTGAACATTTTTCTTCCCTATTACATGATGCGATTTTCAATGAATCTATAAAGAAAATGAAAACATAAATAGAGTAACCAAACAGAATGATCCCTGCAGCTGTCAAAACTTAAAACAGTTCAGTTTTCCTTTGATTTCTGTTTTAAGTTTTGAAAAGTACATAGATCATTCTCTGCTTTGGCTTTTGCTTTCTTTCTTTTCTCTCGCTCGCTCTTTTTTTTTTTTTTTGGTGGGGAGCCTCTTTCATGAGCCTGGTCCCACTGTGGTTCTGTGGTCTGCTGGTTTCCACCCTTGGCGGCTGAAGTGACCAAGTAACCGTAAGGATGTGTCATTTATCCCTAATGCCAGTGGCTCCCCCCTCGGTGGGGGCGGGGGCCCTGGTCTGTTTCTCCTCTGCAGTCTAGAAACTTGCTCCTTGGCGTGTTGGACGCCACATCAGAGTAAGTGTGGAGGTGTTTCTTGTCTTTACTAAAGCAGCAGTGGCCTGGAGAAGGGTAGGAAAAAGCCGTCCCAAGCCACTGCACGCCTACTGCCTGCCGGGTGCCCCTTGGTGCCTGGTCCCAGTGAGCTTGTCTGAATCGGGTCTTTCCACCCGAGGTGGGGATGGTTATCCGTGTTCCATGAATGATGACAGACAGACCCAAAGAGGTCAGATTACCTGCTCAAAGTCACACGGGGAGAAGGAATAGAGTCTGGGCTCAGATCCCATCTGTCTACACCAGGTGCACGGGTGAGGACCTCCGAGATGGCCTCACTGAGGGATTCTCATTTTTTTTTCTGAAAGCCGTAGAGCCTGCTCTTCGGAAGAAGTCCGATGTGGAGACGCCCCCACCCCCGACCCCCCAAAAGAAAACTCGGATCACAGCAGCTGCCTGGCTGGATCAGTGACTGGGCCTGGGAAAGTCACTGATCTCCTGCAGGGTCCCCCAGGGCAGACGAGGCACGGGCCATGGGGAGCAGGCGAGGCGGACGGGTGCCAGCTCCCAGGGCTCCAGACTCACGGTCCGGTCCTCCTCTTCCTCGCCCACGGCGGCCTTCCAAAGCTGAGGCCACTCGAGGCGAAGGAGGGATGTGATGTGAAATGGAATCCAGCAAGTGTCCTCTGGCCTGCTTTGGAACAACTATTTTGGGAAGATCTAAAAAGCCTCCAACACACATGCCTTCACCAGCTTCTGCCACACGGACCATCAGAGCAGGGATACCCAGATGATACATGGCTTAAATATTCCAGTCCCAGCCGAGGCACCTCCCACCGCCGCCACACAGCCTCGGCTCCTTAAGGTCGAGCGGTGTTTTCTGACGCATTGTGCCCCGATGAGACAGCGGCTACTTTATCTGTGTTTCTGTCCTTTCTCATCCCAAAGAGAGAAAAGAATTTCCTAAATTGCTCGGATGGGAGGCGTGGCACATCCTTCCGGTGGACGTCTTAGTTTTTCTTTTCATTGAAGCAAAATCTACAGAAAATTAACCATGAACCGTTAGTAAGTGTACAATTCATGGGCATTTAGCACATCCCCAATGTGTGTCCAGTTCCAAAGCACGTTCATCAGCCCAAAAGGAAATCCCATACCCATTAACCCGTTCCTGCCAGCCTTCCCTCGCCCCACTCCTTGGCAATCGCTAATCTGCTCTCTTTCTCTGTGGATTTGCCAGTTCTGGGCGTTTCGTAGAGATGGAATCATTCGGTGGGTGGCTTTGCGTCTGGCTTCTTTGCCTTGGAGGGTTCGTGCGCGCGGTAGCATATGTAAGGGCTTCATTCCTTTTTATGGCTGCTTAATATTTCACTGTGTGGATCTATCACATTTTATTATCCATTCGTCAATCGATGCACCCTTGGCTGCTGGACACTTGTGAGTAATGCTGTCGTGAGCACACGTGTGCACATATTAGCTGGAACGTCTGTCTTCGGTTCCGTCGGGCACATACCTAGGAGTGGAACTGCTAGGTCATAGGGTAATTCGATGTTAAACTCTTTGAGGAACCATCAAATGGGCATAATTGATTTCACGGCCAGTTCGCTGTTTGCACAAATGGAGGCAGAGTTGCTGAGAACTGATGGACAAGCTAATGAAGACACCTAGCTAGTATGCCTACGTTTTGGTAAGAACCTTCCAGGCCCAGGGCTCCTGGGTGGCTCAGTCCGTTAAGCCTCCGACTCTTGGTTGCGGCTCAGGTCATGATCTCACGGTTCATGGGCTCAAGCCCCACACTGGGCTCCGTGCTGTCAGTGTGGAGCCTGCTTGGGATTCTCTCTCTCTCTCTCTCTCTCTCTCTCTCTCTCCCCCCCCCT
>NC_064807.1:87688155-87737960 GCF_023721935.1 Panthera uncia
CCCCCCCCCCCCCCCGCTTGTATGTACTCTCTCTCCAAATAAATAAATAAACTTAAAAAAAAAAAAAAAAAGCACCTTCCAGGCCCTCTGCTAAGAACCTGCCCGGCATTATGCAATGTTCCAACAACCCCGTGAGCCGGTGCTCTCATTACATCTGTATTATAGGCTCAGAGCTTAAACAACTGGCTCAGAACCACACAGAGGTGAGAAGCCAGAATCCCAACCCAGCAGGTTTGGCCCCAAGATCATGCTCTCACAAGCACCAAATTGTCATGTCTCAGGAATGTTCCAGATGACTTCTGTTTGGATCTGGAACGCCACAGGGTGCAGGCTGGCAGCAGCAGATCTCTGCCCGTCGCTATGCCCAGCGCAGACTACTATGAAAACAGGCTTGCCCGGCTGCAGGCATCCGGACCGGGCCAGCCAGGGAGCTAGAACCCAGCCCCCACCGCGCACAACCCGAGCAACACGTAGGTGACGCTGGACGGCAAAGCGTGGCACTGAGGGACCTCACTCCACGGGAGCATTTCGCTTTATTCCTTGCTTCTTCAGAAAACGGCCGGTTTACTGGGAGCCTGCTCTGTGTCCACCATGGTTTGAGGTCACCCGGCTCAGCTTCGGACCTAAGAGGTGGGATTGTTTGCCCGCTTTACAGATGAGGAGCTTGGGTGTAACTGGCAGAGCCCGTGTTGATCCACACGCTGCGATCGGAGAGCCATACCTATAAGCAGGAGGCGATCCTCACCCCTCCCTACTTGGGGGGGAGGGGGGGAGGGGGGGCGCGGAACCATCAATTTCAGGAGCCTCTGGCTTTGCCCGGAAGGAAAAGTTTCTGGGAGTTCGTTCCCCAGGACGATGAGCTAACTCATAGGGTTGCTTGGGGCTGCTCATAATTCAGATGACACCTCAGCCAGTTTCTGTTGCTTTCATTAAAAAAGAAAAAAAAAAAAATCCAGATCACGGTGTTTTCTCCTTCCAGCCTCTCACGTTTGCCTTTCTCAAAACGCTGCGCGTTTCCCCCTCATCCGCCTAAACCTGCTGTTGAGTTACTGGCCCCCAGAGGCTGCAGGCTCGGAGCGACGCATCCATGCACTTTGCCGCTCACCGCCTTCTCCGAGTGTAATCAAACATCAAGCTAAGTAGCAAATAAATCTCTCGATCTCATAAGCTGCACAGCGAGATCATGTAAATGCAAATGAAGGACCTGGTTTCAAGCTGTCTGGGGGGAGGGGAGGGCGGGGAGGGAGCGCAGGGGCCCTGTCACCGTGACCGCCTCAACGGCAGGGGCCATACATCAGTTGCAGTAACGGTCCTGGCAGCACGGAGGGAGCCCCGGGCCGCCCCAGGGAGACGGAGGAACCAGGCTGGAGGCAGAACACAAGGCGGCGCCGGGCGCGAGAGCCAGGCAAGGGCAGGTGCAGTGGGGCCCGGAGAGCTGTCCCACTGCCTGGGACTCCCCTTGGCCTGACCTGGAGAGCTGCTCCCGTAATGCCACCTATAACCACAGCCGTAGCCGAAGCCACACCCAGGGCCGGATGCCACCAGACCCTCCATGCAGCTCTGGGAGGTGTTCCAGGCAGGAAGCCGGGACCAGACAAATTAAGCGACCTGCCCAGGGTCACACGGGAAGTGGCGGACCTGGAACTCAGTCCCGTGTGACATTAACAAGCTGGCTTCTCCCGTCCTCGTCCTCCCCTCCACACCTCCCTCCACCCCAGGGGCCGCCAGCCCAGCCCTCATCATAACCCTTGCGGTTGTAATGACACAGGAGAAGAACCTTGCCTTCGACCCTTGGCAGGTACCGTGGGGAATAGAAACTCACACTTTAACTCTGCCTTTTGCCTTTTTCGATTCTGCAAGTTAACATCTCGACACCCTCTCCCTGTCTCTAACTACACGCCCTCACGCAATCAGTGATGTGTGTTTCCTTCCAGTATGTTTTTTCCGTGAAGCTTTCTTCACGTGGCCGTAACCATAGTATATGTTCGATTGTGAATCCTGCTGTGGTTTGTTTGTTTGTTTTTTTTTCACTTGACATTATTTTATATGCCTTTGATCATGTAGGGGGACGTGGTCCTCCCATGCGTGCCTTTTCTGGGGTCATTATTCAAGTTCACATGCCACTCACACAAGGCACACGGTTCAAAGAACCCGGCTTCTGAGACGGTGCTGGAGTCCTTTGATGCATAATGTACCTTATTTCACGTGATTGTTTATCTGAGGTTCTCATTATGGAAATAAATAAATATCCTCTATGCTAATCAGGACCACGATTTGCATTTATATTGTGCTTTTCATTCGAGGGTCTTAAGTTGTTTTACAATAATGAACTACCCCTCCATGAGCACAGTGGTAGGTGTGTGCGTGTGCATGAATGGGCTTGGCTATGTGCAGATATTTATTTAATAACTACCAGGCCGTAACTGCGGGAGTTCACGTAGCCACACTTTAATGGGGTGCAGGAAAGTAAGTGGAGACTCTTCAGCTGTCGGGCAAACATTTATTTAGTTCAGACGCTGGGCTAGAGGGTCAACGAACTCCCTTCTGTGTGGCCGACAGGAAGTGGGCGTGATTCCTTTACGGGGCTTCCTCCTGCGGGAGCGAGTTTCTAAGGTAAGTCCAGAACCCGGGCGTTGAGCTCCGGGGCTGAAAACCCATCTTGGAAACGCCCCCTGGGATGGATCCCGTCCGGGCCATCCAAGAAATAAAGGCAACTGATTTCACCCATTTTCGCCTCTTGGGAGGCAAACAGGGGCTAGTTATGAATTTCCAAACGTATATCGGGTGGGAAATTCTTAGACTTGAACTGCAAGGTCAGGTTGCTTATTTCGAAGCCGGTTCATGAGAAGCGGCTCGGGCGAGGCTCCAGGGCGAGGGGCCGTCCTTCCTGGCGCCTCAGGTGACTTCAGAGCGAGGTAGCAGCCTGCGGGGAACGCCACCTGCGCCTCTGGAAAGCCCCAGTGGTCCTCACGCCGGCGACAGGCTGCTCCGAGGGGGCTTCCGGGTGGGGCGGGGGGCTGCCTGCCCGGCCTGATCCAGTGCGGGGGTCCAGGGCCTGGGTCCTCTGTGTAAACGGCGGATAGAGCGGCGGTGCAGAAGGAGCCCAGAGAATCCCAGGGCCCCTGGGACAGGGAGAGAGCTGGCTTTAATTAGAGCTGAGAGACGGGAACTAAGTCAGCAAGGGATGACATCTTAATGAGGTTTAATGAAGCTGTCTGCTGATGGGGACAGCTGTCACCCAGAGCTGTATTCCAGCCAAGCCACTGTGTGACGGAGGAAACTCGGGGAAAGGCACAGTTTGAACGGTGCCGAGGAGGGCGGGGTGGTCTGACGCAGAGCCGGGATTCTTCTCCCACATCCCGACGCCTCTTGATTCGAGCACCTCGACCACGAGGGATCCTGGCTGCTGGGCCATGTTTGAATAGCGGCCCGTGTGTCACACTTCCCTGCCGTGCGGAGCTAAGGCGTGCCCCTTCAAAGGCCTTGAGGATTTTGCAGGAGACGTCTTAGAATTCCGCCATCAGACACGGGAAATGCGGGAGGGGGCTCGCATGTGCAGGCTGAAAGGGGTTCATGGGTCCCTTCTCTTCCCGGGCCTCAGTTTCCCCATCCGTCCACTGGAGATAATGTGACCTCCCTCCCTCAGAGAGCTGCTGGGGGGCCTGCTGTGGGGTCAGCACGTCTGAGAGAGCTCAGCTTTCCCTCAGCTGCTCTGTATACTAGCCGGGTGGCCTTGGGCAGGGGGGAGCCTTCAGTTTTCCCGCCTGGAAATTGAGAAACCGACCTCACAGTGGGATTGGCGGAGTTCCCCGAGAAGCACGAGAAGCTCTCGGGCAGAGTAAGTTCTCAGAACTAAGGTTGGCTTAGTGAGATCACATAACATGAGCCTTGGAGGAGGTGCTCAGTAAAGGTTATCTCTCTTCCTCTTTGCCTTTCTTTACTTCTGCAGTAAAGAGAGTGCGGTGTTTCCAAGAGATCCCCGTGTAGGGAAGGTGCTTCCAGCCTTCATGTGGCCCAACAGCCTGTCTGCACCATCCGCCCCAGGACCTTTGCACATGCCAGCCTGAGAGCTGTTGCCTCTCTGGGCTGTCTCTTATCCTGTTCTGGGCTGGGGGTGGGGGCAGGTAGCTTGGGGAGCTGAGTGGCCAATCGAAGCCGAGATTTGTGGCCAATGTCATCAGTTTCACGGATATCAGAGAGGGAGGGGTGGCCACAGGGAAGCAGGTGACCCACCCTCGACTTCAAATTATGTTGCATATCAGTGGCAGCTGATCTCAGATGTCTGTCACGACTGGCTTGCCCACATCTGGAAGCTCGGGGTCAGGAGCTCTGAGCACCTGTTTGTCAATCCTTAGCTGGCTTCACACAGCTCCCCTGAGGTGCCCAGACACCTGCTAGACGCTTTTCTCTATAGGCTTCTAGAAGGTCTCTCTGGTCGAGCTGGGAAAGGAGGCCAGGTCCTTCTACCTCTGGCTCAATGCTCTTTCTTACTTCCAAGAAGCCCCTTGGAGAACCCTTGGCTCTCCTGCCCTCCCTGGCTGACCCACAGGAATCTTCTTCCGGTCAGGTCTCTCCAAAATGCCAATCCAAGGTTGGTATCTTTCTTTCTTTCCCTGCCCACTTTCCCCTGACCCGGTCATGACTTTGCCATCCTGCGTCCAGGTCACAACAGGCCTACGGTGTTTTCTGAGGTGGCAGCTTTTCCCACAATCCCGCTATACATGAAAAGAGTGGACTTCCCATGGGGCCCTCCTGGGCATAAGGCCACCTTGGTTCTCTGGGTGGGGGGGGAGTGTGCAAAGACATGCAAGGCACAGCCACTCTGCCCAAACAGCCTCCCGCCCGCAGAGCTAAGATCGGCGCACAAGGAAGGAGGAGGAATGGTCCCCGGTAGTTTATGCTAGATGCCAAGTGAGTGATTAAGAGGCAGCAAAGACCCTGTGGAGTCAATACGGGTTCCAATCCTGCCTTGGCCATTCATTAGCTGTGCAGCTTGGAGCAGCCAAGGCCCTGAAGCTGTCTGGGCCGCTGTCACCTGAAAACCGGGACGGTAGTAACCGCTTTGCAGGATTCTTCTAAGCATGAGACAGAGGCGATGGAGGTAAAGGAGGCTGGTGCACGGTCACCGTGGTGGTTGGGGGTGTTGGCACCAAGGGGGGCCCCTGAGCTCCTCTCACTCGCCAGCTGAGCTGGTTGGGGGTGAGTCCGCCACTCCTCTGGGCGTTCACGTGTGAGCGCGGGGACCCCAGAGCACCCGGCCCCTGGGCCTAAAGGACTGAACTACCGAGAGGGGGCTTTTAAGCACAGGAGGGTCTGTGGATGGGTGGGACCCGGGAAAAGGTCAGGGGGCACACAGCTCTGGGGGTGTTCTGGGGCTGCACCTGAGAAGGGCCCGGGGACCCTTTGGTGCCCTACAAGTGGCCTTCTCAGATGCTGTACGACCTGCCCGAGAGGGAAGCAAGTCCAGCCGTGGGGCTGGAAGGCCAAACCCCCTTCTCCGCCGAATTCTTGGGGAGCTTCTTCCTTCTGGGTGACACTCTGGTCTGGAACGGTCGGAGCAAATGACAAAACGAACAGTCCGAGAATTCCAGACGGGACCCCACCATTGCAAAAGCACACAGCAAAGAACCCTTTGGGACCCCACGGATTCTCTTCGTGTTGCTGCCGCCACTTCTGTTTTGCCGGGGTTTACACGGTGCTTCCGTGCAGGTGTCTCCTGTGGCCATCAGGAACACATTGCTCTCTCAACCTGTGGCCGCGGTCACATCACAGATGAGCGGGTTCTGAAGGAGGACAGCAGGCAGGATTGCACGGCGTGAAGGGCACCCACATCAGGTCAAGAAGCAGGACCAGATCCCCCGAAGCCTCCGACGCAGCCTCAGCCACGACGCCTGCCCCAAGGGCACCCACACCGATGGCGTTCGAGCGTCCTCTACGCGTCCCTCGCGCGCCTGGCTTCTTTCGCCCCACGGTGGTTGCCATAGTGTGGGCTTTCCCAGCCTCGGCACTGTTGGCCTTGGGGGCCGGGTAATTCTTTGTTGTTGGAGGCGAGGACCGTATTGTGCGTTGTTGGATGTTGAGCAGGAACCCTGGCCTCCACCAGCCACCTGGAAGGTAGGGCTCCTTCCCACGTGGTGGCAACTCATGATGTCTCTGACACAGCCAGGTGTCCTCTGGGGGCCAAAATTGCCCCTGATCGAGAACGACTGTTATGGCGTAGTCTACAGAATGAATACATCACAACTTTTTTATACACCTTATAACGGCCATTGGGATTGTTTCCGGTACTTGGCTACTAGGGACTGAGATGCTGTGAGCGTTCTCAGATGGGTCTTTGTAGGACGGAGGCACTCACTTCTGTTGGGTGGGCAGGAGGGAATGGTTGGGTTATCAGGTAGGCGTGTGTTTACCTTTAATAGACACTGCTAAATGGCGTTCCACAGTGGCTGCACCAGTCTGTGCCTCCCACCAAGCGCATCTGCGTTCTGGTTGCTCGGCATTCTCCACAATAGCATTGAGTTTTTATTTTGCATTTCTCAGAGGTTAAGCCACTTGAAATATGGATCTTAGCCACTTGGACATCCTCTTAATGAAGTGCCTGTTCAGGTCTCTTGCTCATCCTTCCATAGGATTGTCTGCCTTTTTTTCTTATTGATTTGTAGCAGCTCTTTATATATGATGGGTAAAAGCCCTTTGTCAGATACTTGCATTGCAAAAAATCTTCTCTCAGTCTATGGACTCAAATTTTTTAGAGCTAGAGGCAATCTGTGCTCCCCCATTCTAACCCTCTGGTGCACTTGACTATTGTTACTTGTTTGATTATCCCTTTTCCAAAACAATACACTTCATAAGGGCAAAGGCTATGTCTCTGCTTTGTTCGGCTTAGAACTCCCAACACAGGGCTTGGTGCAGAGTCCGTGCAAGATATTTGTGGAGTGAAAGAATGGGTGAAACTCCCATCCGAACGATTCTTGCAGCCTAAGGCTTCCAGGTACTTTGGCAATTGTTGATTCCCAGGCAACCCTCGGTAAAAAGCGCAGAGACCCAGACACCTGCGTGCTTTTCCGCTCCCCCCACCCCGCAAGTAACAGCCAGCTCCTGAGTCTGTCTGTCTTTCCTTTGCCAGCTGGAAGTCTGCCCACCTGCACTTGCCCTGAGGGAGGCGGAGGCCTCTCCTGGAGAAGTCACATTTTAATTAACTTCCCCTGCAGTCACCAGAGAGGCCAGATCATTTTCATAAACAAATGAGAAGCCAGAGCTTTGTCTGCAGCTCGGAGTGAGTCTTGCGGAAGGAGTTCAAAGCAAACCGCCCGGCAGAGGCCCCCGTGCACTTGCCTGGAACTCAGAACTCCATCCCTCGCGAGGGAGGTGGGACCTGGGATTTGAGATGGGAAAGAAGAGGGAGAACCTCGTGCAGACGAGAACTGAGAAGAGTCTCCAAGGAGGCATTTCCTTCCTTCCGTCTTTCCTTCCCTCATTCGTTCACCCCTATTTACTAGTATCTCTGCCATGCTGGGCACAGGGAAAAAGAGGAGTGAGGAGAAGGGGGCTCGGGGAGGGGCAGAGGCGCAATCTGGGCACCTTCGGCTCAGTTTTGCTGTGAACATGAAATTGCCTTAAAAAATAAGGTCTATTAAAAAAAAAAAAAAACACTAAAAAAAAATTAACCTTAAAATAAAGACGGAGAGACTTTCCACCAGGGGGAGACCGACATCGAACTGATGGCCGTGCGATTAACGACTTGATCACACTGCTGTGTAATTCTAATGGCTTTACTGAGACATAATTCCCATACCACGCAATTCACGCAAACAAAGCCTGCGGTGCAACGGCTTTCAGCCCGTTCACAGACTTGTGCAAATCGTCACCGCAGTCCATTCTAGGACACCTCGCAGCCATCACCCCTCCCGGCCGTAAGCCACCATTCACTCCACTTTTCCTCCTCCAATTTGCTATTTGAGACGTTTCACGTAAATGGAATCGTGCGGTATGTGGTCCTGTGTGACTGATTCTTTCCCTGAGCGTCATGTTGGCGAGGCCCATCGGTGCCATCGAGGTACCACCGCGAAAGTTTGTAAGTGCCCTGCAGGTAGAGCTCGGGGCCCTGAGATGCCGTACAACAAAGAAAGTTGTCCGGACTGAAGGCAACCTGGGAGGGCTTCCCAGAGGAAGAGGCTTTTGCTCTCAGGCATTTATTGAGAGCACCTGCTCTGAGCCACCAGGAAAAGGAAGGCAATAAAAGCCAGACTGGCTCGTTGATATTCGTTTAACTGGTGGATCTGGGTGTGGGCTGGAGACAGACAGCTTGGGTTCGAATCCCAAATTGGCCACTTCCTGCCGTGGGGACTTGGGCAAAACTGTTTGGCCTCTCAGTGCCTCAGCTGCCTCATCTGAGAAATGGGGATAGTGATGGGTCCTGCCTGAGAGAAGCACAGGGACAACCAAATATCGTATCTGGAACACAGTCCGAACTCAGCACGGGCTCACTGAATGTTCTAAGGGCCTTACAGGCCAGGACCTCTGACCTCAGGCAGCTGCTACTTGAAAGAGAGGCCGGGTAATCTTTTTTTTTTTTTTAAGCTTATTTATTTTTGACAGACAGAGAGCACGAGCAGGGGAGGAACGGAGAGAGAGGGGGGCAGAGGATCCGAAGCGGGCTCTGTGCTGACGGCAGAGATCCTGATGCAGGGCTCGAACCCATGACCTGTGAGATCATGACCTGAGCCGAAGGCAGATGCTTAACCAACTGAGCCACCCAGGCGCCCCGAGAGGGGGCCGTGTAATCTAATGATTAAGAGCTCCGGCCGGAGGCCAAACACTCCAGCCTGTGAAACCCAGCCCATCCCGTAGGAGCCGTGGGTCACGAGCACCTCTCTCGGTGTCCGCTTCCCTGTCTATAGGATGGGGGAGTCACGTGGTTGGTAATAGACCGATTTTGTTCCTAAGACCCCCTTCTCGCGGGGCAAGGAGTTCACCCGGAGAGTGAGGAGAGCTGGCCGGCCACCGGGAAGGTCATGGTGGGCCTTGTTACCATATCCCCACCTGCAGGCGAGGACTCAAGGAGCATTGACGTCCTCACGGGCTCCAGTGAGAATGACACAAGGAATGAAGAGTCAGGTAGGAAAGACGGCCCCTCCTTGAACAGGGGCCTCCAGGTGAACGTCTGTGAACCACGCCTTCCCGTGTGTCCCCTTGGGCGACTCAGCGCTGGGCAGGCAGGGCCAGGCTGGACCCCCAGGGACTGCTGCGCGCCCCTCCCCTCACACAAACGCACCTCCTCTTTCAAGGCCTCGGGGGTCCTCCTGACCCTGCTCACTTGTCCCCCATCACGAGCACACCGGGCAGGCTTTCCCGGTTGTGTCTCGATGCCCAGTGCCCCCGGCGCTCACCTCGCGGAGGGCTCCGTCATCCTTACCCTAGTGGCCCTGAAGGTCACCCGCGGGGCCTGCGGCCAAGTGAGCATCTGATTGACTCCTGTGGCTGAACTTGCCGTGATGCCGTCGGTCTGCGATTTCGCTCCTCACCTTGGCTTTCTGTCTGTCCCCACACAGGCTGAACTTGGGAAGCCCCGAGAAAGAAGTTGCACTCTGCCTGGAATTGATTTCAATTACGGGCTCTACGTCCGCGGGCTGGATGGAGGGGTCCCCGAAGGTGAGCAGGCGTACTTTGGAGCCCCGGTGGGGGGGAGGGGCATGAGCTCTCAACCTAGGCGGCTGGCCGCGCTCCAGGGAAAGAGCCAGAGAGTCCCGGGGCCTGCCCCGCAGCGTGATTCTGGTCGAAAACCGCAGTCTGGGCTTGGCCGAGACGGGGAGGTCCAGGCAGGGTCCGGGTCTAAGGTGTCAGGGAAACAGCATGGGCCCCAGCCAGGGTGGAACCTGGTGCCCTGCCCCGTTTGAGCTTCGAGCACAGAATGGGCTCAGGACCAACCCTCTGACGGCCCCAAGGAGGTGAAGGCCAGGCGGACCCGGCTTGGCGAAGGATGCTCTGGTGCCCTCCGGAATCTCTGGGAATCCTGACCCCTCCCTTTCCAGCAGGCCACGCAGGGCCGTCACACAGCAGGCCCGGGGTTAGTGGGAGGCACACACGCCCCAGTTTCTTCTTGGTCAGGTGCCGCGGCCTGACCGCTGCACCACCGTTCCGTCCCTCCCTGCCCTCAGCCCTTGGACACTGGAATGTGTTTAGGCAGCAGCCCACGTGCCCCCACGAGCTGACCCGGAACTACATTGCCATGAATCGCGGGGCGGTGAAAGCCGGCCTGGTGACCGCTCGGGAGAATTTCCTCTACCGCCAGCTCAACGACATCCGCATCAGTGACCAGGATGACCGGCACATCAAGAAGGAAATGCCCTCCCTCCCTCCAAACATGACGTTTGGGGTCGTGGCACGGTAAGTGGCCGGGACACCAGGCTCGATCCCTCACCCGGGGGCCGGAGGGCACTCAGAGGTGACTGAACTGGGGAACTGTGTGTGGCATGGCCTTTGACTCCAGGAAGGGGGTGGGGAGCGCTCCAGGCCTGGGCAATCGGTGTAGCTCACAAACCTTGGTCACGGTGATTGGCTCAGCAGCAAACATGCAACCCACGTGCCAACTCTGGGATGCGTGACATTCTCTAAAAGTAGGATGCGGGGGCGCCTGGGTGGCTCGGTCGGTTAAGCGTCCGACATCTGCTCAGGTCGTGATCTCACGGTCGGTGAGTTTGAGCCCCGCGTCGGGCTCTGTGCTGACAGCTCGGAGCCTGGAACCTGCTTCGGATTCTGGGTCTCTGCCCCTCTCTGCCCCTCCCCCGCTCATGCTCTGTCTCTGTCTCTGTCTCTCTCTCAAAAAATAAACATTAAAAAAATAAAAAAAATAAATTTTAAAAAGTAGAACGTGGTTGCACGTAATCAAATCTCAACTCAAACCGGCTCGATATTTTTTTAAGTGGAATTTATTGGCTTACATGATTGAAAAGCTCGGGCGCAGCTTCAGGCACAGCTGGATCTAGGTCACCAAGGGATGTTATCAGTATTGGGTATGTCTCGCCATGTCTTGGCTATGCTTCCCAATCTTGGCTTTGTTCTCTGACAAGCCTCTGCCTCGTGTAGCTAAATGACCAGGAACAGTTCCATCCTCAGGGGGAAGGGCACAGAAGCTATGGCAGCCTTCAGATTAAGATTCCTTGGTCCAACTTTAGAGCCTTGCCGATCCCTGAATCAGCCACTGTGAGCAGGGATTGCGAAGTACACTGATTGGCCAGTTCCGGGTCACATGCCTGCCTCTGAACCAATTGCTGAGACCAGGAGATTCTGATGCCCTGATTGGGCAGGTCTGATCCCCTGCCCCTTCTTGGGCGGGGTAGGTGTTTGGGCTCAGTCTCCACCATCCACATGGGGCTGGTGGTGGAAAGGATGTAGAAATCAAGGCTCTGACCCCGGAGGGAGAACAGAACACAACAGTAGGCAAAACGGCAGATGTTCAATGCACCAGGGCTTCCTAACCCATGATGTGTCACAGCAGAAAAAAATCACTGGTGTTTGTGCCTCGCACTGTGCAAATAAACAGAAGCGCCCGTAGCTGGCAACAAGTGGCCTGGGGCCGCCAAGCCCCAACCAGATGCCCGTGACCGAGAAGCCAATATCTTGGTCTATCTATGTGGCAGTGCCATCGACAGTCTGTCCCCAGCCTCTTTCCCACCTTCCTCCCACTGTTCCTGGGTAGGTGACTTCCTCTGGCTCTCCCACCATACTTTATTGTTATTATTATTATTATTATCGGCGATGGTTCCTTCTTTATTTTTTATTTTTTCTAATTATTTTCTATTGTGGTAAGATGTACTGGTCTTTTTTGAAGTTTTTGTTTATTTATTTTGAGAGAGAGAGAATGAGTATGAGTGGCAGGGGGTGGGGGGGAGCAGTGAGAGAGGGAGAGAGAGAATCCCAAGCAGGAACCACGCTTCCAGGGAGGGGCCTCACGAGGGGCTCGAACTCACAAACGGTGAGAGCACGACCTGAGCGAAAATCAAGAGTCAGATGCTCAGCCGACTGAGCCACCCAGGCGCCCCCAGATTTGCCATCTTTAAATGTACAGTTCAGCGGCCTTAAGGACATTCACACTGCTGTGCAACCCACAGCACCATGCATCTCCAGAAGCCTTTCTTCATCCCGGGCTGGAACTCGGGCCCCATTTGGTACCTCTCTGTTCCTCCCTTCCCTCAGCTCTTTGTAACCACCATTCTGCTTTCCGTCTCTACGATTGTTGACTTCTGTAGATACCGCATCTAAGCGGAATCATGCCAAATGTGCCCTTTTGTTTCTGGCTTGTTTCACTTACCGTAAGGTCCTCGAGGTTCATCCACGTTGTAGCGGTGTCCGAATCTCCTTCCTTTTCAGGGCCGAATCATACTCCACCGTGTGGATATGCCGCGTTTCGTTTCTCCGTCGATGGGCATTCGGACTGTGTCCACCTTCTGGCTATCGTGAATAGTGCCGCCGCGAACACGGGTGTGCAAATACCCGTGTGTGTCCCTGCTTTCGGGTGTACTTGCTGAGTCACACGCGGGATTCCAAGTTTGGTGTTTTGAGGACGTGCCGTCGCGTTTTCCGCAGCGGGAGCTGCCATACTTTTGTATGCCTTCCCCCGCCTGTTCTCGCCACCCTACCTGGTAAAACCTACTCATTCTCTGGAGTTCAGCTCAGCGTCATCTCTGCGGTAAAGCTCTCCCACCTCCCATGGTCTCAGCTGTACACGTCTCTCTCACCGGAAATGCGTTTCTATTCGCCAGCCCTCCAAACGTGGAACGCGACCGTACAGACACATTGGAAAATCATTTCTGGTCCAGATTAACGGTGGTTGGCACACCCCCCTTCCCCCCCACTTTGAAATAATGCCCTAGGGGCGCCTGGGTGGCTCAGTCGCTTGAGCGTCCGACTTCGGCTCGGGTCACGATCTCGCGGTCCGGGAGTTCGAGGCCCGCGTCGGGCTCTGGGCTGACGGCTCGGAGCCTGCAGCCTGCTTCCGATTCTGTGTCTCCCTCTCTCTCTGCCCCTCCCCCGTTCATGCTCTGTCTCTCTCTGTCCCAAAAATAAATAAAAAACGTTGAAAAAAATTAAAAAAAAATAATAATAATGCCCTAAAGTCAGGCCCTCCAAGGCATGGTTTCCCAAGGCCGCCTGGAGTACAGAGGGACAGAGACTCCCACTGTGTGCCAGACCGCTAGACTAGTCCGGGCCGGTCACCAGTGTCCCCAAGACGGCATGGTGTCTGGGAGCAGCCGTCAGCCTAGGGCTCTTGTTCCAGCGTGGTCCCCGACAGTTTTCCCTCCAAGGCTTCTGTTTCCTGACCTGTGAATAGGATGTTAGAGCAGTAACGCAGCCAGCTGGGATTCTCAGGTTATGTTTGGCCTCTGTGTCGGTTTCCTTTCCTTGTCTTGGAAGGGCCTGTGCGGGGAGGTGGGTGGGGTTACTTGCCCAGCTTAGGCAGGGAGAAATTAACCGATCTCCCTAAGCTGGGTTCTCAACCTGAAGTGCTTATATTTAAAAACAAAATTTTAGAAGACGTAGGACGTTAGCCATCACCTGCCTCAAAGCCATGATTTAAAAGAAGAAAGCGGGGGCACCTGGCTGGTTCAGTGGGTGGAGCCTATGACTCTGGATCTTGGGGTCCTAAGTTCGAGCCCTATGTTGGGTATAGAGCTTACTTTATAAAACTAGGAAATAAAATAAATAAGACAAGGAAGCAGACGTTCAGAGAGGTCAAGACACTTTCCCAAGGTCACACAGCAAGTTGGGACCAGACAAGAGTCAGATCTAGAGCCAGGTCGGCAGACTCCCCGTCCGGTGCTCTTTCTTGCACACTTGCCTCCTTGGGACTGAGGTACAGCACAAATGCCCACAGTTCCCGGTCCTGGGGCTGCGTTATTCCACGTACAATGGAAAAGCTGAAGTCAGCTGGGCTCAGAAAGGACATCCATTATCATCTGGCTTTCAATATAAAATCTTAAATTGCTATAAAACCGAGTGGCTACAATTCGAGGGTAAGGACGTGATGAAGTGCCAGCTATATCCTCTGTGATGGTAAATGGGCTTTGCATATGCAAATTGAATGGATTTTAAAATGGTATTTAATGACAATTTTCGTAGCAGACGTTAACATTAATTGCACAAAAATGAAAATGCTGCATTAGGTTGCTGTTAGCAGCAAATATCGTGGCCATAAAGCTTTATCTTTATCAACAGCAGCCCTCTCTCATGTGTCAGGGCGGCCCAGCAAATTGCAAGCAAAAGGGCTTTTACGGAACAAAAATATCCCCCAAAGCAGGCCCAAATCAGCATCAATTTTGCTTTATTTCTTCGTAAATGGAGGTTAAATGGCCGCTGGAAAGGCTTTTACTGAGCTGCTCAGCGAGCGTCCAGAACCCCTCAACCTCGCGACGTAAGTAGAAGGAGCAGTTAAGACGCGATCGCCCTTCTCCGTAATGGGGCTATTACTTTAAAGTTATGGGGCCGAGGCCCCTTTCGTAATGATCACCTTTTACAAGCCTCAATTGTATTTATTCCTTTACTTTAAAAGCATGTTTAAAAAAGCAGAAAACAAATCTGATTACACACGACTACCCGAGGAGTTGTTGGGGGCGATTTGGTCCAATAAATAAATAAACAAATGAGTACCGTTTACTCACAACTACAGATATGTTAAAAAATAATAATAACAAAATACACAGGAAAGCCACTCGAAGCTCGGGACGCTCCCGAGCATGTGACTGCCGTGTGAGACAAAACTCTGACCCCAGCTCTTCTCCCTGTCCCCCGGATGTCAAATCTCTTACCCTTTGACGTATTTCACGATGGACGGAATGACGGATTCCGTCCGTCCTTCCACTTGGCTGATTTGGTTTCCAATTCACACTGCTTTGTCACAGATGGTCACTAAATTGGAAAGGTGCATTTCAGTCCACGAGCTGGTGTGGCTAAAAGAAAGTGGAGGCCCCAAGCCATGATGGGGAAACGGTGCCCGTGTGGCCATGTGGTCATGAGCGGGGAGCCACGGCCAAGTCAGCCCACAGAGATGTTTGGCCCATCCAGTGACGAAAACTGTGAATGAGTTGCCACGTTTATTAAAAAAAAAACTTTTTTTTTTTTTTTCAACGTTTTTTATTTATTTTTGGGACAGAGAGAGACAGAGCATGAACGGGGGAGGGGCAGAGAGAGAGGGAGACACAGAATCGGAAACAGGCTCCAGGCTCCGAGCCATCAGCCCAGAGCCTGACGCGGGGCTCGAACTCACAGACCGCGAGATCGTGACCTGGCTGAAGTCGGACGCCCAACCGACTGCGCCACCCAGGCGCCCCAAAAAAAAACTTTTTTTTTAATGTTTATTTTACTTTTGAGAGAGAGAGAACCAGCCGGGGTGGGTCAGAGAGAGAGGGGGACAGAGGATCTGAAGCGGGCTCCACACTGACCACAGAGAGCCTGATGTGGGGCTTGAACCCACAAACCGCGGGATCATGTCCTGAGCCAAGGTCGGACACTTAACCGACTGAGCCACCCGGGTGCCCCATGAGGTGCCACATTTAAAAAGCCAGGAGGGGGTGCCTGGGTGGCGCAGTCGGTTAAGCGTCCGACTTCAGCCAGGTCACGATCTCGCGGTCCATGGGTTCGAGCCCCGCGTCGAGTTCTGGGCTGACGGCTCAGAGCCCGGAGCCTGCTTCCGATTCTGTGTCTCCCTCTCTCTCTGCCCCTCCCCCGTTCATGCTCTGTCTGTCTCTCTCTGTCCCAAAAATAAATAAAAAACGTTGAAAAAAAAAATAAAAAAAAAAATAAATAAAAAGCCAGGAGATTTCATAAAAACAACAACAACAACAACAACAAAACTTGGATTTCCCGCTTCACCTAAAAAGCCAGAAGCCCAGGGGCGCCTGAGTGGCTCAGTCAGTTAAGCGTCTGACTCTGGATTTTGACTCCAGTCATGATCTCGCGGTTTGTGAGAACGAGCCCCGCATCGGGGTCTGTGCTAATGGCTCAGAGCCTGGAGCCTGCTTCGGATTCTCTGTTTCCCTCTCTCTCTCTGCCCCTCCCCCACACTGTCTCTCTCTCTCTCTCTCTCTCTCTCTCTCTCTCTCAGTGAATAAAGTGAAAGATTGCACCCCCTGCACCCAGGGTCTGCGCTCAGGCACCAGGGGCTGGAGCTGAGAGGCAGTGCCCGTTTCGGACAGGTCCCCCCCAGCCTGGCTCCTCCCATATTTGCCATCTGTCTGGTCCTGGTGGGCACTGAGTTTGCAGCTGCTGGTGTCGACTGGTCGTCCTGATCCCTCAGCTAACTGCTGCCCCTCTTTGTCCCCTGATGAAGGTCGGGGCCACCACGAACAGCAGCCGCTCTGCACTGAGTGTACGAGGCACGCATTTTGTGTGTGTGATCGCTGATGCTAATCTCAGTCCTACGAGGCAGGTATCATGCCTCCGCCTGACATCTGCTTCACGGTCCAGGAAAGGGGGCGCGCAGGCCCCGCTGCTGGCTGCACGGTGGCAAAGCTGGACTTGTTCCCCGTCCGGCTGGCCGGCTTTGAGGACCGCACCTCTAGGATCGGGCAGCTGGAGACAGCCTGTGCCTTACCGCTCTGCTGTTTCGCTGTCAAATCTCAGACTTCAGGTCAGGGAAGGATTTTAAATTCTTATTACCCGCGTGTCGGGCCGTAACACGAATCTCCAAGCATGCTGCGACCCAGGGTCCATAAACAGATATGTCTGGAGGCCAGAAATGTAACTATTAAGGAAGCACTTAATTATTGATGCATTTTAACAAGTGTTTGCAAATGCTCCCATGCCCTTGGCACATCTTAATTGTTACTGCTCCTAATTGGTCCAGCGTTGTCGATTTTGATGAGTCAGGGACTGGCGGGGAGGGGGGAAGCAGCAAGAGCGGGGCAGCAGCTGGCGCTCCCGGAAGGTTCTGGGCGCCCGGAGCCCCCCGCCGTCCTGCCTGGGAGCTCACGCCATACACAAGGCAAGGCTGCTAGCCGGGGGGTGGGGGGTGGGGGTGTGGGGGGGGATCCATCACTCAGTCAGTAAGCAAACGGCCGCCGCGTGTCTGGGTATGACACGCGCTAGATGAAGGGTAGGTAGCCCGTGAGCCAGTAATGCCCCGAACCAATAATGGCAACTAGGCTTTATTGTTATAACGACGTGTCAGGCGTTGTGCTGAGCGCCTCCGATGCACCCCGTCCTTAAATAACTCTGAACAGCTCAGTGAGTGCCACGTTGGGACTCCTACCTGTCCGTCTTGCAGAAGAAGAGACACAGAGGGTCAGAGAGGCGAAGTGATCTGCCCTTGGCTACGCTGCACTCGTGACGGTGACCGTGGCAGTGAGCTGCTTGCCTCACAAACACAAGGGTGGAGGTGATACGTTTAGTTTTTTTTCTGCACTCGAGGGGGGCTGAGACAGAATGTGTATGGACACTGTACAGAGAGAGTACGGCCGTCCTGTCTGGATTTTTCTTAAAGCCTTGAAGTTAATCTGAACACGGTGAGCTTCCCCTCTGATGTGCCCTCCCCTTCCCCTTGC
Organism: Panthera uncia; assembly: GCF_023721935.1. Lineage (NCBI taxonomy): Eukaryota > Metazoa > Chordata > Mammalia > Carnivora > Felidae > Panthera > Panthera uncia. The sequence goes on from NC_064807.1 coordinate 87,705,693, forward strand.
CCTTCCCCTTTACTGGCTCCCCACTTGCTGATAGACAAACTCCTTGAGGGGGCACCGGGAAGGTTCACTACACTAGATGCTCCAAGCCTGCTGTGCTCACCTCAGTATCCCTGGTGCTGACCACAGGGCCCTTGCTGAGGGGGCCCTCGGGAAATCCTCGCCAAATGAACGCACGAACGAGTGGCCACGTTGGAATCTGAGTGGGAAGCCGGCAGCAACGTGCGACTTTCGTAGGATACTTGCCTCATCCGCCAATTAGGCTAGTCTAGACCCCCCCCCCCCCCCCCCCCCCATCCTGGTGCTGAGCACGTTTAGACCATGGAGCAAGGAGAAACACAAGAAAGGTAGGAAATGCTACCAGCCCACCCTCTGTCTGTGCTGCTGCTTGCCCAGCTATCAGATGCATCATCAGCCTGACATTGACAAATGTGAAGGATGGAGGAAATTTTACAGGCTGTTAAAAAATGTTTGCTGCCTGACAGGTTTTTTGAATCTTTCTGCCAAGCTGATTTATTTTACAAATTTACAATGGGCCCATCAATCACTCCGGGTTATTTTGTTTCTCCCAGAGCTGACGGCCAAAATCCAAGCCGCCCACCCGAACTCCTATAAAATGATAATAAGCCCCTTCCCAGACGACCGTCCCCGGGTTGCAAGACAGGTTCCCAGTGGGGAGACCTGCTCCAGATTTATGGGTGGCCCAAAGCCCGGCTGAACGAAATGGGGCTGACCACAAGGGGGGGGGTGGGGGCCCCCCAACCCCCCCCCCCCCCCCCCCCCCCCCCCGACCTCCGCCCCAAGACTGAACCTGAAATGCACTTCCTGCCGACCGACCCAGGGGCTCAGTGCGCGGGCCTGCTCCCCGCGCTGGCAGTCACCAGTTCTCTGCTCTCCCGGACACTCCGCTCCTGGAGGCCAGGGACAATGTCAGTTTTGTCCACTGCTACATCATCAAAGCCAGGTACAGAGTAGGTCCTCAGTAAGTGCTTGTTGAGGAAAAATACGGTTCAGGGCCTTTGCAGGCTTTGAGGCAGAGTAATTGAAAGTGAACTCACAGCACACTTGAGACCAGAGAGGGGATGGGAAAGGCAGAGTCTTGTGTCATTTAACAGACTCTGCTGTGTTCCCCTGTGGTTGATGTTATGGCTCAGGATTGTGGTCACGCTGTCTCAAAGAGTGAATATGTCCCGTGGCCTCATTAATAGAGGTAGCAAGTCCCAAACAAGGGAGGCCACCTTCCTACTCTATTCTGCCACTCACGTCACACTTGTACCATCAAGTTAAAAAATGGGAGGCATCATACATTCAGGGAAGGTCCGCAAGTAGGAAAGTGTCCAGAGGCGGCAGGATGGTGGGTGGGATGAGGGACAGAAACCAGCGTGTACAAATGTGATGAAAAATGAGGACAGTGGAGGGGCTTTTTTCCTCAGAGACTTGAGAGTGCAAAACGAGGCCCGGTGTGTGTTTGGAGAGCGGTACGGGTGGCTGACGTCACGGAGCCCTCGCTGAATGGCTGGCTGGCACGTCATCTCACTAAGTCCTTACGGCTCTATCAAGCAGGGACCATTATCCCCACTTTACAGACGAGGAGACTGAGGCTCGGAGGGTCACTTGCCCGAGGCCACACGGCCAGTTGGTGACAGAGCCAGGACCTGAGCCACGCCTCCTACCCACGGCCTGCGCAATTCCAGCAGACAGAGCCAGACCCCGAGTGAGGAGATCATTTCTCATCCTGAGCGCCATCCACGAGGCCGCCCGCGTCCCAGCGAGGCCTGGCCGCAGACGTCGACGAGCACTTCCCGGGGACCCGGCTCCCCACAGAGTAACTCAGGATATCCTCACTGCAGCCCAGCGCCTCCATTTACCCAGGAGGAAACTGAGGCAGGCAGAGGTTATGTCCTTTCGCAAGAGGTCACAGGTGGGATTGGAGGCACGGGGATTCGGGTCCGGGTGATTTACTCCAGGACCCTCACGCTTAGAACAAGCCTTAGCTTAGATGGAGGGGTTGGCTACCCCAGATGGCTGCCAGGCCGGAGGCTGGGACACCCCAAACTGTGTCCGACCAGGGTCCCCCCTCCTCAGGGACAGCCTGCTTCCGTGCACCTGACCTGGAGGACAGGCCCAGGCAGGGAGATGGGGCTGGGAGGACGTGGTGGGGAGGGCCCATCCTCTCCCCCTTCCTCTCTGGGACCCCTGCCTGACTGCTCGTGCTATAACCTCTCCCACCTCCCCAAACTCCCTCTCACTCCTCCCTCCAAGGCGGCTTTGTTGCCGGAGCCGCGAATGAGACATTTTTCATGCTTTGCCTTTTTTTCCCTCTCCGATCTCCTGCGGCCCAGACAGAGATTTATTCCCGGCCCGAGGCTCCCGGCATTCGGAGCAGGGAGGGCTCAGGGAGGCGCTGATGGGCCCATAATGGATAGGGCCGTGCTCCCCTGGGGCCTGGCCCTCCCGAACCCCATCCATCAGGAGCGGCTTGGTGCCAGGGTCAGCGCTAACGAGGCCGCAGGCCGCTCCCCCTCGGGGCCTCCCCAGCTCACCGCTCCCGCTTTTGATTTTTCCAGAGCCGGGCCGCGCCTGCCGGCATCGGTGGGCAAAGTGTGAGAGTGGGCCTGGCGCCCGGCCTCCGCGGCCCCGGTCTTGACACCGTCGGAGGGCTTGCTGGGCTGCGGCTGGCCCTGCCCCTCCGTGACACGGTGGCCCCTGTGACATGGGGCACAGAGGAGCTGCTCCCCGCTGGGAGCCAGCCACCAATCCCTGGTGTGGCAGGGAGAGCCAGGCTTCAAGCCTGACTCGTCACCGTGCAGGACCCTCAAGCAGAAGAATTCAGAGTGGGGGCGCCTGGGTGCTTCAGGCAGCTAAGCGTCCGACTTCGGCTCAGGTCACGATCTCGTGGTTCACGAGTTCAAGCCCCGCATCGGGCTCTGTGCTGACAGCCCGGAGCCCGGATCCTGCTTCGGATTCTGTGTCTCCCTCTCTCTGTGTCCCTCCCCTGCTCTCACTCTGTCTCTGTCTCTTAAAAATAAATAAAACATTTTTAAAAATTAAAATAGAAAAGAAGAAGAATTCAGAGGAAGCATGTCCCTGAATACGTTGCGCCCAGGGGCCAACTCGGTTCTCTTCCCTTTGGGGACCAGGTGGAGGCAGCCATTCAAGCCAGAAGCCCGGGCGCCTGCATTAGGTTCGATTAACAATACCAGCTTCCGTTTCCTTAGCTCCTCCGGGGCCAGGCATGGGGACCGGCGCTCTACGCACAGCCCTTTACGTGACCTTCACCGTGACCTGTTCGTAGCAGCATGCCCTCTATGGTTGGGGAAACTGAGCCGCGGACACACGGACCCGTGATCCCCTGGCCGGAAAGCGGGACTTGACCTCAAAGGTCCCATCTGCTACTTCTGTCCTGTACTGCGTGTTCCCACAGCGCCAGGCCGTGCCGGCACCACGTGGGGTGTTTGGGACACAGAGAGGAAGCAGGACACAAAGCAACGCACAGCGATGCGGTGCACGTTGCTTCTGGCGGGCAGAGGAGGGCGGGAGAGGGCCCCGGGGGACTTTGGGCCCTGCCTGGCTCTGCTCATCGCTGTATCCCCAGGGCCTAGCACAGGCCTGGCACATAGTAGGTGCTCAGTAAGTGCTTGTTGCTGTACCGCGTGGCTGGATTGTGACCCATCCCCGACTTGGAAACAGGCCAACGCTTGAATGAGCAAGTCTTTTCCTAGGTGTGGATTGGCTGGGCACGGACCTTCGGTTATCAGTGTCCTGTAACAAATCCCCACAAGCCTGGTGGCTTAAAACAACAGAAATGTCTTCTCTCCTAAGGTGGAGCCCAGAAATCTGAAATCGAGGTGTCATGGGGCCCCATTCCCTCCGAAGGGTCTGGGTGCTAGCCTCTGCCAGCTTCTGGTGGCCCCAGGCGCTCCTGGGCTTGTGGCCGCACCTTCCAGTCTCTGCTCTGTGACCACATGGCCTCTTCTCAGGGCGTCTGTCTCTCCTCTTTTGTCTCCAGTAACGACACGTGTCACCGGGTTTAGGGCTCCCGCAAATAATCCAGGGTGATCTGATCTTAAGATCCCAAAGCTAGTTACATCTGCAAAGGCTCCTTTCCCCAAACAGGTCACATTCATGGGTTCTGAGGCTTAGAACAAGGACGTATCTTTGGGGGGGGGCCACTTTTCACCCCCCTGGAATCATCAAGGCGCCTTACCGCCAAGTCAGAAAGCCCTGCATTTTAGTCACCGCGGGGTTTTGAGGAAATTGCCTTTATTATTTTTGTTTAATTGATTTATTTTGAGAGAGAGAGAGAGTGCCAGGGAGGGGAGGGACAGAGGCAGAGGGAGAGAGAGAGTTCCCAAGCAGGCTCCGCACTGTCAGTGCAGAGCCTGGCGTGGGGCTCGAACTCACAAACCGTGAGATCATGACCTGAGCCGAAACCAAGAGTCGGCTGCTCAGCCAACGAGGCGCCCCTAGGAGGCAACTGCCTTTAGAGTTACCGCCTGGGGATTTGTGCTGCTGGAGTCTTGTTACATGTGTCCCATCATGGTTTTGTGGAAAACAAGACAGTAGTTTGCAATCAAAGGTTTTAATCAGAGAAAAGACGAGAGGTATCGATGCCTCCCAGAGGAGCAAATATTTCGCCCCTCCTTTCTGCATTTCTGTGTTTATTAGGAAACTCTCCCAAAACACAGGAAGTCCAGAAGTTTCATAACCGACTCCATGAACCCGCCGCTCAGATGTAGCAAACTTAACCGCCTGGCCGTATTTGCACCTGAGGCTTTTAAAAAAATTATTGCAACAGAAATAAACTAGAACTCGGGGCGCCTGGGGGGCTCAGTCGGTTGAGCGGCCAAGTTCGGCTCAGGTCATGATCTCGCGGTCTGTGAGTTCGAGCCCCGCGTCGGGCTCTGTGCGGACGGCTCGGAGCCTGGAGCCTGTTTCAGATTCTGCGTCTCCCTCTCTCTCTGCTCCTTCCCTACTCACACTCTGTCTCTTCCAAAAATAAATATTTAAACAATTTTTTCAATTAAAAAAATAAGAAAATAGAACAAATACAGCTTGAAGCCCCATCTCACCCCTCCCTCACCCCACGCCCTTCCCTCCGTTCCCAGAGGACCACCCCGAGGTTGGAATAGGCATGCTTTCCATCCAGATGTCCCCAATCTTTCCTACACCGTTCGAGGTCCATAAATAACGCAGGTGAGTTCGCGTGGCTTCAAACCACATAGATCACGTTGCGTGGCGACTTGCTTTTTTCACCCCGCACCTTTGCAAATGTCGCCCTGGTCCGCTGGGTGGGTGTGTCCGCCGTCCATCGCCAGACACGCGGGGGGGGGGGGGGGCCCCTCGCTTCCCGGGTGCGAGACCCCTCCGGGTCACATTCACGGGCGGAGCGGCTGGGCTCCAGGGCGACCCTCCTCGGCTTACACCAGATGCCGGTGCCCCCCACCCCCACAGGACAGGGATGCTCTGCCTGCTACTCACTGTGTCCCCAGACGCCAGGACCCCTGCACGGCAGGCTCCTGAGTGGTCTAGAAGGCGTGTCGTCCCCTGTCCTGTCCACTGGCTTCTCTGAGCCTTTTCCCCCCAGAGGGGCTCCAGCCACAGCCCCTCTGCACAGGTGCAGGTGCCCAGGAGGGGAGCTCCCCAGTTTCGGGTGCAGGCCCCCAAGGTTGAGGGAAGCTTCCAGCCAGGCTCCTCCGCCCATCCTGCGACCGCCGCCGCCTCTGGGCGCCTGTGTGGGGAAACTGCTAATTGACTTCACCCTTGTGAAAAATGTTAACAAATTGCAAATGACCTCTTAGACAAATTTAGAAGCCAGAAGTCTGCTGCTAACTGGGCCTCCCTCCTCTGTCGTTAGCTTTTATGTTGGATCCACAAACAATTAAAAAATAACCACAAGCCCAGAGGTCCTCTTCTCTAATTAGCTCTAAGAGTCCTGCCAGAGAGAGAGAGAGAGCTGCGCCTCAATTACCGCCCTTCCTCCCGGCTAGTTAGAAAAGACAGGCCCTCAGGCCAAGGGGCGACAATTAAGAACGAGGCGGCTGTGGGGGTGAGGAGGGAAGTGGGCATCGCCGTGTGCCCTTGGGGCTCACGCCTCCCAGCCAGCTCCTTCGTCCTACCCTACGCGGCGGCCGGTGGCCCCAGGTTGGAGGGTCCTCTGCCCGGGAAAGGCTCAGAGCTGTAACCCCCAAAGGGGACCGGGGACCACACGAGCCAGGATCACCCGTGGGGTGGGGTAAAATGCAGATGCCCGGGCCCCCGTCCTGGTGGGTCAGAGTGTCTGACAGCGGGACTCAGGCATCTGTACTTTGTTGCTGATGTTTATTTATTTATTGTTAGAGAGAGAGCACGCACACAGGAGGGGCAGAGAGAGAGGGAAAGAGAGAGAGAATCCGGAGCAAAGCCCGATGCGGGGCTCGAACTCACAAACCGTGAGATCGTGACCTGAGCCGAGATCAAGAGTGGGACGCTTAACCGGCTGAGCCCCCCAGACGCCCCCATGGGCATCTGTACTTTGAATAAACTCCCTGGGTGATTCTTACTGGCCTTCAAGATTAGGGTCTGTGCCCTCAATGGGATTGAAACGCGTTCTGTGACACACAGCCCAGGCCCCGTCTTCCTGCTCCGGGGCAGCTGGCTACGGCCGGACTTCCGTGGGCCCAGGCACTCTGGCCTTCGTGAGCCCCTTCCTCCACACGAAAAAAGTATTATAATAATTAAAACTATGTTACGGCCGTGCTGATTTTAAAAGAAATTAAACCATGTTCGTGGGTCCCTAACAGTGTCCTAGGGCCTCGGTTCCGGGCCTCCTGGCCCAGGGGACAGCTTGGCCCTGCCTTTTCCCTCAGGCCCGTCCAAAGCCTTCCTCCTCCGAGGGAGTTTCCTCTCCTCCCCCACCCCTTCCGGGGGAGCAGAGGTGAAGGCAGGGAGGAGCATGGAGAGCCAGCCTCCAAGTCCGAAGTCTCCACCCTCAACACAAGGTTCTCCTGCTCCTGGGTGGAGGGATCTGACCACATCACCTAGGATCTCTGTGGGCCGCCCTTTCTCCGTCTCAAGTGGGGTCAACACCCCGTCCTCCCGGGTCAGAAGACAAGGTGTGAGGTCATCAGTAGAGAGTTCTTTGAGCTCTTGGGAAGAGAGCTGCCAGGTATTGTTATTCAGGAGGAGGCACAGGGCGCGGGGCTACGGTGTCACCCGCCTGCAGAGGCCTGGCAGGTACAGGGAAGCCGGCACTGGGTGAGGCAGTAGGGAGCGGTAGGGTCTGTGTCAAACTGGAGCACAGACCTGGTCTAAGGGCAGCGGGCTACCGATACGTGGGAATGTGGGCCCAGCGTTGCCACTACCAGACAATCTAATGCCTCATTCAGGAAGGCCAGGCGTTTGGATTAAAAACAACCACAGGGGCGCCTGGGTGGCTCAGCCGGTTAAACGTCCGACTTCGGCTCAGGTCACGATCTCTCGGTCCGTGAGTTCGAGCCCCGCGTCGGGCTCCGTGCTGATGGCTCGGAGCCCGGAGCCTGCTTCCGATTCTGTGTCTCCCTCTCTCTCTGCCCCTCCCCCATTCATGCTCTGTCTCTCTCTGTCTCAAAAATAAATAAACATTAAAAAAAAATTGCACTTAAAAAAAAAACAACAACTCTTCTTTTTAAATGTTTGTGCATTTTTTGAGAGACAGAGAGACAGAGCATGAGCAGGGGAAGGACAGAGAGAGAGGGAGACAGAGAGAATCCCAAGCAGGCTCCGCACTGCCCGGGCAGAGCCAGATGCGGGGCTCGAAACCCACGAACCGCGAGATCATGACCTGAGCTGAGACCGCGGGTCCGATGCTTAACCAACTGAGCCACCCAGGTGCCCCTGTCAACCGGTTCACCAGTGAAACGGGGAGTGACATAACCCCCGTTCCTGTCTCTGGTGAGGTTTTTATAACGATGACGCAGAGCGGTCCCTGGCACGAGGTGCAGCGTGGGAGGGAGGCGTCATGGCTCTCAAGACCGCAGGAGGGATCCGGGGTGATGGGCGGTTTTCTATCTTGCCTGCGTGGTGGGTACGTGAGCCTCTACGTGTGATGAGATGGCATAGAAACCAATACACAAAAGAGCAGGAATAAATGCGGGGAATCTGAATAAGGTGGATGCACAGTCTCCATGTCAACATCCTGGGTGTGATTTCGTTCTTCTGCTTTGCAAGACGTTACCATCGAGGGAACTGGGTAAGGGGTACATGTGATCTCTGTTTTATTTCTTACAACTGCCTGTGGACCTACAACCGTCTCGATAAAATTTTTAATTAAGGGAAAAAAAGCAAAAAAGGGGCGCCTGGGTGGCTCAGTCGGTTGAGTGTCCGACTCTTGATTTCAGCTCAGGTCATGATCGCCCGGTTCGTGAGTTCGAGTGCCCCATCGGGCTCTGAGCTGACAGCGCGGAGCCTGCTTGGGATCCTCTCTCTCCTTCTCTCTCTGCCCTCCCCCACTCTCTCTCTCTCTCTCTCAAAATAAATAAATAAACATTTAAAAAAAAAAACTTAAAAAGCCAAAATAGGGATTCAGCCGTGGCTTTGGTACCGTGTAGGCAAAGTTAGCCAGAATCGCTCGTTCGAACAGTGATACAACCGTAGGCACAGTGAGGTGCTCAGTAGACGGTCCCTGAAGTCACTCGGCCGTCAGACCCGAGCCCATTCAGGAAGCCTCGGGTACGGAGGAGAAAGGAAGGCACCCCAGCCCAGAAGCGTGCCGCCGGGCCCTGTCTGAGAGCTCAAGCCCCCAGCTGGGGCTCCTTAGACGGTGTCACCGGCCGCGTCCCTGGTGGCTTGGGTCTTGATTTAGAGCCTCTGACAGAAGCCCAGCCCTGCAGCCTCTTCCCGCCTCCCGAGGCAGACCTTGCAGCCCGTCCCCCGGCCGCGGCCCGTCCCGGAGGCCCCTGTCTACTCCTTGCGCCCTCGAGGCCGTGCGGGTGCCAGTGCCCGCGCCCGCCCCGCCCCCCGGGGGCAGCAGACGCTGGCATATTAGAGATGGATTTTAATTTCATTGTAACAAAATAGCTGTCTCCACCGGAGGAAGCATCAAGCGCCAAAGAAGGACCGGTTTTGAGCCGAATCACGTTGAACAGACCTCCGCGCTGTCATTGATTTTCCAGGAAGAAAAAAATTGCCTCTGGCTACTAAACCGAATTAGTAGTCACTGATGACCAATTATTTTAGCCCGCTGTGAACGGAGAGCCGGTACTAAAATCCGGTTTGTCAGACCCAAGGCTCCCTTCTCAAACACCTTTCAACAAATGTGTACCTGAAGAGTCCCTCAGAAGGTTCCTGCAGCTTCCTCTCTTCCGCCAAGTTCTCCGGCTGCACAAAGTTTTAATGAGCACCAAAGATCAAGGTGGGCTGCCTTGAAAGGGGCCCCCTAATCCGCAGAGCGCTCTTTGGCAGAGAGGAGCCGAGCTGGCAAGTCTCGGCTGTCAGCCCCCCATCCCCCCGCACGCACAAAGTGTCAGCCTAATGTTTGCAAATGATAATTTCCATTTCCCTGGTGCCTTCATCCGGGATCAACCCCTGGTCTGGAGTATCAATCGCGGAGCCGCAAAGGTGGGTCGGGTTGAACTAATTTCAAGTTTCTCGCAGGCCCACCCCGAGTCGGGCTGACTGCGTTTCATTTTATTCCCCATTTTCCGCTTTATCACACTGAGTTTTGACACGGTTCTGTTGTTGGCGGAAACGTCGGGGCGGCGGGGGCGACTTCCCTGAGACGTTCCTGCCGGGTCGGGGGCGAACAGCTTGTCGCCGATGGGCACTGCTCAGACGCGGCGGGAATCCTCGGGACCACCCGTGAAGGCCTGAGGTTCCGGGGACGGGGCCACCAAGGCTCAGGACCCACCGGCCTTCTCTGCGCAGAGGGAACACCCTCCGGGGCGGCAAGGTGTAGGAAAACCATCAGGCCGCCCGGAAAGGCCACGGGACAGCGACGAGTGGATCGCGTGGACCCGCCTCGGGGTCACTGAGCGCACGGCCCAACCGTCAGGGGGCAGGCTCTTTAGAGCCCGGATGGGGAACCTGGACGGGGGCCCCCAGCTCTGGCACCTGGCCGCTCCCTGTCAGTGAGCAAACCCGGGCAAGTTGCCTGATTTATCCGAGCCTCACTTTCCCCAGGTGAAAGCGGGAACGTTCTTCCTCGCTTTCCGAGTCCTGAGGGATCAGTGGGAATGCGGCTGGAGTGCTCGGTAGCGGGCCTGGTATAGTACGTGCTCATTAAAACCGGAGGTGTTTCTGAATCGTTGTCTTCCGATGCCCAGTGCGGGGCCGGGAGGCACGGTGCCGGCCTGATCTGATTCCCTGGCCTTGTTCATGCCAACCCCCGACCCCTCTGTCCAGAGCCTCCCTGCTTCACTTCAGCTACCTTCTACTCATCCTCAAAGATCCAGCAAAAGGCTCAGAGAGGGAGCGTCCGACTCTTGATTTCGGCTCGGGTCATGATCTCACGGTTGGTGGGTTTGAGCCCCGCGTGGGGCTCTAGGCTGGCAGCATGGAACCTGCTTGGAATTCTCTCTCTCTCTCTCTCTCTCTCTGCCCCTCCTGCCCTCAAAATCAATAAAGAAACTAAAAAAAAAAAAAAAAGGCTCAGAGAGCCAGAGACGACTTTCCTCCTCTCATGCCCTTGCTGAGTTAAGTTGCTCTGAGCTCCAATTGGCTCTTAGGGTCGCAGAGCCCACGGGCCCCCCACACAAATGCCATCCTCACTGGCTGCGTGGTCTTGGGCGAGACAGTGACCTTCTCGGAGCCTCAGATTTCCCACCTTGAAACAGAAATAGCAGCATCTGTCTCTAGAGGGGTCGTGCTGAGGATTGAAGCCGCAGGCAGAAGTGGGGGCTGTGATGATTGTCGTTATTTCTGCTGCGTGTCGTGTCCCTGCCTTTCGGAGAGGAGATCGCCCACGCTGCTCGTTAGTGGAGCCCACTCGTGCTTCTGGCTGGGTCAAGTGGATGAACGGACAAAGGAGTAAGCGAACGCAGGGCTGAGATCTCATTCATGGGATGTGTCGTCCTTCCTCCCCTGAGTGGTCTTGGGTCCTCAAACCTACCCCCGCGGCAACAGTTGTGAAGCGTGGCTGTCGTCGTGCCTCTCCCTCTCTCCTCTTGCTCAGGAACCATCCATAGCTCCCTAGTACCTTCACGAAGACCTTCCTCTGTTATGACTCCTGCCTTGGCTATTTCCTCCCCAGTCTGTCGCCTTAGTTTCTTTTCTTTTCTTTTTCTTTTTTAAAATTTTTTTAGTGTTTTCTATTCAAACAGCTTTATTGGGGTGTAATTTATAGACACTGAGATGGCTCAGGTACCCATTGGATGAATTTTGACAACACAGCCGGAGGCGGGGTGCCCGGTTGGCTCAGTCGGTACGGCATCTAACTCTTGATCTCGGGGGTCGAGAGTTCGAGCCCCATGTTGGGTATAAGGACCACTTAAAAAAAACGTATACACCTGGGTGTTCAATGAAACCACAGCACATTTCCATGACCTCCCAAGTCCCCGGAACCCCCTTCCCTGCCTCCAGGAGGACCCCGCTGGGGCCCGGCCCCCTGGGTCCGCTCTCCGTCTGCAGGCGGCCCCCTGGCAGACCCCTTCAGCCTCTGCGCAAATCGACTGGCATTTCCTCGGCTGTAGCCGGAGGGCAGGGGTCCGGGCTTTGCTGGCGGAATGTGCTGTGTGACCCTGGATCAGCCATTTGACCTCTCTGGGTGTGGGCGTCCCCACTCCCACCTTTCCCAGCTCATTTAGTGAGGATAAATAATTAAGACCTTCTGTGGGCACCCCCTCCAGCTTCTGAAAAGAGAGCCGCAGATAGGGTATAGCTGTAATTGTGACCACAGGGGCTCTCAGCCTGTGGCAAAAATCATTCATTTTGGGGTGGAAAAAACGCCTTTTGTTATTATGATTATAAAGAACCACATTGACTTTTAAAAAAGGCTGAGCATGTTTTAAAGTAGCAGCAAAAAGCAGTCGCAGAAGAAAACGAGGAAAATAGCTCCTTACGAGGCACCCTCGAAGGGTCAGGGACCCCGGAGAATGCTGAAACTGCCTCACAGCCCGGGCACCGCTGGGCCCTTGGCAGCCGCCTCCCGGTCCCCCGAGGCTGCTCGTGGGGAGTTCTGGTGCCATGGCCTCAGGGGATGGGGGGTGGGCTTGGACCCGTCACCCCCATTACTGGCTGTGTGGCCCTGGCTGGGTCACCTAACCTCTCAGACTTGGAATTCCGCCTTCCTTCCTTCCTTCCTTCCTTCCTTCTTTCCTTCCTTCCTTGCCTCCCTCCCTCCTTCCTTCCTTCCTTCCTTCCTTCCTTCCTTCCTTCCCTCCCTCCCTCCTTCCTTCCCTCCCTCCCTCCCTCCCTCCTTCCTTCCTTCCTTCCTTCCCTCCTTCCTTCCTTCCCTCCTTCCTTCCTTCCTTCCTTCCTTCCTTCCCTCTCTCCTTCCTTCCTTCCTTCCTTCCTTCCTTCCTTCCTTCCCTCCTTCCTTCCTTCCCTCCCTCCTTCCTTCCTTCCTTCCTTCCCTCCTTCCTTCCTTCCTTCCTTCCTTCCTTCCTTCCTTCCCTCCCTCCCTCCTTCCTTCCTTCCTTCCCTCCCTCCCTCCTTCCCTCCCCCCTTCCTTCCTTCCTTCCTTCCTTCCTTCCCTCCCTCCCTCCCTCCCTCCTTCCTTCCTTCCTTTCCTCCCTCCCTCCCTCCCCTCCCCTCCCCTTCCCTCCCCTCCTCCCTCCCTCCCTCCCTTTCTTGTCTTTTCTATATTATTCATTGCACAAGAGTCCCATAAGCAGTAAGTCGACTGCCCCACCCCCTGTGCCTGCCGCCAGCCCCGCACCCTTCCAGGCCTTTCTCCACCTGTCCACACCTGTGTGGATGTGCATGGACGTGTATGCATGCCTCTTTCTCCCCCGACTTGTGTTTTTACACTTCCCGTAGGTCTCGGAGATCTTCCCGGGTCATTACACATGTGGCCGCTTCATCCTCTTTGGCAGCTATGTAATATTTCCTAATAAAGGTGCCGATAGTTCTACCAATGTGACCAGCGCAGGCGACAAGTGGGAGCCGCAGGGGAACTCTGCAATGTCCATGTCATGTTCAGACTCCGAGGGTCGACTTCTCCCCCGCCCGGCTCCTTTTCCCGGTGAGATCCCAGCCTACAGAGGCTCAAACTCACGAACCGTGAGATCATGACCTGAGCCAAAACCAAGAGTCGGATGCTTAACTGATTGAGCCCCCCAGGTGCCCCATGATTTGGGAAACTTTTTTATACAAAGTCTGAAAAGCCTTGGAATATTGTTGATAGCAAAGCTGTGAGAGCCCGAAGACCGGGCCCAGTGCTCACAGCTCTCTTGATGTTTTAGGCACTTCAGTCAACCTTGAGGTTTTAAACTTTTTTTTTTTTTGATGTGTATTTATTTTTGAGAGAAAGACAGAGCACAAGCAGGGGAGGGGCAGAGAGAGAGGGAGACACAGAATCCGAAGCAGGCTCCGGGCTCCGAGCCGTCAGCCCAGAGCCCGATGCGGGGCTCGAACTCACAAGCTGTGAGATCACAACCTGAGCTGAAGTCTGGCGCTTAACCAACTGAGCCACCCAGGCGCCCCATGGTCTTTTCATCTTCTCGAGAGGACCTTCCACAGAGCCAAAGTTCTTCATTTTGAGGGGGTCTCATTTAATTTTTTTTTTAATGTTTATTTTTGACAGAGAGAGAGCGACAGGGCATGAGTGGGGGGAGGGGCAGAGAGAGAGGGAGACACAGAATCTGAAACAGTCTCCAGGCTCTGAGCTGTCAGCACAGAGCCCGACGCGGGGCTCGAACTCACAGACTGCAAGATCATGACCTGGGCCGAAGTCAGACGCTCAACCGACTGAGCCACCCAGGTGCCCCAAGGGGGGGTCCATTTATAATTTTGTTTTCTCTTACGGATCATGCTTTTGATGCCAAGTCCAAGAACCCCGCACCAAGCGTGGCCTGAGCTCCTGACAGTTTCCTCCTACGTGTTCTTCAGAAAGTTTTATTGGTTTACAGTGAACTCCACGATCCATTTTGAGTTAATTCTTGCAGAAGGTATGAGACTTAGGTGGAGGGTTGTTTACGTCCCGTTGTTTCCACGCTATTTGTTTAAAAAGACCTCTCTTCCTCCACTGAGAGGCAATTCCCGGGGCGCCTGGGTGGCTCAGTCAGTTGAGCGTCCGACTTCGGCTCAGGTCATGATCTCACGGTTCGTGGGTTCGAGCCCCGCGTCGGGCTCTGCGCTGACAGCTCGGAGCCCGGAGCCTGCTTCGGACTCTGGGTCTCCCTCTCTGCCCCTCCCCTGCTCTCTGTCTCCCTCTCAAAAATAAAAAAAATAAAAAATAAGTGTTAAAGACTTAAAAAAAGAGAAAGGCAATTTCCATCAATTTACTGCCTTTATCCTTATACCTTCTATCTAAGCCTAACTTCTAGTACCCCGAGCTGCGAAAAAGTGTATCTCCTGGCATCGTGCCCGATCTTTCTTTCTCTGACTCGCCTCCCCTCTTCAATGCCACAAACAATTACTGTGAGCAGCGCCATTGGACACGAATCATTCCTGCCCTCGCGGTGTTGGCCTTCAGTGGCCGAGGCCGGTCCCAAACCCGCGAACCAATGAACCGGTGCGCTTGTGCGAGGGAGGGCACCCGGCGAGGGCCGACCAAGGCCGGGCTGTCGCCCAAGGCCCCCTGAGGAGGTGACCCAACGGCTGAGCCTGGAAGGCACAGGAGAAGCTGAGCGCGTGCCAAGTGCGGGGACCCCGTGGCCCCGATCTAGGCTGACGGTGAGGGGATCCGATTCAGGTCCTGACAAGCCTCTCCGCCTTTTTATCCAAGTTAATGAGCCAGAGCGGACACGGCCCGAACCTGCTCCCCCAGCCAGCCGGGCTGGGGCCGCCAGGGGCCCCCGAACCAGTCTCTGGCTCCGAGCCCCTCCCTGCCTCTTTCGCAGGTAATAACCACTGGCCAGAGGAGGACGACGACACAAAGCCGGTCAGCCTGGGCTGCGGGCGGGCCTCGAAGGAGGCTCTCGGTGATGTATGCAGTGGGGGCTGCTGGGAAGATAGCTCTTCTGCTGTGAATGGCCTCTTGGGGTAGATACTGGGAGATTACGCATCTCGTGTCATTAGAAAGCACGGCCATAAATTAGGCGGCTCAGAAGCATGGGGCGTGTAATAATTAAGCAATAAAAGTCACCACAGGGGTAAAGGAAGCAGAAAACAAAGAGCCACTGTTCGTAGAAACACTGGTGGCTGCTCTGTAAAGAGACCTCTGAGCTCGAGTGGCATTTCAAAGCCGCTGAACCTCTGCTCAGATAGAGTCCCCGCTCGTTCCAGTCGCAAGGAGGTCTGTGTCCTGGGGAGTGAGGTTACACCAGGAAAACAGACGGATGGGGGTGGCTGGGTGGGGATTTAGGGCCCGGGCCCAGGGCCCAACTCTGTAACCATCTCTGGGGCCCCCAAATCCCAAACCTGGAGGGGCCCCACGGGGAGTGGAGCTGGTTGGGTAAAGAGGCAATAGGGCAGGGAGAGGGGTGTGGCCAAATGACACCAGATACTCCCCTCCGGCCAATCGTTGCTACACAAGCAGACGGGCCGCGTGGTCAGACTCACCCATTTCCAAGACAGTCTTGAAGGCTGGTTTATTGTGTAAAATTTCCCAACGTTGAAATGTCGACCATACTTTTAAAGTCTTTTAAGACTGCCGTGCAAACCAAACCAAACACCAAGCCAGAGAGGCTTGACGTTTGCCGTCTTGGGCCCTTGGCCACGCGATCCTGCGGTGGGGGGGGAGCGGGGGTGGTGGGGGAAATCTCTTCTTGATGCTTCCATTTCTGCACCCCCTGGGCTGTGGGAAGATCGGAGCCTTTCCGGGGTGCTTGCATTTTCAGAAGTGCAAGGAGGCGGGGCGCCTGGGTGGCTCGGTCGGTTGAGCGTCCGACTTCGGCTCAGGTCACGATCTCGCGGTCCGTGAGTTCGAGCCCCGCGTCGGGCTGTGTGCTGACAGCTCAGAGCTTGGAGTCTGCTTCGGATTCTGTGTCTCCCTCTCTCTTTGCCCCTCCCCTGCTCATGCTCTGTCTCTCTCTGTCTCAAAAATAAATAAAAACATTAAAGGAAATTAATTAAAAAAGTGCAAGGAGGCAAGCCGTGGATCCTCCCCCCAGACAAAATGTCTATACACACCGGCTCAGAAATTACTGACCACAGCTTCTTGGGACTTAGGGGGCTAAGACTTAAGCCTGAAGTGTGGGTCCTGGACCGCAGCACCTGTGGCCACTCCAGACCTACTGATCCAGAACGTGCCTGTAACAAGAGCCCCCAGTGATCCAGGCGCACAGGACAACGGCCACAACGCTGCTCTGTGGCTCCTTCAGCAGTAAAAAAAACCCTGTGATTTCCAGTCTTGGGACCTACCCTAGACACCACTCGTCATCCGCACAGCAGTCTCTGGTGGTGTTTCCAAGGGTGAGCTGAGGAACCCCTGAGTAGTAGTTCCCCGGGGCTGCCATGAGCATTTGCACATTTATGAATCTTATCTCGAGATGCTAACTACCTCTGCAAAAGCCCTTTGTCCAAATAAAGTCATAGTCACGGTTGCTGGGGATTAGGATGGAAACACATCACTTTGAGGCCCACTACTCAGCCCTCGTCACCCGCATCAGAACTATTTCCTGGGGCACCTGGGTGGCGCAGTCGGTTAAGCGTCCGACTTCAGCCAGGTCACGATCTCGCGGTCCGTGAGTTCGAGCCCCGCGTCAGGCTCTGGGCTGATGGCTTGGAGCCTAGACCCTGTTTCCGATTCTGTGTCTCCCTCTTTCTCTGCCCCTCCCCCGTTCATGCTCTGTCTTTCTCTGTCCCAAAAATAAATAAAAAACGTTGAAAAAAAAATTTAAAAAAAAGAACTATTTCCTGTATCTGCTAAAAATGCGATTTCTTGCTACTCCCCCCACCTCTGGGTTCAGAACCTCTGGGAATTGGGCCCAGGTGATTCTTTTTTTTTTTTAATGTTTATTTATTTATTTTTAAGAGAGAGAGAGAGAGAGAGAGTCCCAATCAGCCTCCACTAGATGCAGAGCCCAACACAGGGCTTGAACTCACGAACGGCAAGACAACGCCCTGAGCCCAGATCAAGAGTCAGGCACGTAACCAACTGAGCCACCCAGGTGCCCCTGGGCCCAGGTGACTCTTATGCACCAAAAAATCTGAGACTCTCTGGCCCAGGGAAACGGAATTATCAGCTCAGACGTGAGCGGTAGAAAAGCTGGCCAGGATTGTTCACCATCAAAAGGAAGGTCAGAAAGTCATGACGGGGAAAGCAATGAGCGGGACTCACTCTTTCTTCTTCTTTTTCTCTTTTTACCTATTATGAAAAATTTCCACCATACACCAAAGCATAGCCAATAGTGTAATACGGCCCCATGATCCACTCTCGTCACGCAGGTTCAACCATTATCTGTACAGCCTGCCATCCGTGTCGACCTTTTCACTTTATTTTTGTAATGGATTCTATTTTTTGTGGAAGTTCCTCTTTATTTAATTTTTAAAGTTTATTTATTTATTTTGAGAGAGGGAGAGAGACAATCCCAAGCAGGGTCCTCACCGTCATGCAGAGCCGGTCATGAGGCTCGAAGTCACGAACCGTGAGATCACGACCTGAGCTGAAATCGGGAGTCGGATGCTTAACAGACTGAGCCACCCAGGCACCCCTGGAGGTTCCCTTTAGAAAAATTTTTTTAACGTTTATTTATTATTGAGAGACAGAGAGAGACAGAGCATGAGCAGGGGAGGGGCAGAGAGAGAGGGAGACACAGAATCCCAAGCAGGCTCCAGGCTCCGAGCCGTCAGCGCAGAGCCCGGCGCGGGGCTCGAACTCACGAGCTGTGAGTTCATGACCTGAGCGGAAGTCGGACGCCCAACCGACTGAGCCACGCAGGCGCCCCCGAGGGGGTAAAGGTTTTACGCCGTACTACTTCCTGCAAAAGGAAGAAGAGTCTTCGTGCAGAACGGGGCTCAATTAGAGGCGCCTGCGTGGCTCAGTCGGGTTGAGCGTCCGACTTCCGCTCAGGTCATGATCTCACGGCTCGTGAGTTCGAGCCCCGTGTCGGGCTCTGTGCGGACAGCTCGGAGCCTGGAGCCTGCTCTCAATTCTGTGTCTCCCTCTCTCTCTCTGCCCCTCCCCCCCTTGCACTCTGTCTCTCTCTGTCTCTCAAAAATAAACATTAAAAAGAAAAATTAAAAAAAAAAAAAAAAAGAACTGGGCTCAATTGTGAATAGAGCACAGGTGGGGCTTTATAGCTGGGGAGCAGGGTGTGGGGGTCAGGGAAAGAAAGCTGCTAAGGGGACACATCCAGGACAGGGGGACGCTTGCTGAACCCAGCTGGCGGGATTCTTGGTGAGGGCAGGCCAAGGTGATCAGATACGAAGGCAGGGACGGGGTAGGGGACGGATTCACAGATTCTTTATGAAGAATGGCTTCAGCCGCCCAAGGACAAGGCCTCGTTGAAAAAAAAGGCTCTAGGAAGCCTGTCTAGAGGGTCTCTGTCACCGTGTCCCAGCCCACAGCCCCGAAGGTCAGGTGGGCGCCCTCGGTGGAGAGAAAGCAGAGGGGACCGCTGGCCTGCCCAGACCTCGAGCCTGCCTGCCCTTTGTCCCTGCAGGCCTTCTACCCCTTTCTTTGACCTGCTGCAGCACCGGTATCAGCAGCTCTGGGTGCAGGAACAAAAGGCCACCCAGAAAGCCATTAAACTGGAGAAAAAGCACAAGGTAAGTGCACCCCCCAGAGTGGCGAGGCCCCTGTTGGGGCGGGAGCAGAGGGAGGGGCTGGCCCGGCAAAGCTTCGAGATGGACATTCGTGCACCTTTGTCCCTGGGGTCTGGGGGGGTGGCAGTCAAGCCGCCTGGTGCCACTGGCTGCAGGGATCTTGGTGACGGTCACGCCCAAGCCCTTCTCAAGCCCTGAGAGTGGAAGGTTCCGGCCCCGGCCCTGCCTCTGTGTCAGACTCGCGGGTCTCCCGACTCTCAGCGGGGGAACTCCTTCCACTAAACCTCCCCACGGCTTTGCACATCGGGAGATCTGATTTCGAACGAATCTGGCAGAAACGCGCCCGGTTTTACCTGTAAAGAAAAGGCTAGTAAGGCAGGCTGCCATAAAGAGCACATTTTATTACTCTTTAGGAATACGCTTTGGGGGCGTGTGGCTGGCTCAGTCGGAAGAGTGTGCGACTCTTGATCTCGGGGTTGTGAGTTCGATCCCACGTTGGGGGTCGGGATTACTTAAATACATAATTTTTAAAAAAAAAAAAAGGAATACAGTTTGTTTCACATGAAGCTGATGGATAGGCCACACGCTGGACCCCTTCCCGTACATCACGTACCTCGTTTCATTGATGTTTGACAAAAGTCCCTGACGTGGGTGTCATTCCTGCTTCCTGGGCACGCAAATTGAGCCCCGGGGAGGCGGTGCCTGCGCAGGGAAACTGAGGCTGAGGACAGAACCGTGTCCTAACGCTGCCAGTTGCTAACGGTGTGTGAGCTGCAGCCGATCCAGGCTGAGGTTCACGCAGCGCTACACAGATTTCATTAGAAACGCGACCTTAGTGTCTCTGGTTGTTACGGCAATCGCGGCCAGTCCGGTCCCTACGCCCAGCTCGGTGCAGACAGCTGGGCCGAGCGCACACCTGTGTTCCTGCGTCCTCTCTCCTGAGCAGCCCGTGAGGCTGGGCTCTCTGTGTGGGGAAACTTAGGCTCCGAGGGATTGAGAGCCAGGCCTGGACCTGGGTGTGTCCAGCCCCAGAGTCTTGGCTTTTTTTTTTTTTTTAATTAAAAAAAATTTGTTTAATGTTTATTTATTTTTGAGAGAGAGAGAGAGAAAGAGACAGCTCATGAGTAGGGGAGGGACAGAGAGAGAGGGAGACACAGATTCCGAAGCAGGCTCCAGGCTCTGAGCTGTCAGCACAGAGCCCGACGCAGGACTCGAACTCACGAACTGTGAGATCATGACCCGAGCCGAAGTCGGACGCTTAACCGACTGGGCCACCCAGGCGCCCCTTAATTTTTTTTTAATGTTTATTTACTTTTGAGAGAGAGAGAGAGACAGACCAAGCACGAGCAGGAGAGGGGCAGAGAGAGAGGGAAACACAGAATCCCAAGCAGGCTCCAGGCTCTGGGCTGTCAGCACAGAGCCCGACGCGGGGCTCAAAGGCACGAACCACACGATCATGACCTGAGCAGAAGTCGGACGCTCAACCGACTGCCGGCTCCTTTGATGGCGAGGTCCTGCTCTTGCTGATTAAGGGAGTGCCCATCATGGAGTTCAGCAACGGGGCAAAGATGTTCTAGAACCGACCTGGGGACTGGAAGAGTCTTACCAAGAATTCTGGCGTCTTCAGGCCAGGCCAGGAGAGGCACCGAGGGACAGAGGGCGCCAGTCTCCCCAGCCCCGTGGCGGGCTGCCAGGGCCCCTCCCGCGCTGTTCTTGTCATCGGTAGAGTAAGAGACACCAGCTCATTAAAAAGCAGAATGCCGTAATAACATTTTAAAAGCAGCCCATGACTAGTTTATTCGTTAATGGCTCAAGAAAAGAGTCAACGTACTATGATAACGACCAGTTTCAGAGGGAGCCCTGCCATGACAGACTGCTTTATAGCTCCAATTTGGTCGTGGTTTTTAATTAGCGGCAATTTCACGGCAACTCAGAGTGTTGCGAATCCGTGGCAAACCAAGCTCCCATCGTCTGACTCTAGAGACGGCCGGTGGCCAGTGCCCCTCCTTGTTCAGCAGAGCACCCCACTAATGCGACGGCTCCACCCCAAGCACTGGTGGGGACCCGGGGTGCTCCGGGGCCGAGGGTCCAAGTTCCCTCACTGGGCGAAAAAGACCCTTAGTCGGAGGGTCCCGGTCCCCTCATTGGGCAAAAAATCGGTCAGCTCAGATGAGGGCCTGCCATGCCGTGCCTGGTGCATAGAAGGCACTGGGAAAACACTTGTGGAAACAGCCCCAGGGTTCTCTTCCTGTTCCAAGGATCTCTTGCTGTACGTTGTCTAACAACCGGCTGTAAACACCCAGATCGACAAACCCTCGGGCTGCTGTCGGGGTTGATAAACCACGTATTGGGGTAGGGTGATAAGATGGCTAGTCTGGGAGGCCAAGTTGCTGCCATCCGAGGGGAAGCCTGTCTCCCTCCAGCACCTAAGGATGTCCTGGGGTTTTGATGGCGGTCACCTCCAACGAAATTCTCGGCAACAGCTTCCGTTTTAGCGGGTCATCATCCCGGCCCCTCTACTCAAAGCTGAACTCAGCAGATTCTACAACTGACCCTGTCTGCCTGGCATCAGTGACCCGTTTCCAGTGGAGACCCTTTTCCATTTAGAAAGGTGCAGCGGGGTGCCTGCGTCCCTCCAATTCTGAAGGCCGGCTCAGTCGCTCCTGGCTGGACAGCCTCTCTGCTTTGGTCTGCGGATACTTTCAGAACCGTTCTAGAAGGTGGAGAAGGCAGCCGATCCAAAGGGCTTCTACGTTATCCACCGACACGTTCGATAAGATTATTACAAACGGTTGACAAAATACACCGGTAAACGGGGTTCGGTGGGGTGGTGGCATCTCCCGCGACATCCGGCTTTGCTTTTATCGTCTGTCGGCCGCACCTGTCATGCGCCTCACGTCACAGCCGCGGATCGGCTGCGGTAGGAGCGGAAAGTTCATCAGATTCTGCCATCAGAACAGACGGGACGCGGTGCTGGTGGCCCCCAGGGCAGATCCGGACTTTGCGGGCCTGGAAGTTTCTACACGTTGGAGGTCCTACTCAAGGGGAGTGGGAGATACCAGCTTCCAGTTACGAGACGAGCGAGTCGCGGGCAGAAAAGAGACAGCACCGGGGATACGGCCAGTGCCGAGGTGATAGCGTGTGGTGCCAGACGGAAGCTGCCCTCGTGGCGAGCACTTGTCACATCTCTGTGTTGTACACCCGAAACCAACCTAACATCGTGTGTCACCTGGACTTCAATTAAAAAAAAAAAAAAAAAAGAGGGGCGCCTGGGCGGCTCAGTCGGTTGAGCGTCCGTCTTCGGCTCGGGTCACGATCTCACTGCTCGTGGGTTCGAGCCCCGCACCGGGCTCTGTGCTGACGGCCCGGAGCCCGGAGCCTGCTTCGGAATCTGCGTCTCCCTCTGTCTCTGCCCCTCCCCCACTCATGCTCACTCGCTCTGTCAAAAATAAATAAAAACAGGTTCTAAAATTTTTTTTTTTAAAAAGGAAAGGAAAGAAAAAGTGCACAAAACATATTAGTGTAACAAGTCTTAGAGAAACAGAGCCCACGAGTGGGCCTCTCCAGGGCCTTAGTGGGGACCCTATCCCACGAGGGTCCCCAGAGCTCACGCCATGGCAGGTCACGGGAAGTTTACCTCCGCACGAAGCAGCCCTGCCAGTTTTAGGGCCAAAGCAGAAGATCAGAACAACACGCTCGTGGCCCCCAGCGGTCCCACAGTCCACTGAGCAGAGCGGGTGCCGTGAAGTCAGACTGGGAGGACCGTGAGCCGGGGGTCTGCAGCACAAGGAATGCCAGCCCTCTGCCCTCGCCCCCCACCCCGTCCTCACAGCCCACGCTCCTCCAGGGAAGCACCCAGTTCCGCATCTCTCTGGCCTGCAGGTGATCCTGGGGAAGCTGTATGAGACCCGGAGCAGTCAGCTGCGAAAGTACAAGCCGCCCGTGAAGCTGGACGCCCTCTGGCATATGCCTCAATTCCAGAAGGTCAGTCTCACCTCCACCTGCCCCTTCCCGCCCCGAGGGCGGATGCCCCTCACTTTGGCGGGTCCTCACCTGTCTGCTAGGCAGTGAGAGTCTGTGGGCTTCTAACCATTGATTGGCATAATAACAGCAACTATTATATATATATATTTTATAATTTTTTTAAAAGTTTATTTAATTATTTTGAGAGAGAGAGTGGGGAGTGGGGAGGGGCAGAGAAAGAGGGAGACAGAGAATCCCAAGCAGGTTCTGCCCTGTCGGCGCAGGGCCTGACGCGGGGCTCGAACCCAAGAACCGTGAGATCCTGACCTGAGCTGAAATCATTCTGCAGACAGGGAGCACGGCCAACGTGGGCTTAAGCGGCAGCCTTGCGCTGGACCCGGGCCGTCTGACCACAGAGCCTGGGTGTCTGTCCCCACAGTGGACACTGTCCCGGCCAAACCCCCCCCCCCCCCCCGCCACCGATGGGGTCGTTGACCCACCACATCCTGCACTGGGGACTTGAGGGGGAGGACGGCCCCTCACCACTGGTGCTAAACCCCCCAGCAAGGTGGCGTCCGTCCCTGGGGGGAGGGGAGCAAATGTCCACTAGGGGCTGACATAAGGGGGTGACACACACCCAGAACGATCTAGCACCCGCCGTGCTCCCGCCTCTGAACTGAACTGGGGTTCGCTAGGCCACGTGGCCCTGTCACACCCAGAGGGGGATTCATCTTCCGAGTCTTTTAGCAGGGGAAGAACGTGAGGGCCGGGGGCATTGTCCACAGGAGATTTGGGGACAGCAGCTTCCGAGCGGCAGGGGAGCTGGCCGTGCCCAACTCGGGCCCCGCGCGAGCCTTTCTAGGGAGCCACAGGGGCACGTGCGGCCCCAGGAAGACAGCTGGACAAAGCCACATTTCTGGCCAGCCCAGGCCACCCGCGGCATTGACTTAAACTGCAATTTAGACAATGAAGGGGCCAGTGGCTTCCTGAGCCTAATGCAATCGAACAGGCTGCTGAGTTCCGCGGAGAAGCCTGCCTGCCCCCCGACGCGGCCTCTTGCGTCCTGCCCAAGTGGCCTCCGTCAGCACATGTCAGTGACCATCCGCCCGCAGCCCGTCAGCCCTCACCGCCCCGCACTCGAACACGACCGGCCGCCGAGCGGGAGATGCCGGGAGGCCCTGCCCGCGTCGCTTTGTGTGTAGCTTCCCCAGCCTGGCCTGGCCGCGCGGCTCAGCTCTGGTCTCTCCGTCTCCCCCAACCTCCTGCCTTTCTAGCCTCGTTTCGCCCCTACTTCTCTCTCCACAGCCTCCGCCCCAGCCCCTCCTTCTGTTGTTTGTCCCCCTTTGCTCTTTCCGCTCTGGTTTTCTCTCTGATTTGCCCTGGGATGCTGCCCCGGGGAGGGACGGGGACCCAGGGCTCCACGGACACGAGACCACCCTCCCCCCACCCCCGCAAACGTCACTCAGCCTCAACCCCCAGCCCCTCGGCTCCGATTTGGAATCTGCCCGTCGCCTCGAGGCAGTAGACAAAGGAGGGCTCGGGCGGTCTTGGCCCAGCGGAGCAGGGAAGGGGCCTCCCCCCCCAGCCCCTCCCCGCGAGGCTGCCGCGTCGGGGGGCGGGTGTGGCGCGCCAGTGTCCCCACGGTGCCCGGCCCAGGGTGGGTGTGCAAGCACAGAAGCGAACGAACAAGTTTCTGTTTTCAAGAGAGGGGACTGGGCTGAGCCGTCCTTCCGTTCTAGACCGTTGTTATGAAACACGGGCGGGAACCACGGGAGGCATCCTGTGATGGTGCCCTTTTGCTCGGGGCCCCACCTCGTGCCAAGTCACGTTCACGGCTCAGTACGCCTCATCTTCAGAACGAGTGCCCCCGACTCCTCCGGGGGCACAGAGCCCCGGGGTGCACAGCGTGTTTGCCATGTTTTCGGGAACGTTCGCGGGGTTCCGGAAGTTCCTCTGGAGCAGGGCTCATCCCTGGGCGCCGCCTTGGACAGCCCCGAAGAGTCCCCAGGCACCCCACCCCAGACTGATGCCTCTTATGGATACAGCGCTCAGAACCCACCCCCTTTGGGGAAATACCTCCAACGAAAAGTATCTCGTAGAAAGGGTGTCCCCATTCCACTGATGTGGAAACTGAGGCTCAGAGGGGCAAAGGAACAGGCCCTGTTTGAAAGGGTCCCAGATTCCATCCAGGGCTGCAGAAGCCTCCTGAGAATCCTTCCCTCGCCCTGACTCCACACCCAGCCCGTGCGTCTTCAGGACGGCAGGGCCCCTCTCTCCCCTTCACAGTATGTATCCTCACTGCAATTAATTAGTTAATTGGGCAATTAGTCGTCCATCTTCCCCAGCAAAATGTGAGCCCCCGAGGACCATGCCTGTTGTGACCCCCACCGCATCCCCAGAGCCCCGCACCCAGTGAGCGATCCGTAAATGTGGAAAGAATGAAGGGGCAGATGAATGAATGAATGAATGAATGCCCAGCGCGGCCCTGAATGGCAGAAGAACTAAAAAGCCTTTCAGAGACCTGAGGAAGGCCCCTTCCCAGCCTGAGCCTCCCGGCGTCCCCCCATCCCTGGCCACCCCCCGACCGGGTCTGGGCTCAGGAGGGCCAGCGCAGGGGCAGGGGCGGTGGGGGCTACGCGGCGTCCTGCGCGAAGCCCCAGGAGGGTCTTTGTGCCTCGTGTCTGTGCCGAGCCACCGCCCCCCCCTCCCCACCCCAGCCCCATTATGAAAGGGAAAAGCGCTTCCAAAAAAGTTGAACCTGTCACAGTGATGGATAACCTAAATGGACTCTCCCCGCTCGCGAACAGATGTCGACGCTGAACCCTGTCAGAAATAATTAAACACCTTTCACATGGAAAAGCAGCAGGCAGGGGCGCCGCGGCCCGCTCCCTGGGCTGGGTCAACGCGGAGCGAGCCGGCTTCCTGCACCGGAGCGGCCGCCCCCGTCAACGGGTCACCCGGAGACCCTCCCCACCCCGGTGCCACACGGGGCCCCGAGCGGCCTTGTGAGCCCCCGAGGGGACCAAGGAAAGCAGAAGGGACACCCGTCGGTGGACGTCGTTGTCAGCCGCTGGGCTGCCTGGGATCGCAGCGTTCCTCTCTGGTCCGTGCCACCAGCAATTGCCATGGATGGCCAGGGCCCAGAGACAGGGTCAGCCCACGGCTGGCAGGTGGCCAGGGCGTTTATACGGTGCCACCGGCCGGCTAGAGGCTCTCTGGGCCTCAATTTCCTCATCTGAAAATGAGGGGTAGCATTGTTCTTTTTTCTTTTTAATTGTTTTTAATGCTTTTATTTATTTTTGAGACAGAGCATGAGCAGGGGAGGGGCAGAGAGAGAGAGGGAGACACAGAATCCGAAGCAGGCTCCGGGCTCTGAGCTGTCAGCACGGAGCCCGACGCAGGGCTCAAACCCACAGACCGCGAGATCATGACCTGAGCCGAAGTCGGACGCTCAACCGACTGAGCCACCCAGGCACCTCTAGCACTGTTCTTTTTTGAAGTTTGTTTATTTATTTTGAGAGAAAGCGTGAGTTGGGGAGGGGCAGAGGGAGAGAATCCCAAGCAGGCTCTACACCATCAGCACAGAGCCCGACACGGGGCTCGAACCCACGAGCTGCCAGATCGTGACCTGAGCAGAAGTCGGACGGAGCCCCCCAGGCGTCCCGAGGGGGTAGCCTATGCTTCTGGGTCTCTTGCAGCCTAAGGCTCATGATCCCAGATTCACTGGTCAGAGAGCGGTGTGGGAGGGAGTTTGGTGGCTCTTGGTGGTGCCAGACCCCTAAACCCAGACCCTTCGTCAGCTTCCCGTGCTGGGGGACGGGATGTGAACTCTCTCCCCGGAGTGGAGGGATCGCTGGGCTTGGAGCCAGTGCCCTCTGTGCCCCTGGCAAAGGGACTCCTGCCCTTTACTAACGTGCGGGGGGCAGCCAGCGGGGAGGGAGGAGGGGGCCGCGTGCTGTGCCTGTGTGTGCACAGGACTCAGGGTCAGACACACCCGGGTCACACGGCGAGCCTGCCGCCCTGTCACCCTGTCCGAGTCCCCATTCCTTCCTCTGAAAAAGGGCTCAGCCCGACTGGATGAGAGCACACGTACACATTTAACAGGGCACCTGGACCCTATTAAGGTGCCAATAAATGGCCTCTGGCCTGCGGGATGGTCCTGATGATCATTCATTCATTCACTCACTCATTCATTCACAAGTCTCGGCGAGCACCTTTTCGCCAGGCCCCGTTCTCCGTGCCGATGCCATACTGCTGTAACAGCCGCTGGCGCCCGGCGGGGGTGGGGTGGACAAGACGGACAGAGGGGTGGACAGCTAGATGGGGGAGGTCTGGAGCAACTCCTCGCCGCCAGTGTCCGGGGTTTGCCGCCTGGAAAGGTGGGGCTGGGGACAATCTGAATGACGGTACTCCCATCAACGCAATCCTGTTCACCTGCCTCTTGCAGGAACCTGGTCAGTTTTTCCCGGGGAAGGGGCCAGACATCCCGGCCTGCCTGTCGGGAGGTGGGATTGTTCATAATGCCACCTTCTGCTGGCAAAAGTGACCCCGTCTGAACCGCATATCCTACGGCCACCTGATACTAAGCCAAGAAAAGCAGACGGTTTATCCCTCCTTACAAAGACTGCCAGCGATAACGGCCCAAAGACAAATGTCTGGGGTGAGTGTGCCCACGTATTTACGGCGGTGCCACTGACGGAGGTGAAAGCCTGGATGTGCCCGTCGAAGGGCACTGAAGATAACGACTGTAGTCTATGTAATGACCACTTCCTAACACCTTACTGGGGGAAGGAACCTGTGCTGTGTGACGTCATTGGGATACAGGCGCCCACACATCTGCGCAGGTGCCTGTGCTCGAGGACAGGCGTCCAGAGGGACGGGTCCCCAGGTGGCAGCGGCGGTGACCTCTGGGGCGGGGTGGGGCTGTCTGTGATGCTCTTTTCCGCATTGTTGGAGTGTTTTGCAGTGAGTACATGGCTTTTACAAAAGCAGGAAGGCCGTTGTCTTTTTTAAATGTGTCTGAAGGTTGAGGACGCTACGTCTTTCCGCGGGTCCTTGTCCCCAGTGCCCAAGCGCCATTCAGCTCAGTCCTTCCAGGACCCACAGGTGCTCCGTGCTGCTGGCCACGGCGGGTTTTCCGCCGCGGGTTTCCATCAAGGGCAGAGGTCAGAAGCCAGCGCTCCCCCTCCCCCAGCAGTGAAGGCGGCTGGCTCCCCGAGTCTGCCTCTCTATGGCCAAACCCATGTCACGTAATTGGAGATTCCTAAACCCATTTTAGAGGGAGGTTTGCCCAAGCGTCCCGAGGTCACCCTTCACGGCGAACGCTGCGCCTCTCCCCGGACCGACCTGTCTTTCTTCCACAGTGCCAATACCCCCTGACATTACATAGCCATTCAGTCACTAAAGTATGAACAAATTGACTATATTTTCATCTGGCTTTTGGTTTCAGCCCCACTGCTTTAGAATAATGGCCCAAGCTATTAAGCTAACAGTTTGATTTACAAGCCCTTGTGCTCTGAATGCTGGGATCAGACTCCTCTCTTTGTGGAAGACTAACCTTGCCTCGGGTCTCCTGGGCCCCTGGCTCCCTAATAGAACCCGAGACGGCGGGGGGAAAAAAATCAGCAGTCAGCCAAGCAGTGACACCCGGAGATGCAGCTGATTAGTGAAAGCTGCTGAATCTAAGAAAAGGATTTTCTTTCCCACCTTTAAGCTCCCTTACAAATCATAGCCGGCTGGAAAGTTAACTCTCTGTTAAACCCCCGGAGCGGGCTCCGAGCCTGTCCACCCGGCTGCCACCTCCTCTCCAGAGGGCTCCACAGGGCCAACTAAAGATGAGCCCGTCTCCGGACAGGTGTGTCCAGCCCCGAGGTCCCTCTTTCCAGACCCAGGAAGGGCCGATGCCAGCTCTCCTGCCCCTCCCCGAGGCCCCTGCACCAGGGACGTATTTTAAGAATCCTGTCGCTCCGTTTCATTGGAAGAAGAATCAACCCCTGTTGTGGCGTAGGGCACCGGGCACAGGGACGGGATGTGTCACACGCGGAAACAGGGCAATAGGAAGCGTGATTCAGAGGTCCTGGTGCAGCTGACATTTCTCCCCTAAATACAGATGCCCCCGTTATAAACCAGATCAGTGTGCAGAATAGAGAAGAAAGTAGAGGCTTAATTGGTTTTACATAATCTGGCACCTTGGAGGGACAGAAGTCTTAGGCACCTGCTCATAGGTGACATTGCCGCTCAATGCTGGCAAGTCACAAAGAGCCAGAGCTGAAGGCTCTGGGGATGGGGGACAAGAGGAAAGGGATTGGGGTCCTGGAGCATCAGGACGAGTCTGGGTGCCCTGGTCACAGAGGGAGACGTCAGGCGTCTATGTGGGGGCCCCGAGAAGCGGGAGCTGGCACTTCTAACCGCACTAGCCCTGCAACCTGGGGACCCCCAGCCCGACTGTCCCCTTAACATTTCCGGTGCCTGGGAACTGTGAGTTCACTACAGAAAGCTCCTCTCCCCGACGGGGGGGCGAAAACATTTCCAATTTTGTGTTGAAAGTCAACCAGGGGGCGCCTGGGTGGCTCAGTCGGTTAAGCGTCTGACTTCGACTCAGGTCATGATCTCGTGGTCCATGAGTTCGAGCCCCACGTCGGGCTCTGTGCTGACAGCTCAGAACCTGGAGCCTGCTTCCGATTCTGTGTCTCCCTCTCTCTGCCTCTCCCCAGCTGGTGCTCTGTCTCTCTCTCTCTCAAAAATAAACATTAAAAAAAAAATTTTTTTTTTAAAAAGGAAGTCAACCAGAAAATCGACCAGTTTGTTTTGGCATCATATATATATTTCTAACCTCTACAGATAGCTAGAACCTCACCTTGAATTTGGGGAGTCGATGGGACCTTGGGGGTCTCCAATTTCTTCTTCCAGCTCATCCCCAAGAGAACAATTCCTGCTGATCTAAAGAGACTCTCCCGACTTGAGCAGGAGTTGGGGCTCATCTCTGAGTGCCTCATTTCCAAGTGTCCCCACCCATCAGCCTCTGTCACTGGGCCCCCGAGCCATCACCATGATGGGATCCAAAGCCATCTAGCACTGGCCAGCAGAAGGT
Organism: Panthera uncia; assembly: GCF_023721935.1. Taxonomy (NCBI): domain Eukaryota; kingdom Metazoa; phylum Chordata; class Mammalia; order Carnivora; family Felidae; genus Panthera; species Panthera uncia. The sequence goes on from NC_064807.1 coordinate 87,735,508, forward strand.
GCCAGCAATAAACAGTGTTAGATGATTTGCCTGGGTACACTCAGGGTTCATCCAAACTGAGCTTTGTCAAAAGTGCGGCCAAGACGAACCAAGAGGCTGGCATCCTTGTATCTAAAAGCCACAAGCAAATAAACACGCCTCCTCCCCCCCCCCCCCCCCCAGCCACCGCCCCGATGTCCTTCAGGGATGCAAAGTCCACTGGCGTCAGAGAGCTCGTGTTGGGGAAAGTTAAGAGGATGGGGTGTTTCCTGGCTTCTTCCCTTCCTCTCCTCAAAGAGGTCCCAGGAAATGACGCATTAGATCACGCAAAAGAAGGTAGGTATGTGACCCGGGGCCAGCAGCTGGGCAAGCAGGGGGACGTGCGTCCAAGATGTTCCTCGGAGGCGGCGTTCCCAAAGGCAGTGACAATGACCACACCCACGGCTTGAGGAACAGTCTCATTTCCTGGAGATGCTCCCAATAACTCTCTGTGGCCGAGAAGAGCCGTGCTGTCTCAGAGGTGAGGGGACGGAGGCGTGGGGGCCTAAAGTCATGGGCCCCGGGTCCACCAATAACGAGTGGCAGAGTGGGGGCTTGGCCCTCCGGCCGGCTGCCCCAGGCCGCAGGCCTTGGTAGAGCCAGTAAATACTACTGACCTAAAACTGAGGTCGGAGGCCAGCTGGGGGCTAAATGCAGGACCCGGGAAGGAGAGTGAAGAGTGGTCAGGAACTCGGGTTTTATGGGTGTCCAGAGGGTCGTGGCCATAGCCCTGCTCTGGCTGATTTAAGCTCTTGCAATAAACGAAACTTCCCACTGCCCTGAAAGCCTTTAGACCTTGATAAAACCCCTGAGCATCTTTTAAATTGCAGTTTGGCCCCAAGGCCAAAAAGGAAAGAGGCCATTGATCGCTGGCTTGCCCTATGAAAAGGCGTGAGGCAGAGAGGGAACCTGGCGGGAGGGCTGAGACTGTGGGCTCCCCTGCCTCGCGCCGGCCTCCGCTCCTGCACCTGTAAAGTGGGCGTAGAAACGGAAGGCAGGTGCAGTCATGCGTGTAAACCGCTTGGCATGAGCTTGGCCAGGGGACGGGCGGGCTTTGGCGTCCTGTCCTATAGACACGCAGGTCTCAAACTTGGCTGTGTCTGGGGTCCTCTGAGGAGGGCTCTAAAATGCAGATTCCAGGGCTCCACCCAGGAGCCAATCTAGTGGGTTTGGGGTAGCCTCCAAGCCTGCCTTTCCAGCAAGCAGATCCTGAAGTTCCCTGGGTCAATGTCACCTGCTTTGCACAGGGATGTTTAAAGCCTGTATTTACTAGGGCTGGTGGGTGCACATCCATATGTCTGCTATGAAGCATGCTGGGGCCTTCCAAAGGAAGCATGCCTGTGGGAGGCAGGTTCTCGTCTGTTAAACAGCCCTGAGGATTATGAACTTCTGTCTTAATCTGCGCAGGCTGCTAGAACAAAATACCATAGACTGGTTGGCTTAAATAGCAGACATTTATTTCTCTCAGTTCTGACGGCTGCACGTCTGAGATCAGGATGCCAGCATGGCCGGGTTCTGGTGGGACGGTCCCTGTCTTGCAGAAGGCACTCCCCCCCTGCCCCCACCCGCCTGTGTCCTCACTTGTGAACTTGAACTGCCTTTCTCTGTATCTGTGAGTGAGATTGTGGTTACAGACGTCCATCGGTATCACTGGAATCCTTTTTAAAAAATTTTTTTTAATGTTTATTTATTTTTGAGAGAGAGAAAGAGAGAGTGTGAGCTGGGGAAGGGGCAGAGAGAGGGAGACACAGAATCCGAAGCAGGCTCCAGGGTCTGAGCTGTCAGCACAGAGCCTGACGCGGGGCTCGAACCCATGAACCGTGAGATCGTGACCTGAGCCGAAGTCGGACGCTTAACTGACGGGGCCACCCAGGCGCCCCCACTCGAATCCTTTAATGCAAGAATCGATGTGACTGTGCCCTGCGTGGCAGTTTCCGGAAAACACCACGGTCAGCTTTGTAGACTGCTAATAATGGTAATAACAGCAGCAGCCACTGTGTCTCGGGTGCTTACTCTGTGTGCCACGCACTGTGCCAGGGGCTTGGCAATGACCCCATGGGATGGGGGGGTAGGACTCTACATCGTCTTCAGAAAGTCTCTGCTTTATGCAACTCTTGAATGCCTTATTTCACATCCTGCACAACTAATTCATTAGGCCCCTGGAAATCCCTTGGGAGGAGACAAGGTACAGACATCGAAAAAAATAAGTCACCCTTTCTACTTGGCAAAGCAGATGGAGAGGTTCTCTAGAATGCCTGAATCTCAGATGCATTTCTAACGGCTCTGTTACCTTATTTCAGGCTCCTAATCCATCCATCCATCCATTTATCCATCTGTCCATCCATCTGTCCATCCATCCATCCATCCATCCATCCATCTGTCCGTCCATCCATCCATCCATCTGTTCATCCATCCATCTGTCCATCCATCCACCC
>NC_064807.1:87737970-87749067 GCF_023721935.1 Panthera uncia
TCCATCCATCCATCTGTTCATCCATCCATCTGTCCATCCATCCACCCATCCATCCATCCATCTGTCCATCCGTTCATCCATCCACCCGTCCATCCATCCATCCATCCATCACATCCATCCATCCACCTAGCCATCTAGCCCAGATTTGTTCAGTGTCTATGGGGTACCCCTAGCAGTTGAGTTACCTCAAGACCTTTGAAGTCTCCTGTTTGTTGCTATTTCCCCAGAACAGGGTCCAGAATATGGTATAACATCCTCACTGTTTAGCTGGGGACACTTCACTCTAATTCCTATTTGTGAACGGACAGGGTCAGCCTCATCCACCACAGGAAGGTTCTGTTTCTTCTTAAGGGTCACCTCAAAAAATCCTTCCTGCTCATCATGCCAATAAGGGAAAGGGGAAAAGACACGAGACCTCACCAGGAGCACCCCAACCCAATGGGCCGTGGACACCAAACATCTGAGTGTGTCCCCAGCTTCCCTGGCAGAAACGCACGAGTCGTTCAACAGCCTATATGAATAAGCGATAAGGCACTCACTGACGGGCACTGTACGGATGGCTCAGCAAAGGACTTAATTTGCAACCAAGTGCAAAATCAAAGACCCTGTCAACCGAGGAACCGCGCGCCCGGATAACCACCTTGCACTACCTGAGAAAGCATCGTCAGGTAAATTTCCAGAGAAAGTAATTAAGGAATCCCCATTGTCTAAAATCAGCCGCAAAATTTGGAGCTCTGGAATTTGACGCTCGCTGGGGATCTGGTGTCTCCTCCCGGCCTGATCCGTCATCAAAACGAACAGGGGAGGCTTAAGGGGGGGGATCGGCTGGTGTGCTCCCCCCTCACCCTCCCGAAGACGCCCCTCCAGTGTCTTCCTCGTGTTCCTGCAGGCGTCCTCTTGTCGGAGGAGTGGTAGGCAGCAAATGAGGTCACCGCTTGTGGGACGGGGGTGAGATTAATACACAGATCTGTAGACCTCTCTGAAATCTGCAAGCACCAATTAATATTTATCAAGTACCCATGGCGTCCACGATACCAGGCATCAACATGCAGAACATACAGTCCCTGGCATCGGGGAGTCTACGCTCCGATTCAAAAGCTACACACAGATGGATGGCCCACGTGCTTGGAGGCCCCCCACCCTGGTGGGACAGCCCATTGTGAGTGTGCGTTAATATTTATAGCGAGTGGCCTCTTCTGACGGAGGTGATGTCGAATTTTCGTCCAGGCACAGCCCGCTGGCCTCCCCGAAGTGGCTGGGTGCGGCGTTGGGGGGGGGGGGGGTCCGCTCACAGACTCCCTCCAAGGGTCTCAGCGACACGCCTCCTTCTCTAAGTCCCTCCTTGCCTCTTACTTGAGCTTGAAGACGGGTCTGCCATGACTGTCCAGACCGTACCCTTGGAGGTTTCTGAGCGCAGAGAGTGGGCTAAGCAGCCACCCGACGGAATACCCCATCTCCCGTTGGCAGCTGGACGCCCCACGGCCGCCTCCCCAGAGAGCAGCACCGGGCAGCGTCCCATCATCCGGGCTCTGGAAAGAAGAGCCCCCCCCTCCCCCGCCCCCCGCTCCCTGCCAGCTCCACCTGTCACGACGTCTGTTGACAACCCCATTTGAAAACGGCCGGCACCGCGGCCGTGAAGGCTCGTTCTGTCTCCCATTCGCTCCTTCCCCAGCCCGGTTTTGAAAGGCGAAGATTCTGGGAGGCACACGCACCCGCCTCCCCCCTCCGCCCCCCTGCAGGCCCCGTCACGGAGGGAGAGAGGCGGCAGCCTGGGTGAGCGGGGCTGAGGGGCCTCCTCACCTGGCCCCACGGTGCACCGCCTCCAATTAAATCAAAATGGCTTGTTTTTAATGGTCTTTTACACTGACAAGTGGGCGATCATTTTGGGCCCACTAGCTGTCAGGGAGCGGAGGCAAATCCTCGGTTGATAATGCCCAATGCTTCCAATTAGGAGCCGGGGCCGCTCCTGGCGTGCTAACGATTCCCCAGCCGCCCCCCAGGCCCCTTTGGCGCTGGTGTTTCTTCCTGCCTGTTCCGCCGCAAATTACTGACACAAAACGGAAGGCCCCGCGTCTCCTCTGCCACGCCAGGCCGGGCCCTGTTGGGCTTAATGAGCCGATGGAAGTTTCGTGGCTCCGGCGCTAAATTCTTTTCTTGTTTGACAGCTGCTCGGCTAAGGCGAGTGTTGACCTTATAAAAGATTTAGTGTTTCTCATTATTTTCTGTCAAGCTTCACAAGTGATGGCTCTGCGGTTATCATTTGCATCCTGGGTGTGTGTGTGTGTGCGTGTGTGTGTGCGTGTGTGTGCGTGCGTGTGCTGGATGGGGGCTCCGGGGTGCAGACGGGGAACGGGAAGGGGTCCTTGTCTCCCTGCCTCGCATCTGGCTCCCACACGACAGCTTCCAGGGCGACACTCTTCTGGGGCTGAGCCGTTTCAAAGAGAAGCCGAGATGACGGGTGGCTCGAACCAAGGCTCCCGGGCCTCTCCGGGTGGGGCCTCCGTGGGGACCGGCCGACTCCCACGGCCCGGACGTGCCGGGCAAAAGGAGGATGTGAGCCGGACTCACTGCTGGGGACAGTGTTCGGGCCACACCTGAGGGTTCATCGAGAGGAACTCACTCCTCCCTTAGCGGCCCGTGTAAAGCCATCGCCCGCAAGCTTCCTCCCCTGGCTTTGCATCCTACACAAGGATTTGATGGTTTTTAAAAGCAGAATCGCTAAGAAAAAGGGGCACGTATCACTGCCCCGATGTGACAACGGTGGCATTGGTCAGTCCTTACTGTGATTCTGTGCCCGTGCTGCGCTGGGGCCGCCCCAAACTAACAAGGCTCAGGGGGGTCCGTGCCGTCTCCTTTGCCAGGCTCCTGCTGGCCTCCCCACCCGTCCCTTTCAGTCTCCGCGCTCTCTCCTCGCTCGCGGACCCCCTGGCCAACCCAGGTGAGGGTGACCCGCGGGGACCTGGAAAGGGAGACAGAGTTAAGGGCAGGTGAGCGCCTGGCTGGCTTCTCCTGTGGATTCTGAGTCTTTATTTGTCTCCAATAGAGGCGACCCTCTTGTCATCTCTTAGAACAAAAACGTGGCGCCCTCTCCCTCTTGTGACCACGGCAGACCTTGCCAACTGGTCCCTGCACACTTTTACACGAGCCGCGGTTCGGCCTGAGAAGATTTTATAGCAGAACAGCCACCATCGGTCTGAGCTGATACGATATGTGAAGTGAAACCTCCTCACCGTCCCTGCCTCAGCGTGGCCGTGCAAACAAACTGCTGAGTATTCAGAAAGTCCTCCTCTTCTCATGCTAGGTTGCTACAGTATGTATACAAGAGGAAATAAACGATAACCCACCAAAGGAGAGCAGATAAATTGGGCATCATCAGGACATCGCCACAACTTTGTTGGTCCAAACGATACTCGGTGCAAAGACAACCCACAGGATAGGAGCAAATATTTGCAAATCCCATCTCTGATACAGGACTTGTACCTATGAATATAAATATGACCCTTACAACTCAGTAATGAAAAGATAAATAATCTAGTCAAAAAATTTTTTTTAATTTTTTTAGTGTTTTTTAATTTATTTTTGAGAGAGACAGAGACAGAGACAGAGACAGAGCTTAACCGGCTGAGACACCCAGGCGCCCCCCCCCCCCATTGTTTTAAAATGTCTATTTTTGAGAGAGAGACAGAGTGTGAGCAGGGGAGGGGGCAGAGAGAGAGGGAGACACAGAATCTGAAGCAGGCTCTGGGCTCTGAGCTGTCAGCACAGAGCTCAACGCGGGGCTTGAACTCACGAACTGTGAAATCAGGACGTTGGACGTTCAACCGACTGAGCCACCCAAATGCCCCTATATTAAATAAAATGTTTAAAAAAATTTTTTTAACGTTTACTTATTATGGAGAGACAGAGACAGAGTGCGAGCAGGGGAGGGGCAGAGAGAGAGGGAGACACAGAATCCCAAGCAGGCTCCGGGCTCCGAGCTGTCAGCACAGAGCCCGACGCGGGGCTCGAACCCACAAACGGTGAGACGGTGACCTGAGCTGAAGTCGGACGCTCAACTGACGGAGCCACCCAGACGCCCCATTATAATCGAATTTTAAATGGCCGAAGGACCGTATAGACATATTCCTCCAAAGAAGATACGCAGATGGCCAATAAGCACATGAGGGATGTCCAACATCGAGAGGCATCAGGGAAACGCAAATCAAACCTCAGTGGGACACTGCTTGGGTCCCAGCAGCTAGGACGGCTGCGATAAAAACGAAACAAACACAGACAGTAACAAGTGTTGGCGAAGATGCGAAGAAATCGGAACCCTCCTACGTCGCTGGTGAGAATAAACGATGGTACAGCCACTTCGGAAAAAGCCCAGTGGGAAGTTCCTCCAAAGGCTAGAGTTCCCACGTGTTCCCCCCCCCCCACCGCCTCCCCACCCAGCGATTCCACTGCCAATTATCTCGCCAAGAGACGGGAAAACGTGTCCACGTAACAACTCGTACGTGCATGTTCACAGCGTGGTATTATTCATATGAGCTGTATGATACATGAATTATATCTCAATAAAGCTCTTTCAAAAGAAAAAAAAAAAAAAGGCCAGGCCCCTTGAAAAACAGGAGTAGCACACGAGTCAGATGAGTGTCCACTGTCCAGGTGCCATCTTTGGAGGCCGGAGCAGGATGTTGACTGGCTGCCATGCAAGGGCCTCAGAGAGGGAAGGAGGTCTGTTCTCAGTTCCCCCGATGGTCCAATATGACTCCCACTTCCCTGAAGCCCATGAAACTTAGAAGCTGAAGAAGCAGACGTGGGAGCTGACCTGGAGGTTTTCGGGGAGTTCAGCTCAACACCCCACCGTGGTGTTACCTTGTCACTTAGCCACCAGCGTCCGGCGAAAAGATTCATTGGCCAACTTTGGCCGCAGCCGTTGACTTGTTGACTTGCCTCAGCAAGTCCTCGTAAGTGCTCTAGAAATACTGGTATGACTTCTGGAAATAGCGGGTCGATTCTCCTTCTCAAAGGCATGCATGCTGGTCTTTCCTTCGGCGCCAGGAAGTCCCAAAGCGCCCCAGAGTCAGTGGAGGAACACCGGGATCCCCCCCCGCCCCCGCCCCGCCCAGTCCCTCCCTCACCTGGCATGGTGATTCCTCGAGGTGCCACGCTAGACCTTGCGGGGAGGCAGGAAGTTTGTTTCCTAAGCCTGAGCTTGGATGTTCTTTGAAAACACAGCATGTGTCAGCAGGGAGGGTCAGGCCCTGTGTCCTTGCTCTGTCTATTTTTGGACCACGGAGAAATTAGAGCCGGTAGCAGAATAACAACTTAGGGGACCAGATGTCTCAGGAGAGACTGTCACCCTCGTTAATTACTTAAGCTACAAACCGTCTACATCAGAGTTTGGGGCTCAGCCTGCTGGCCAATGGTGTCCTGCACTGATCTGTGTTCAACGGGGGCCTCTGACCTCCAGCTGCCCTGAACTTGACAGAAATTACTGACCTGGGACTGATCCATAATTTTCAAGGGCCCCTCATTAGAGGAGACAGCCCCTCAATCTTTTAAAGCCAAACCCCTCTCCCAGTCTCCTGAGTGGTTGCCACTTAAAAAAAAAACAAAAAGCAAACAACAACAACAACAAAAAGCCAATCCCCCACCAAAACTAAACTAAGATTTCTATAGCTGCTTTTTTTTTTTTTTTCTTAGCTCTTTGGCAGATTTTATTATTTTTTTTTCTTTATTTTTATTTTTAATCTGGCTATTTTTTTCTCAGATCCTGGCTTTTGCCTTCTCGGCCCCCAGACTTGGCCCTAGCAGGCTTGGTGTCCAGTTGGGGGACTATCGTGTGGCTAATGAGAGGGGACTGGAAGGTCAGGTGGCCCAGCTGCCCCTTTCAGTAGGACCGTGTCCAGGGCCTGGGCTGAGCCAGGGCACCTGCCCAGCGGCAGGTTAGTCCCTCCCGGCCGCCCGGTGCTCACGCACACACCCTCCACGCGCCACTGGTGTGGTGTCACAAAGGACAGCAGGGTCCATCCGTCTCTCTGCCATAAAGAGTCCCATGTCGCGGCTGCCCCCATGCCCTCCTACAGCAGAGGCCTGACGCGGAGGGAGAAGACAGAAAGGAGACCAGGAAAGACAGAAGGCAAAACGCTTCTCGCTCTTTTTAGCGTGTGGGTTAAAGCCAGTCCACCCGCCGAAGGCTGGTGTCACCAGGCAAAACGACCACGTCTTCCCTCCTTGGGTCCTGGAGGTCTTGTAGGCACTGAGATGACTGTGCCCAGTGAGCGGGAGGAGTCAAACGCGGGGAGAGTCCGCACAAGCCAAAGTCACAAACCGCTGGCTGGGAAACTTCATTTGGCCACAAAACTCATGATTCAGTTGGAATCATGCAAATCTCCAGAAAATAAATCTCCTAAAACAGAGTAACTCTTTCCGAGCTGTGCGTCGAGGGAGGAGCCCCCGCTCGCCTGCCTCCCTCGCCCCCGGGTCCCCTCTGCAAAATGCAGTTTCAAAAGCCCGCCTTGTGTCTTCACATTAAAAAGAGGAAAAGGCAATAATTCCTTTCAGGTGAAACTGACGCCCTCTCAGCTTCCTTCCCTGATCCCGGTCCCGACCCTCCCGAAGGCCGTGCCGGGCGTGACTTCCAGGCACTTCTGTCCTCCAGCTCTGCTTCATACACGTGCTTGCACAACACGGGGGTCTCTTGTAGGGTTTAAGTCTTTCAAAAAGGGCGTCTGGGTGGCTCAGTTGGTTGAGCACCCGACTTGATTTCCGCTCAGGTCATGATCTCTCGGTTCATGGGTTCGAGTCCCACATCGGACTCTGTGCTGACAGCGCTGAGCCTGCTTGGGATTCTCTCTCTCTCTCTCTCTCTCTCTCTGCCCCTCCCCGACTCTCTCTCTCTCAAAAATAAACATTAATTTTTTTTTAATCATTCATATAAACGGCATCACACATATGTTCTATTCTGTAAATGAAACTTGCTTTCCCCTGCAACATTGTTTTTGAGATTTATACCCGTTGACTCAGACAGACCTCGAGCGGCGTTGTCCCCTGGAACTTTCTGTGATGATGGCCATGTTATCCATCAGTAGCCACTGGCCACGTGGGGTTATTGAGCCCTCGGAATGTGCTTTAGTACGACAAAGGGGCTGAATTTTTCATTTCATTCCATTTCAGCTGCTTCAGATTTACGTAGCCGCATGTAGCTCGTGGCCACCATGTTGGACGCGGCCACTCTGGGGGGGTCAGGTTAACTGATGCAGAGCGTTCGACTGTGAACCGACCGGCTTTGGTTCATCCAGTCCCCACGGATGCACATGCAGTTGTTTCTAATACTTTTTATCCTGAATCCTACGATGAGGATTCTTGTATACTCGTCTCTCGGTGGGCATTTCTGAAGGTTTCTAAACACGGACTCTGGTTCATAGAGGGCGCGCAAGCCCAGCCTTTCCAGGTAACGCCAAACCCTCTCGAACGATTGTGCCACTTAACGCCCTTGCTAGTCGTCTAAGAAAGTTCCCGCTTCTAACGTCGGGCTCATTACCATTATCACCAGTGGGATGGGCAGGAAGTGGCATTTTCCTTACTTCCTGATCACAAACATTAGTTTGAGCTGGTTTCCTGTGTCTGCTGGCCTTCACATCTCCCCTCCGCGAACGGCCCGTTCATTTCTTCTTCCTGATTTTTGATCGCCGTGGGAGGGCAACACACTTTCACCTGCCTTATTCTTCGAGTCTCTGCCTGTATGTTATCCCCTCAGGAAGCCTTCTGTGGCCCCAAAGTATGAGTTTGATTGTCTGTATTATGAGCTCTTACAAATCTGGTACTTCCGGGGTACCTGGCTGGCTCGGTTAGTGGAGCGTGAAACTCTTGACCTCAGGGTTGTGGGTTCGAGCCCCATGTCGGGTTTGAGATTACTAAAAAAAAAATCTGTAAAAAAAAAAAACAGAAAGAAAGAAAAGAAAAACAAATCTGGTACTTATTTTCGTACTTAACACAACCCTAATTGAGTAATTAGTTGTGTGATTGTATTTTTATTACTGTTTCCTGGGTCCACCGTAGCAGAGGCTTTCTGAATTCCTCCAGTCTCCTGGTGCCTAGCACAGAGTCTGGTACATAGTGGATACTCAAATAACAAGTAGATAAACAAAAGGACAATGGCCACATCTTGTCCCCCAACCCAGATCACGTGGGCACCTGCTCCATAATGGCGACGCATCATTCTGCCAAGGGATTTTCTGTTGAAAATAGATCACGCTTTTCAGGGAAGCATGAAAAGTAAAAACTAAACACATACAAAGGGTCTGATTCATGCAAATTACCTTAGCACCAAAGAAATGAAATTAGAAATCAGTCACAAATGGAACTAATACAATTGCCTGGCAATTTAAAAAGCACACTTATAAATAACGAAAAGACCAAAGAAGAAACCCAGACGGAAATTTGATAGAAATTAGATGAAAAGAGAGCCGAACAAAAATAAATACACTCAAAACTCGAAAGCGAGACGAGATCAAAGTCAATTTAGAGGGCAAAGGCATTGCTCATGCTAGTTATATAAACGGTAAAGAGTGAAAGGTAATTAGCTAGCAGATGATTCTAGATGCTAAGAAGAGAAGAACGGAGGGACCGGCGTCAAAGAAGGAATCATGAAGTCTTGTGCAAAATTAACAAAGTGGTGAAGGTACAATTAAGAGTATGAATCAAAAGAAAAGCTGCTTCGAAGAAAGTGGACGGGAGGAGCACAGAGGCTTTCTTCTGCAGTGGGAGACGGAACCCGGGGCCAAGTAGGGCCACAGGCGGCAGGGGGTGGGCTCACGAAAGGGTGACGGGCTGGCTGCCGGGCTCGAGCTGGGCCAAGAACCGGAGAATCTCTTGCCCACCTTGGGGCCTGGATTTTTCATCTGTGCGGTTGGAGTCCGGGAGGTCCAAGGCCTCTTCCAACTCTGAGTTTCTGGGAATCTTTTGTTCCAGTTTGGTTGCAGAGAGTCAGAAAATATCAGCCGGGGAGGGGATTAGGATTCTTAGGACCAGCAGCGAACACTAATCTCTTTTGAGATCTGATGGCTGTTCAGCTCCTCTGCCTCATATCTCCCAGCCACGTTGATTTGCTTTCTTTCCTGCGATTTGCCCAAACTCTCCCCATCGCAGGGCTCTGGCAGGCTCCCACCTTTGCGGACTTTCTCCCTTCCTCTTCCCCTGCCCAGCCCCCTCATCTTCTCTAGAAAGGCCTTCCCGCCCCCCAGCTGGAGTTAAATCCCCATCCACAGTCCTGTTAAATTGCCATAAAGCACGCGTCGTGTTTTTAACGGCTGCCTCCCACGCCGTCTTGCAAGGTCCACGGGGGCAAGTGCCGTGGCCTGTGTCACTCACCGGCATATCCCCAGGAGTACCGCACGGTGGAGGTGTCCAGTCCCAACGCTATCTAGATGCTGCCCGTTCAAACAGGACCAGAGCCTTGGCCAGCCAGGGTAGAGCTGCCCCCGCCCGCCCTGCTCCTGGGGCCGCCCGCAGGCTGTGGCGCTCACCTCTTATTTACCTGCATGGACCCCAGAGTGACTCAGCCCCATTCAGCAAAGCTGTCTCCTGCCAAAGCCGCTACAATTTCTTACCTCCGGGCGGAGGCAGACCGCAGATGGCTTAATTTAGAAGCATCTCCGAAGGAATTCCTTGCTCTCTACTCTTCATCCTGCGACTCCAGGGGTCTGTGGGGTCGTGACCACACACGGCTTGAGGCCTGACTTGTAATTAGGCTCCTCGTCTCTGGCTGAGCTGCTATTTTAGGAGAGGAGGGTGTGTGTGCCTGTGGGAGAGGAGCCACAACGTTCCCAGCAGTGACTCACTTGACTCGTTTCTTGAGCGTTTGTTAAGAGGGAGTGGAGTCTGTCCAGGAAGGCCGGGGCCAGATTCCCACAGCTCTGGCTTCATTCTGTGCGACCGGGAGCAAGCAACTTAACCTTTCTGGGCCTCCATCTGCCCATCTGTAAGATGGAGACAGGGTCCGGATGTTCTGGGGCTCATGTGAAATCCAAGCGCTGTGCCTGGCAAAGAGCAAGTCTGTTAGCGCACTGCTGAAGGGTCCATTCGTGGGGAACAGGACGGAGTCCTCAGAGGGACACCCGCTTCCTGGCATTCTGAGAGCTGGACCTCTCCTCTCCGTGGACTCCTGGGTTCTGGGGGGGGGATTGGGGATTTCAAGGGATCCGGTTTCCCCTCTCCTTCTAAGGACCCATCCCACGTTGGGGGCAAGCTTTTGCTTGAGTTAGCCTTTGAGAGAGCCCATCAGACCCCACCACCACGAATCTCCTTTGGTTTTCACCTTGGAGACCAAGGCCAGGATGCATACCTGCCCTTCTACCCCTGCTCACACCATTTCCCCTACACCTCCTTTCCCATCATCCCGACCCCTTGAGCCACATTCAAGGCCCACCTGGCCCGAGGAGGCTTCTCTGACCACCCGAGGCCAGGTGAACCCTGCCCACTGCTTTCATTCGCTCACTCGTTCACTTGCGCACCCTTCCAGCTTTGTTTCAACATGGCCCCACGCTAGGCATTGGGGGTCTTGAACAGGATAGATGCAGAGCCCGCCTCAGGGCTCCAGGGCTGGGCACTAGCTTGAGCTCCCCTATCTTGGACAACTTAACTCCACAAGGTTCCAGCTGGAATGGGAATTCACGGATATCAGAGACTTCATGCGGCACACAGTGTGGCCGAAAACATAGTGGGTGCCAGAATGCGCACGATCGGTCACTGGGCTGAGGCTCCCACGCCCAAAATACCCCTTTAGAAAACCAAAGGGAATGCCAAAGTACAAAAGGTGTGCATCTTCCCTGGCACCTAGTAGGTACTTAATCCATAGTTTTGAGATGAATGGATGAATGATCGTTTCTTTCTCACCAAAGTTTCTAAGTAAGAGGAGACTGGCAAAAAGGAAATTTCTTCCACGGGTCTCTTTCGTCTCTGTGCTGGTTTTAACCTGATTGTCTCTAAGCTGAGCAGCTCCTTGGGGCTGGATCCTTCTGCCATCTCCTCAGAAGAGGAGAGTGAGTGCTGAGCCTAATGCCACCAACACCAAATCAACACCACCCACCATCAACACCACCCATCATCAGC